>NC_081839.1:35033791-35335041 GCF_030867095.1 Alligator mississippiensis | reverse complement strand
TAGATGCTTCTCAAGCAAATCCTGCGACATCATTCTCCCCCTGTACTCGGCCCTAGTGAGGCCGCAGCTGGAGTACTGCGTCCAGTTTTGGGCTCCACAATTCAAAAAGGATGTGGAGAAGCTTGAGAGAATCCAGAGGAGAGCCACGCGCACGATCAGAGCTCAGGGAAGCAGACCCTGCGACGACAGGCTGAGAGCTATGGGGCTCTTTAGCCTGGAAAAGCGCAGGCTCAGGGGTGATCTGGTGGCCGCCTACAAGTCTATCAGGGGTGACCACCAGTATCTGGGGGAACGTTTGTTCCCCAGAGCGCCCCAAGGGATGACGACTAGGTCGAACGGTCATAAACTACTACAAGACCGTTTCAGGCTGGACATAAGGAAGAATTTCTTTACTGTCCGAGCCCCCAAGGTCTGGAACAGCCTGCCACCGGAGGTGGTTCAAGCGCCTTCATTGAACACCTTCAAGGTGAAACTGGATGCTCATCTTGCTGGGATCCTATGACCCCAGCCGACTTCCTGCCCTTCCTTTGGGCAGGGGGCTGGACTCGATGATCTTCCGGGGTCCCTTCCAGCCCGAATGTCTATGAAATCTATGACACTCACCCCCCACAACCGCCACGAGCCCGCCCACGTGCCCGCACAGCCCCGCTCGCCGGCCCCGGTGCAGACGACGCCCCCCCCGCGACCCCCGCCGTGGCACGAGACCGGGCTGGGCCTGGCGCCTCGGCGGGCGGGCGGGCGGGGGGGAGGGAGGGAGCGGCGACACGGCGCAGGCGCGGGGCGAGCGGCGGAGGAGCGGCCGGGCGGTGGCACCGCGCACAAAGCCGCTCGCGGCACCGCTGCCTCCCTCCGCCGTGTCCGGGCCGGCAACAGCTGCAGTGCGCGGCGTGCCCACAGGAGAGCAGCACTGAGCCGTGCTCAGGAGCCGCCCGCCCCTCCCCGCTGCAGTGCCCGGCCTCAGCCACCGCGGGGCAGCACCGAGCGCGCTCTCCTGTTCTCTGCCTTCAAGCCCCGGCTGCGGCACCGGGGGAAGCGCAGCACGGCGGCCCCGACAGCAGCGTGTTCTTGTTCACGCCCCCGCCCCCCGCCCCAGTACTGTCCAGGGCCGCACACCGTACCTAGGGGATGTGTTGAAATCCAGCCATTAATATCTAGCAATATGCAGACGTACTGCTGTGTGAACACCTCCATCCATTTCCCTGTTGGGGAGATGGACGGCCACAGACAGACACTAGTAGGATGGCTACGTTGGTTATGGGGTGTATTCTGCACGCACACGCACACATCCCTGTCACAGCCCCGCGCGGGAGGCGTGCTTGCCCCTCGCCGCGCTCACGCTCACGCTGCGGCCCCCGGCTCCCACCCTGCTCGGGGCACGCGCCGGCCGCAGAGACAAGCGGCCGAACGTCGCCGCCGGGGATCGGAGCTGGACCAATCGGCACACAAAGGAGTGCCGACACCCCCATCCCCCACAGCCAATCCCAATCCGAGCAAGAAGGGCGAGCTCCTGGACCCGCCTCCTCAGACAGAGGCCAATCAGAGCGAAGCAGGGCGGAGCGGCACGGACCCTACCCCCAAAAGCAGCCAATCGCCGCTCTCCTGACAGGAACCAATGGGAACACGAGCCTCCGATCCCGGCCCCGCTGCGCTCCCCGGCCCTGAAGCCATGTCCGTGACTCGCGTGTCCGGCCCGAGCGGCGCGGCGCGACGCCGCCTGCCCCGCCCGCCGGCCCTGCCCGAGTGACCCCCGAGCCAGCGAGCGAAACTTGTGTTCTTCTTCTCTGTCTGCCTTGACCTCCCGCCTGCCCGAGCTGGAGGCGCGGCGCCCCGAGCCGCTGTCCCTCTCTCTGCCCTCCTCTCTGCTCTGGAAACCTCGTGTTGAATCGTAGGGCACTAGCACAGGGCAGGGTTTTCTTTTCTCTGCCTTTAAAGCCCGGCTGCTCCGCGCAGGGTGGCTGCCGCGCAGGGAGGGCGGCACGGAGCCGGCCTCGTTCCGCGGCTCGCCGCACCGCTTTCCACACAAGTATCACCATGTCGCCACAGGCACTTGCAGGAGAAGTTGGGGGACAAAAGCAACAATCAAGTTGCCCACAGAAATCTCTTTTCCCCCCAAAAGTTCCCAACTGGCCTCCGATAATCAGCACAACTGTCCTCCCAAAACACTCACCACAGTCCCACACAGCATCACACTGTTTTCCAAGTGAGAAGAGATTGGTTCTGGGGATTCTTTTCTGGTTCGAGACCGTGTTTATTGAAATGTGTGAGTTTGCATTCTTCCAGCTCTCTCCACGCCAGCACGGGAGTCTCCCCGCGCCCTCCCCGCTGCTCCCCGCCGGTCCCCGCGCCCTGCGCAGGCCTGTGCCAGGGACTCGGGCAGGGAACAGAGTGCCTGCCCCCAAGAAGGAGGGCAGTAACCCCGCGTGCCTGGTCCCACGTGACGGAAAGAACAGCCCAGCCCCCCCACACACACACACAAGAGGGGGGGGTCTCCCCTCCGCAATGCCCGGTGCGGCCACAGGAGGGTGGCTCTGAGCCGGGTTTGCCTTCATACGCAGGAGGAGACCACTCCCTGCTCAGAGCCGCCCTCCTGTGGCCGCGCCGGGCATTGCGGCGGGGAGACCCGGGCGGGCACCCCAGCCGGCTCGGCGCCGCCCGCCTGGGGCTGGAGCGGGGCTTGGAGCCCGGAGAAAGCGACCCGGAACGAAGCCGGCCCCGTGCCGCCCTCCCTGCGCGGAGCAGGCGGGGTTTCAAGGCCGAGAAAATCACATGGAGGTGACAGGGAGGCTGCCCAGGCGGCAGGCGGAGAGAAAAGGGGCCCCGGGACAATCAAACAGCTTCACGCTGCAACCCCCACCGCAGACCAGAGCCCGACAGGCCCCGCGCCCTGGGAACGCGGCGTCCCGCACCACCCGCACGTCGCCAGAACATGCTGCCGCAGCTCTCCGGCCCCGCCCGGGTGTGCGGGGCTGCACCGGGACGTGGGCTCCAGGCGCAGCGGGTCCGGAACAGGAGACACAACGAGCCGACCGGGGCCGCTGAGGATCCGACTTGGGCCAATCGGCGCACAGAAGCCTGCACACCCCCACCGTGGCCCGGCAGCCAATCAGACTGCGACGGGGGCGGGGTGCCTTGGACCCGCCCCTTCCTGGCAAGAGCCAATGAGAGCGAGGAAGGGCGGGGCGACGCTAACCCCGCCCATGCGGCCACTCCACCCAATCGCCTCACGTCTCAAGTTGGCCAATGAAAAGGCGCGCCTCCGATCCCGGCCCGGAATGAATGTCCGTGACTCGTGTGTGTGTCCCGGCCGCGCTCACTGCTCTGGGGACGCCCCGAGCGAGCGAGCGAGCGAGCGAGGACTTCTTTCCTCCGCGCTCTCCGCCTTTCCCGCCCGGCTGCAACGTGCTCGAAGACCCACGGCCCGGCGGCACCGACCTGCTTGCTCCGTTTCGGCCCTTGTCGCCCGGCTCCAATGCCGCTGTGCGGCACGGCACGGCACGGCACGGCACGGCACGGCAGCACCGGGCCTGGTTGGATTTCTCCGGCTGAATTTCCTGGCTGCCGTGCCCAGTGCGAAGCTCCGGCCCGGGGCACTGGGCCCATTTTTTGACGTGCCAGGATCCCCAGCCGCGAAACCCCGAGCGGAACACGCCGCCGGGCCCGACCCTTTCCCGACTTCGCCGCCCTTCTCTCCTGGCTGCAAGGCGGCGCGCGCCACAGGAGGGCGGCACTGAGGCCATTCCTTTCCTACACGGTAGCTATCTATCGCCACAGGACAGCACCGAGCGGCGGTGGGTTCGCCGACGTGCCCACGCCCTCCCTGCGCTTCACCCTGCGCGGAGCAGCCGGCTTCAAAGGCCGAGGAAACGCCGATCGTGTGGCCTGGAGCCCGCGTCTTGCGGATCAGGTGCCTCCGCTCCCGCCTGAGCTCTGCGCGCTGGGGGGTGGGGGGACGGACGGACCTGCTCCGGGGCCGGCAAACCGCCTTGAACAAAAGGAGATCGTGGGCGCGGCGGCAGGAGAGCCCCGGCGCCCCTGGGTGTCCCGCTCCGGCCGTTGCCAGCCCCTTGCTCGACCCCTGCTCCCGCCGCCCACCCACAGTTTGGCGGGCGGGCGGAAGACGAGCCCGGGGCCGGGGGTCTCGCGGCACTCGGGGGCACTGGCGTCTCCGCAGCCAGCCACTTCGTCCGCCTGCCGGTCACCGCCCTCCGCCACTTGTTGGTTTCGTGGAAAACTTTGGCTGCAAGTTAGACAGTTGCTCGTTTGCACCTCTCTGAGGCCCTTGCAGGTCAGACTCTTGTGTCTAACCTATTCTCAGATATCTTATTTTATCATGGGAAATTGTCCTCAATGGCCAGAGGAAGGTTTCGCCTGTCTGTTATCAAACCTCTGTTGGAATTGGTGCACAGACCGCGATATAAGTTTGATCCAAAACCCCCACAGCCTGTTCCCAGGTCGGCAGGGAGAAGGGTGGAATGAGAGTGTTAAAAGAGAAGTGTGAAGTGGCATGGGGAGAGGCACCCCCTTACAGTTTTGAGGCCATAGTGGACAAGCTGTGGCAGTGAAATGTCCTGCAATGGAGGTGGCTTGCGCTTAGTTGTTAGTCTTTCAAAATTTGTCATCAAGGAAATCTTAGTTCTGTGACAGACAAGAACGAGCTGCAGCCCTGTAGCGTATGGGGAAGGGATCAGAGTACAATAGGCCGAAGCGCAATGGCCTGGCAAAAAACAGAAGGGAGAACAAAAAAGGTGGTAAAATTGAACTGACAACTCTGGACCAAAGGCTGAAGGAAAGGAGCTACTGCCCAGCCAGCTTGATCAGTTATTTACTATGCATGCATAGTCCCATGTCAGCTAGGGTCAGTGGGGCCATATGGAAGAACATCTCTCCCCTAGGTGCCCCACTCATCCCCTTTCAGTCACAGCTCCATTAATTGTGGATATCTGTTACACTCCTGTTGTCCAGAAATATTAGCAAAGGCCTCAAATTCTTGGTTGTATGTTCGTACGTATTGCTTCTGATGTGCTGTGATGACCATTTCTATTGTAAGATTTTTTCCTATGGTGGAAGTTCCTCTGCAATTCTTACAAAACCCAGTAACTGCTCTTTTGAATGGCATAGGAACAGGCCCGATTCCAGCGTTCCCATTCCAGAGCAGTTCCTATCCCAGGTCAGTTGCCCTCTTGTAAAGATGATGGGGTGGGGGTGGGGAATTCTAGACCAATCCCAGGCAACCTGGTCTTCCTCAATGCCTCTAGTAATCCTACCCCCAGCATAGCCTACTTTGGTGTCTCCCTGTTTCTACATCCTGCAGAAGAACAGAAGCTTCTAATCAAATCATTCATCCCAGAAGACACTCCTGGCCTCCTAAAGATCTGTTTAGATTTGGCCTGGACATTCATGCCAGAAAGTTTCCCCAGATGACTACCCAGTTTTGGGGTTTCTGACTCTCAGCACCATTACCTCAACTTGTATACAGCAGAGTAGCAAGAGTCACAACTGCTGGAGAAAGAGCCAATACATCAGGTTCCTTGTTACAAAACAGGAAATAACTCGCTCTCACAGAAAAGAAATAAGCCCCAACTCTTCTTGCTGCAATAGATTTAGAGGTAAAATAACCATCTACCTCACACCTCACCCTTCTGAGCATGCTGCTGGTCTTTGCTGTAGAGAACCTGGGGAACATGGCAACTGCACAGGGCCACGCTCCTGCATTCTTTACAACCACACAACGCTTTCCTTGGGGCACCCCTCCCAGCCACCGTCTTCCTAGGTAAGAGACAGCCCACTCATACAACGAACACCTGTTGGTCCACACAAATGCAGCAGACACCATGTTAGTGCACATCTATGGATCAATTCAGCATTCCATGATATCACAGACCTGAGGTAAGCCCAGCAACAGGAGAGCAACTACTGTGGCTATGACATGATTTTTCAAAGAACCCTGCAGACAGTTTCTTTCATGGTTAGTTTCCCTCTTCTGTTAGAAACCCTTTCAGTTAAAGACATTTTCCCAAACTTCTCTCCGAAAGTCACAGTTCAAAGAGTGCAACTGGATTATGGAAGTCTAACTCCTCCCCTTGAAACTTTCCACCAAGCAGAGACACTGAACTGTCCCATCTCAGTCAGGTCATAAATATTGCAAGTGTAGGGTTCATCATCAGCCACAGTTGAACCTCTTTATCCTCAAAGTTATGAAAAGGAGTCTCTTCTGCAGATAGTTAACCCCCTTAGTTCTTGATTTTTTAGCACAAAAGCAGTCATCTTCAGGGTATTTCCCTTTACAGCAAACTGTCTGAAGAAGTCAGAGGCATGTTGCCACCACAAGAATGTGGAGTTATTTCAACAGCGTCTCAAACTGTCAGACTGTTTAGCATGCCCCTGTGTTCCTGCAAGAGGAAGATGGTTTCGGATGTCCAGAGGAGACAGAACCCAGGTAGCTCATCAGCCTTAACTCTGGGTTCAGAACACTCTTCTCCCCAACCAAGAGAAAGCACCAGGGCAGGGGACGTCTCTCTTCACTGGAGGGTGGAAGGACTGTGATCACTCACACCAGGGGTGGGAAAGATGGATCAAAAGAGAGGATCCCATGCAGTCCTTCAGACTGGCTCATACTTCCCTCAGTTCTCACCCATTGCTGTTGTGCCGCCATTGGCTTTGGGTTTTGATTTAGACTTGAAAGAGAAACGCTTAATGAGACGGCGAGAAAAACTCCCCGCTTTCTTCCTAGCAGCAGAGCTGGTGCTGGCATTGGAGAGGTCATCATGCGATTGGCTCAGACCAGCTTCCTTCTGTTTGTTCTTCCTCCGGAAGATGAGTTTGGTACCACTTCGAAGAAAGCTGACTGCAGAAAGGGAACACACAAGTCAATGGCAAAGCTGGGAATAAAGCCAACTCCAAGCCCAAACTCCAGCCACCAGACCATGTTTCCTTCCTGGCGTCACAGCCTAACAACATACCCAGGCACATACTCTCCGAATTCTAGAGCTTCCCACAGTGCAAGGCCTCACCATCCCTAAGGAACTCCTTCTTCCCCAATTCTTTCTACTCCACTAGGTTTTAGGCTGGGTATTTAACCCGTCAAAAAACAAGCGAACAAACAAAGAAAACAACCACCTCGGTCAACTGACTGGTCTGAAAATGGTCATATACTTTAAGCGTTACTTTACTGGAACAGTGAAGAGAGTTTAAGTGCTTACGTCAATTGTAAAACAAAGTTAACTATCATCATAAAACAGCAATATTAAATTCTAAAAAGTTCCAATTAATTTTTATGACTATCAAATGTTAGATAAGTATAGACATGAATAATATGCAAGACTGAACAGTTCTTTTCCTTGGCTTTTATTCCAAAAACCCAGAGTCACCTCAGACACTTACAAAAAAAGTTAAACCAAAGTAAAACACTGGGGTCTGCTGAAAGTTATCTGCAGACTGAGGCAGATTTCATTACAGTCACTATTATATCACATGTTCAAATTTTCCTTCACAATTACGGGTACTTTTTTTGTTTGTGGGGGGGGGGGGGGCAGTTAATGAAATCTGATTTCTTTAGGATTGCAGGCAGGGGCTTTTGGCATGTCTATGGCTTATTCATTAAATCAAGTCCTGTTTATGAATTATTTGAACCTCATTTAGCCTAAGAGACCCCAGCTGAGTACACACTTATATTCTGAGCTGCCACACAATCTGCTGGAAGTAAGACCTTGGCTCATGTATGGAGCTAAGGAAAGTACTACCGTTTCGTTTCCAGTCTGAACTCTATGGATGGTACTACTGGTACCTTCCACCAAGGAATGGCACGGGAGGCAGGGATGTTTGGCTAGATCTCAATAATTTAATATCCCATTTCCTTCCTAGCTTTTCACACCATCTCTGCTTCCTTGGTCAAGGCCACAAACCCCCCTCTTTGGCACGGACCACCATGTCATGCTGAGCCATACATCTGCTCCCACTGGGAACAAACAAGACCCCTTCCTTTCCGTTACAAAAAATCCTTTTCCCAACACTCGGCTGAAGTTCCCTTCTTTAGTTTCATCCCATTGCTCTTCTGCCTGTCATGATACTCCTGAGCAAATTATGACCTCAGGACGACTTAGGGCAGGGTTCTCAACTGGTACTTGGGAAGCCCCCAGGGTGCACGTGGCAGTGCAGCAGAGAAGCTGGGGGCACTTCCAGTTTCGCCGGCAGCACTTCTGATTTTGCCACCGCAGCGTCTTGTTTTGCTGCAGTGGATCCCCCCCGCCCCCTCCACCTGCCAATGAGGAACCCCTCCCCTGCCCCCACCACCCACTTGTCCACCGGCCAGGCGACTCCCTGCTTCTGGGCTGGCCGCTGGGGGTACCTCAACCAAAACAGGTTGAAAGCCCCTGCCTTAGGGTATATTGTGCAGTACAGTTAGCATCCCCAGAATTAAGGACATCTCTTTGGTGACAGGCAGGCCTCGCTGCCAATCAGCAATGAGGGGTGGGGCTGCCACCTTAGCCAACCAGCAGCAAGAGGTGGAGCCACCCTGGCTGGCTAGGACCCTGCTCCTCCTGGCTGTGCACAGCCCACAGAATTGCGAGGGCAAATAATATTAACATGTATAATTGCCACCAACTGAAAAACAGGACTTTTGCCATCCATTCCTCATTCAGAAGCCAAGAGGAGACAAAAGGTTTAAAACAGGATAGTCCAGAATAAAACAGGACCAATAACCACCCTAAATACACCGCCCTATGAACGCCCCACTCCCAACTAGCTCTGTAACTGGAAGCACTACCACTTACAGTTTTGAAGCTAGCACAGGGATATGCACTTGCATTTCCATACTTACCTGGCAGCAGAAATACCACGACCGCTAAGGCGTTTTTTCTAGTCGCTCAGGATAACCGCTTTTCTGACACGGGGTAGTACCCGTGGAGGTAACATGTAGTTAACCTCCTATGTTCATTTCCCATGGGAAGATCTTGGCCCACTTCATCAAAATGGGAGACTCCTCTCTAGCTTACTCCTGTGGCCATATGGCTGAGGGTGAGCAGAACTTGGGGGCATCTGAACCCCAAGCCTCTGAGCTTGGTCCTGCACATAGGATGCCTGCCAAATGATTTGGAAGCATCTGAAGCCCCAGGTGGGGGTGGAGGATGTTTGCTGGTAGTAAGGTCACATATGGTTCTTGAATGACTCATGGATTTGGAATTGATTTGGCTTGGGACAATCAAAAAAACAAACCCCCCGCTATATATATAAAATATATGTTATCAATAAACTTATATTTTTTTTATATCTGCACTTGCGTTTCCAGGCAGCACGAGGCTGACTTCATTCTGACTCTAGACCTCAAAAACAAAAAAATCCAACATGCCATTTATAGACTATTGCATCTCTCCATCAGTAAGTATTTCACCTACACAGACATGTTTTGTTTCATTAGGCAAACTACATTACTATCTTGCATCACACAATTAGTAGTTTCACCAACTCCCAACTCTTTAATTCACAAAAGCTCTGTCGCAAGGTCTCCATCAGCTGCCCCATTGCTTTTTGCAGTTATGATATTGGACACTTGGTAAAATAAGTCTTAAAACTGACTTCACATTTGCCTTGTATTTGACACTGCAACTTGCTTGCTCCTTTTATTTGCGCACCTACTTGAGAGAACACTCCAGTCCAAGTCCCATTCCTGCAATTTGTGCTGCTAACACAGGTTGGCTGTTCGCTAGAAAGCGACTGCTTTGACATATCTTCCAGAAGTAATCACAAACATGTTCCCTAAAGCACATCATCTTGTAGATTAGCAAAACACATAAGGAATGAAGTTACTATCACCCACTGCACAAGCGGACACTTACTCAGCCACGAGACGTGACCATCACCCTAGACTCAGGTCTGTAAGGCTGACTGGCTCATGTTCCAAGCAACACTGGTCCTCACCTTTGTGGTCCTTTAAGCTCCTGGTCTCAAGGGCTCCAGTGGAGCCAGTTTCAGACTCAACATCTTCCACGGACGGTCTTTCAGAAATGTCCGATCGTGTTGTTTCATCCAGCTCCTGACTGGACCTTTGTCCTGAGAAGGATGCTTCGAGCAACTGGGATGGCTCAGCGGAGGTCTGCATCTGCTCAGAAGTGCCAGACACCACAGAGTCCCCATGCACTGTTGCCTCCATAGATGCAGCATAGCCAAGAGAAAGTGCCATTTCATCCTGAGCAATTGGTACCTGAAGGGGATTTAAAGGTCAAACAAGGAACCCATTTATTAAAGTCACATTTACAACTTTCCTCTCATGTGGCTACCTCTTCCCCTTCCTGTTTTCAGACAACACAGATGTTTTCTTGCTGAGTCTCTGAGCTGGAGGACAAGAAGTCTGTTTTGGGACAAGACTGAAGGTTGCGCCTCAAATGGTTAAACTGCCCCTTGAGAGCAAAAATCATTTGCAACTTATGAGGCTTAGGATGCTTTTGGGGGAGACTTCAGACTCTTAAGGAGATTCCTTTACACGTGTCCTAGACCTGAGGGTCTCTGCGGGACGGAACATGTCATTATACACAGTCATCAGGCAGTTTTTCAGCAGAGCTCCCAAACTACTAGTTACCTTGGAAACTCCTGATATAATCAATGTGCTGCGTTTAGTCGGGGTTTTCTTGACAGATTTGTTGTTTGTTTCCGTCAACTGCCTGATCGCTGTCTCTGCCACAGGATCCAAGCCATTGGACATATGACTCTCCCCTATTCACAAAAAAGGCATCCCTGAGCAGACAAATCACTTGCAGACCACAACTTCTTTTAACATGGATCCAGATAAGGGTGGGGTGTAGTTCTTTGCTGAAATAACTCTACTGACCCAAAAGCAGAATGTCTTGGAGAAGTCAGTAAGTGAATGGAGATTTAAAGCCACAGTCTCAAGCCACTTGCAAGCATTAATAATGTTGCCACATTTATAAATTAGGTTTGTAATGCTAACTTCCTGGCAAGATTCCAATTTTGATCATTTTATTTGGACAGTATCTCATTTCAGGCAGTTTCAGGTGCACATGGATGTCAGTTTCAATTCTGGTCCTGAACTCCCAACTAATTTCCATCATGCCCTGCTTAACGGAATATGTTCTAGCCAAGGGCTCAGAAGCAACTCACCAATACAGAATTTGTGAAGCCCTCCAGGGTGAGATACCTTAAGGATATGCCAGATCGGCAACAAGGAACTTAGGAGTTGACAACAAAGTTAACTACTCCATCCTCACCATCTTCCTCCCCGCCCCTCCCCCAGTATCTTGAAGTATTGTTTGAAGCAAAGGATGGTAAGCAGAGAGACAGTTAGCCATGTTAGCTTCAAGTCAAGTAATTAGCCAAGTAGATTAGCACCCTATAAACTAACCACACAGAGACAACATACACATATGCATGTGTACACACAAAATTAGATAAAGTGAGCTTCAGCCCATTAAAGCCTTGTGCTCTGTGTGCGTGTATTTACACACATGCACACACTTTGGTTTGTCTGTAACGTGCAAATCTACCCTGCCTTCTACAAAGGACCATGTTAATTGAGTGACCTTCTCTGATAGTGGACAGAAAACAGCCAAGAGAATGACTTATATTTTGCTACTGGAGGTGGAGCTTCTTGCTACTAAGGAAGGTCTCAGGTATCAAAGGACATACGGCTGCTGCTGGGTGAGGTGTTGCTGGGACAGCTGCTCTCTGAAAGCACCGTTGTCTTCTTCTCCGTCACCTCGACTTTGGATGGAGATCTTGAAGGTGAATCTAGACCCAAGAAAGAAATGCACAAAGTCAGCAGTAGGAGGGACAGGACCTACCTGAAGTTGCCTGCCTTTGAAGCACAAACTTTGCCCATTACAGGCAAGTCTTTGGCACTGGGCCCATCAAAGCCTTTCCACCCAGCAGTGCGTAAAAGTGGGGAACCTTCTAGATCTCCATCAAACATGGAGCAAGTCATGTAGCATCCCAGACACCGGTCACATTGCACACTGGTCTCCTACACAGTCCTGTGCAATATGTGTCAGTGTTCCCACCTGGAACTGAAGCTAGGGAATGCTACCAAGCCAAGATGGAAAGCATTTGGTTCTAGTCAGCACATGACAGTACTTAGTGCACAACGCTGACATGAGGAACACCACAGTTCAGCATCAGCCTTACTTCAGAGATGAGGAAATGGAAGCAGACAGACAAACTGATTTCCCCAGAGTCATACAGGAAGCCAGTAGCAGAGCAAGAATTGGCAGAAGCAGAGGCCCTGGGTGCCAAGTGTACTTTCCCAGTCACAGCATGATGCCAACAACAGAACAGCAGCATCGCCCAGTGCCAATAATCCCTTTCCCACACCACAGGCTGCAGGCACCCTTCTCATTATCTATATGACGAGCACATATGCAAGGACTGCTACATTTGACAGCTACAGAAGCTAACCACATGCTCTAAGACTAAGCCTGGTGAAATTAAAAGCTGCTTTATTCTCTCACTACAGATACCAGCAATGTGTCTAAGAGCTGCATACTAATCAGACCTTACCCAGCTTGCCGTCCACTTTGGGCCTGGACTGAATGGTGGTGACAGTGGTCACAATAGTGCCATCAGGCATGATGGTACGATCCATCTCAATCTTCTTGGTGGGGGTGATGCTGGTGCGGAGTGATGCAGTATGCTGGGTACTCAAGGATGCAGGGGACTCTTGGTAGAAAAACTTCAAGGAGAAGAGGATACAAAGGAGTCATGGTGAGCCACCCTCTGACCTCCGCCCAGGTACAAAGGCATTGGCTGGGATGCACAGGCCCCTCATAAGTAATAACAAAAGAAAATCCTACTGAGATCTTCAGAGGTTGGGCTTGACATGGTGTAGTAATGAAGATGCATACTGAGTGACACTTTTTACTGGCCATCCCCAGGAGCAGCATGATTTTCTTCCTCAACCTTAGTCACAGAAGCAGCTTCTGCTAATCCTGCACTTTCTACATCTACCCCGAGTGAGCAGGGGGGTCCTAGACCCAAGTGCTGAAGGCCTACCTAGCATCACTGTTTAAGAGGCAACACCGGCCCAGTGTGTCCATCAGGCCAGGAAGACAGAGGTCTCCAGTCACAAAGACCAGGCAGCCAGCACTGATCATTGTTCCTCCTTTAGGAGGAACATATTTTCCTCCATATTTACCCAAATCCAAATCCCAAATCCAAGGTAACTTTGACTTTAACCCCCCCCCCCCCCCCCCAACACACACACACACACCCCTCAAGTAATTAGACTCTACACATGGAAATTAATAATGTTGTTATAATTTACCATGTATAGAATCTAATTAGTGGAGGGTTGTCTCCCCATACCTGCCCCCTGCCTCCCAACCTACCCCATTCCCCTGTCATGTGCCTGTGCCCCTGCTACCTGCCCTCCCCACCTCATAATGCCTGAGCCCCTCATTCCCCCCTGCTGTCTGCCCCACATCGTTTACCCTCAATTCAGGACTCTAGACCACACCAAGGTGGGGAGCAGCAGCTGCAGCCCAGGCCTTGGCCCTGAGACAGATTTGGAGCTAGGGTTGCCACCGCCTTCACTGCCAGGCCAGAGCAGCACCAGAGCTGCACCTAAGCATACACAGCAGTGGCAGCACCTGTGACTGTGGCTCTAAGCCCAAAGCAAACCTGGATCAGGGTCAGAATCAGAACCAGAGCCAGAGCAGCCGTCTGCCCTTAACTTTTACTCAAATCTAAGACCCACCCCCCCACAATATTGATTTGGGGGGGGGGGGGGCGGGAAGGGGGGGGGGTGAAAACAAACCAAAAATCTTGTATTGGATTTAAGCAAATATATGGTTCTTACAGGAGGCTCAGGAGCACAGGAAAGAGCAGTGCCCCCTAGAAACTAAGACATTTTCACCTCTAGCAATGCTGTTACTGCCACTAGAGCTTCCTATGCCACAACCCAAATTCCACCTCCTTACAAGGAGGTTCACCTCTTGCAACTCTTCTAGGGTAGGCACTCCACAGACCTTCCTAAGCCATAAGCTTACCTCCAACGTAAGGGTAGCAGCAGGTGCCAATGAATGTCCCACACCTGGGGTCAGTGAAAAGGCCTGCTTCCCAGAAGGCTGCTTGCTAAGGAGGTTAAGGAAGACTATGGCATGTCCAAGCAGCAGATCTGTGACAGGGAGAACAAGCATAAGCCAGATGCCTCCAAAACCTCCTTTTTAATCTCTGGGGATTCAACTTCCTGCTCCAACAAGGAACAGCCCTACAGCTGCAGCAGGCTGTCTCCCATCACTGGAGGAGTCAATGGGACCATTCTGTGTGTGCTTGAGCCATGAATGAACTGCGCACCCCCAGTTCTGGAGATAAGTTCCGCAGGTTCCCTCAGGCTCGGGTCTTGCACTCAGGAATGAAGCCTTGAGCAGCTGGGCAGAAGCCTGGCAGCACTGCATCACACTCACCTCCCTCCAGAACACGGCCCTTCTTCAGTCTTCTTTATTTGCAACCAGAATGCTATGTCATGGGCAACTTCCAGGTATCAGAGAAATTAGTAAGGAAAACATCTGCCCCACAACCCAGCTGGCAGAGGTCACATCTGAAAACTGTCAGAGCTTTCACTACATCTAAACCCCAGTGAAGTATCTTTTCCAGAGTTTATAACCCACATAGCATTTCAGTAAGGTACGAGATCCACAAACTAAAACAGAGCAGCTCAGGTCTCCCTGCCCTCCCAGGAGGACTCCATGACCGTAACCCTTATAAGAATTTCAGGGGGCCATTAGTGACACTGGGAAAGCCTATTCAACTCCACGGTTCTTCCCTGTGGGTCCCGTACTTACTTTCACCCCCACTGCTGATCCTCAATACCTGGAGCTTTAACTCTTTGCTCTGTGGCCCCAGATCCCTGCCAAGATAGAAGCACTGGATTAGGCACATGCTGAAAGGCTTCTTTCTAGTTCTCCCACATTCCTCTCCTCCCCTCCTGCCAACCCTATTGCTAAATCATCGCCACACGTGTCCTAGATTCCATTTCAGGGTGGTTGTAAATGGGAGAGGGGAACAGGGGATGAGGGACTCAAGCTCCCAGTACAGTGGACTTACAGAGCTGCAGTCAATCTGTGGGGAGGTGGAGATGGTGGGAGGAAGAGGGGAGTGGAGCTTGTACAACACAGTAATTTTTGGAGGTCAGGATCTAAATGCATAGTTGTAGGGAAACTAGGGCAGAAGAAGACATGGAGAAGTTCTGCATATCCAAAAACTGGGGTGCATTTTAACAGCTGCATTGGAGTCAATCATAGGAATGGATGGGACAGACTGACACGTAGAAAATACAAACCTGTCTCAATATAGTGGAGTTTACCTGTTGGCTATTTCCCTTAGCAACATGCCAGTCTAGTGAATTCTAGAGATCTAGCAGGTTTGTCTTCATCACTCCCACATTTTAAGGAAAAAAAAATTAAAGAACCCAAGAACAAAATACCATTTCCTTACAGTGCAAGCTCCTCATTCCATTCCACCTCTGCTCCTGCACTGGCACTGCTGGCTCTCACAGGCTTTGTCCATTTCTGCTGCAAAGGACTGTCTAGCTCTGCCACAAAGCAAAAGTCCCCACTTCCTGGCATGGGATAGAGAGATCAGATCAAAGGAAGAAAATAACTAAACCTGACAGAGCAAATCATCAACGTCTTGCATTAACGTGCATGTGTGTCTAGCTCTAGTGACAAAGAGGAGTCTCTCCCCATCCTCTGAAACCCTACACTTATACCCAGCAGGTAAACTGGTTTCTCTGTTCCCACCTTGCTTCTCCTCATGGCCCAAGCTGAGTGCTCGTGGGTTCCGGAGTAGCAGCTTGTGCATCACTGGGCTTGCCATGTTTGAGGAGGGTTCCCGAGACAGCTTAGCATTGGACATCTGAGGAAGAACAAGGAGCGTCATAACCTATTGTCATTCCTTGCACCTCTGAGACAACAGGTCAGGGGAAGGAGTCACTGCAGCTCAGAGAGGAGAAAGGAAAAGGACAACACTGATTAAGAGGAAGGAGAATGGACTCAACTCAGCAGAACGCAACTGAAAGGTATGGCATGAATCCTAGCATCTCCCCAAGTTACCATTAATGACAACAGGCATGAGTGATGCAGAAAAGCTGCTCATTAAGCTGAAATGATCCAAAGCCTATTAATGTATGAAAGGGTTTACAGGCCAGTGACTACCTGAGCATTACTGTTTAAGACTGAGATGGCCAACCTGTGACACAAGCAGTCTCTGTGTGGCACATGGCAGACGGGCAGGGAGCAGAAAGCAGAGCAGCAAGAGAAAGGGGATCAGAGTGGCATTTTGGAAGGGTGCTCGGCTAATTTGTAGCATGCCTGCCAAAAAGGTTAGTCCCCTCTGGATTAAGAGGTCTGTAGTGAAGTAAAAAAGCAAACAGTAGAGAACAAGCATTGGCTGCAGGAGAGGAAGTGGAATGAGATATGCACACAAACAGCACAATAAATATTATGCATCTCTAGGGTCTGCTTTGCACTCTCCCGAATCTGACCACTATAGGATTGGACTTCTGTGCAAACTGTCTAACTAACATCTGCAAGCACACAGAGATGAACAGAGGAATTGCAAGGCTAGACAAGACTCATAGCCCATACATTTTCCCCCACCTAAAAAGAAACAAAAACAAAAAACCCAAAAGAAGTGATCAACATCCAGTGCTGATACACCTTTGACTGTCCATCTGCCATCATGAATTGAAGGCCACATGCATTTGCACCCTTGGTTATATGGCAACAGGCATTTCACACAGGTATATCTAATCCTGTTCAATTCTAGTCTTGCTCTCCACCTCAGCCATCTCACATGGATTGAATTCCAGTGCCTCATCAGGTTAAAAGTTGGGAAAATCTTACCATATTGCCACCAACAGTACATGCCTTCAGATTCACCATCATGGCAGGCTGCGTGCTGAGAATGGAGTCCTCAATAAGATCCTTGATAGTAGATAGATCCACTTTCCCATCATTCTTTTGTCCAGCAAACCAAGAAGAAACAAATGAAAGATTTGGAGAATGAAACATTCTGTATTAGAGCAAAGTATGCAGTCCTGAACTTATGCCAAAGTGACCTCAGCTCATCTAAGACAGGGTCACATAACCCTGAAAAATCCATCGTCTATTTTGCATTCCCTTTATCCCTCCTGGAAAAGGAAAGCCACCTGGCAACGCTGACTATGTATACAGCATATGGTAACCCATCAGAGGCTTCAGAGCTAGTGGGTCACAGGCAAGTCCTAACATTTCTCCCCGCTCCCCCGGTGATCTGCATTCACCCCAAAGTGTGATGGGAGAAGACTTGTCACAGCCATGCAAGACAACCAATGACTATCCTGCTTCACGTAGTAGAAGACAGCTAGATTCCTACAGCAACACAGAAAGAACAAGCCAGGGGACAGCAGGCTTCTCAGCACAGATACAAGGCACAAATAAGACATGTGAGATTGGAGGGACCAAGCTGTGGAGACAAAAATGTGCCCAAGTTCCATTCACTAAGTTATTAACACGGTGGGCTGCCTGTGTTAGCTTTTTGTCCAAAAACTCTCCCAACCTCAGATCCAGCACTGAAAGCAGTTATGCGAGTACCTGTGTAACACAGATACAGGTACTCCTCACTTAACGGCCGGGTTCCGTTCCTCTTCCCACCAGCCCTGAAGCCAGGGCTGGTGGGAAGAGGATGCTGGGAGAGGGAAGGAGCTGGCACCAGGGAGCAGGAGGGAAGCTCGGCCCCGGCAGGCAGAACTAACCACCGCCCTTAAACCCACCCTCCAGACCCGCGCGCGGGGCTGCTCTGCGCCCTGCCGGCTGTTGTCGCGTGGGGCCGGGGGCATCGCTCCCCCGGCTGCTGTGACCTGGGCTGGGGGTGTCAAGCCTTCCGCGGGGGCACTGGGTACTGGCTGGGCTGGGCTGTGCCAGTGCTCCGGCGTGCACTGGCACGGCCGGGGAGGGGGCTGCCTCCTCTGGAGCGGGGCGCCGGGCGCTGCTGCTGCCCTGGCCCCCGCGAGGCCCCGGGCTGGGGCGGGCAGGCCCTAACGGCATCGGCGGAGCAAGAGCCCGCCCTGCCCTTGCGCTCCGGGCCAGCGCCTTCCAGCGGGCGGGCGTGCATGCATCCCGGCCCCGGGGCCACTCCGGGACCTCCGCCCTGCCGCCCTCGCGCCTGCAGGCAGGTGGGAGCCGGCGGAGCTGCCCCGGCCCCGGCGAGGAAGCCGCTCCGTGCGCCCTGCCCCGCCCGGGCCACGAGCACGGGAGCCATCCGCCCCGCCGTGCTGAACCTGCGGCGCACCGTTTCCACAATACAGGTACTCCTCACTTAACGACCTACCTGCTCGGAGTACCGACTGCTCGGAGATCTGGTCATAAGTCTGCGCGGTCGTTAAATAGGTAGGTCGTTAAGTGAGGAGTACCTTATAGTTTTTTTGTCTCATCATCCAACTGCCTTGCTTAGAGCTCAGTAAAACAGCAGAAGCTACTGAAACCTTACCTACATTACCATTTACAGATTCAGTGAAGATACACCACTGTTAGCTTAAGGTCATAAAAACATACACAACTCCTTTCTCCAAGTTACAGCCGATATTGGGTTCCAGCCACCCCAACCTTCCCATCTCAATCCACCCCATCCTCAGTTTACTCACTTCACGAGACTGAAATCGTGGAAGAACTGATAAGTTCAAGTCTGGTCTGTCTTGGAACATCCATGACACCACCAGGCCCTCATTTTGTATCTCTTCCAAACGGATCTCCACCTGGAGCAGGCCAAACGAGATAATTAGGAGCGCATAAAATTAATATTAGGTGTGTTGCTCTGTCTGGAAGCTGCAGCTATGGCAGGACATGGTGGCCCATCTTCTGACAGGAGTGGGTTGCCAGAAGCATATAATTCCGGAGTCTGCATGGTCTCCCAGTAGCTTTCCAGGCACAATTTAAGGTTCTGATTTTGACCTAACAGGCCCCAAATAATCTGGGCTCTACTACCCAGGGTCTCCCTTACACCTCACTGCAATCCCTTAAGTTAGCCAAGAGCAACTTCCTACAAGTGCCATCAATATACCCAGTCTGTTTGGTGCAAGTGTGTGCAAGGGCACTCTCTACAACTGCCCCTCTCGGTTCTGGCACACCCTCCACCTGGAGGCTTGCCGGAGCCTGAGCCCAAGCATCTCTCAGAAGAGCTTCCTATTTGGGCAGGCATTCGCCAAACAAAACCAGGCTGAGACATGGTAAGCTCCTTAGGTCCTCTTGTCACTCCCCTGTTGTTAATTCATTGTTTTCTTCTTGTAAGCCACCCTATGCCTTTGTTGGGAAAGGCAGGATACAAATCAAAGAAGATGGACAGAAGTGGGATTTAGTTACCAGCAGGACCCAGCGTAACCAAGCTTTGCAGTAGGACTAAGAAAGCAAGACCAAAAAAAAAAAAAAAAAAGCTATGACTGGTATCAATGCAATACAGTTTGCTTATTGTGCTTCACCTTGGTACCCATAATAGCCCAGAGAAGTAAGAGCCCACAACAACAACAACTCCTACAAATGCACACACTCGCACTCGCATCTACCGCCGACAGAGCCTGCCACGTGGTATAAAGGTTTCCAGCAGCTAGCCAGGATTCCTCACGTTTCTATAGCGTACAGAGACCAACAAGAGCATAACATTATACTATGGCACTTCAGCCCCTTGAACAGAAGGGTTGGAGATGTTTCCTCTAGTATCTTTAACCCAAAAAATAGTGGATGCCAGGGAGAGTATTGAATAAGGGAGAGATCACTCTAGAGATACTCGGTTCAATGCTCTGCCTCTATAGCATCCACGTCTGCAACTGTCAAAGACAGGAAACTGGGCTAGATGGACTATTGGTCTGACCCAGCCTGGCACTTCTTATGTTCTTAAGAACTGATCATCAGACAGTCCAGAGGGTGACACAGTGAAGACTACATTCACTGTTAATCCAGACATCTGTTCAGCCCAGTCAACCAGTCAATTCCAACACAGATTTATAGGCCATTCTCCCTCTCTCAGCTTCTGCTGTGCACCGTGAGGATCCAGTGGCTTCCCCAGGCCTGGAGAGAGATTCTTTTTCCCCAGGAAGATGTCACCAGGGCTGGATTTCAGGATTTGGCTCTTAATTACCTCTACAACTGATGACAATGAAATGGTGCATGTAACAGTAAAGGAGAAAGAAATTACCTTCTAACCGTTTTCAGTACTGACTTGCAGGTTGGGCACCTTTCGTGCAACATGGGAATGCAGACTCATTCATGAGAAGACAAGCACAAGTTCCTGATCCCAGGGTGAGAAGGTTCTTTGGGTAAGTGTGGTATCTTTTATTAGACCAATTAAATAGTTGTAAAATTTTCCAACTATTTATTTGGTCTAATAAAAGATAATCACATTTACCCAAAGAAACTTGTCTGCCTATGTCCTTAGACCAACACGGCTATAACCAACACCCCTGATCCTCGGGCGGTCACTTTATTTCTACCATGTAGAAGCAAATGTATGTCTGCAATTTATCCCTGCCATCTCCAAATCAAAATGTGTGCATAGCCAAAGAAAGAAAACAACTAGTTTAACAGAAGGACACTGTTGGTACCCACTAGCCATAAGTAAGTTTAGGCTGACAGTGAGAACATTTCTAACCCTTACAGCAGCAAGGTTCTGGGATACTCTTCCAACTGGAACAGGTAAAAGGGAAGAGGGGGACAGATACTTTAGTAGTTTCAAGAGGGGACTTGATCCATTTGTGAAAGGGATTATAGGACATATGCCTGTGATGGGGCCCAGGTCTCTTTCAGGTATAACGGTCCTTGCCCAGGACCAAGCATCTCTTGCCTCAGTTCTTTCTTCAAAAGAAATCTAAACCCTGTCCTATCTCAGAAGTAAGCAAATACTCTGGTGGAAAGCTACTGAAGTTATTGTTTCTAAAAATAAAACTTATTAGTATTAAAAGGTGGATCCCTGGAAGGAATGATAAAAAAAAAAGTCAAGAGATATGAATTCTTATTATTTATTAAGGAACAAGGATCATCAGGAGCTAAACAGCTTATCAGTGCAAGTGGAAAACATCAAATTCCACTTTTAGTGCATAGGTTACCTGAGCCTGCAGCAAATCCAAAGTGACTTGATAGGTATCCATGGAAACAGCTGCTGGGGACTGCTGGGCAACAGAAACTGGGAACTTCACAGCATCAGCTGACAGATGGCAGTGCAACACCTAGACAGAAGAAAGGAGGCCGTCTCCATGAACAAATGCACAAGTCGTGGGCATACAAACACTGGGCCAACACATGAACCATAGCAACCTCACGAATTTGCTTCTTAAGCCACAGCAAGGGTTCAGTAAGGCTACATTAGCTCACAAGATCCATTTTGCTTTTGATTGTAGGATCCTGACATAAAAAGCCAACAGTACTATCCAGGGCAACGACTAGTGCCAAGAGCAAGCCCCATGTAGACTTCTACAACTCGGCTCTATCACTGCCTCTCACTCCTAACTTGAGAGAGAGCTCAGCTCTGCTGCCATGCCTCAGTCATGACCTGCAGGAACCACCATAGCTATTCCAGTCCCAAGTGGATCCCCTCACAGCTCATGCCTGACTGCAGCTCTGGGCCAGTCCTATAGTGCAAGGCAATCTTGGTAACGCAGACTAGCAGGTAAACGGAAAGAGATCATAGCGAGATCGAAGATGCAGAGCCTTACCATGCTGTGGTCCGACTGGTCTACACAGGTCACGTGGCTTATATTTGCGGTTGGTGGTAGATGAGAACTCTCTTCAAATGTGATTTGCACTGAACTCTAGGGCAAGAGACTCCAGTTAGTTCCTAAGCAAGAGCAAAGCAGGTTTCAAACAGATCAGTAATTCCAACAAGAGGCCTCCAGAGCTCTTTTAGGGAACTCGCATACGAGTACAGAGCTAACAGAGCAGCAGAGATATTCCAAACCACTGAAAGGTAAACCTTTCATGGTCTGCTTATGGCATTACCAGCCTGTGGTAATCTGAATGGAGCCTGAAGGATTCCAAAACTGAGCACAAATCTGGTGACAGCAGGTTAAAGGAAATCCAAAGTCCTAGTAACTTGGCCTCAGCTATGATATTACCAAACCTAACACCTTTCAGACAGTGATATTTGAGCTCCTATGTACCTCCCCCACCCCGAGCCTCTCGCATGGCAAAGTGCATCAAAAAGCATGCACAAGACCATCCCTTCTGTTCTTTGCTTGTGCCTGCTGTGAATTCCCAGCAGGAAGCAGCCGGTGTTGAAGGCAGATGAAAACTGCTGGTGTCGTTTTTTCTTCGTGGAGCTATGATGCCCAGAAATGTCAAGTCAAACTTTCATTTTGAAATACAATTCCCCAGTTTTTTAATCTAACGATGAGCATTTCTTATTGCCAGCACTCGACACTGAACAAAACACATTTCTTTTGTAAATGCTTCTCTTGCTTCTACCTTCTTTTCTCTCTGCAGAGTGAAACCAGACCTGCAACCCCTTTTTCCCCAGAAGTCTGGCTGGTAGTTAAGGCTTTGCCGAGCAGGGAGATGGAAGTGAGAACGGGTTGCCTAAGCCAAGGCTGTCCAGCTTCCAAACAGCTGGGGGCTGCATGCCCTGCGGGCCACACCAGGGCAGGCTCCGACCGCACACCCCATAAAACCCGCCCCCAACCTGCTGTGTGGGCCCACAAACCCCTCCACCACTGCTACACGGCACACCTTAGACCCGTGCCCCCCATTCCCCACTGCACCGTATGCCGCAAGCTCACCCTCAGCCCTGCACACCTGAGGTGGAGAAGGAAGTGGCAAAGGAGGGTGGGGGAGCATAATAAAAGTTTCAACAACTAAAAACAGAGCTTCCTCATGACAAGTGCCAGACAGCCTTTAGCACTGGGAAGGGTAGCACAAACCACAACAGAAAACTGTAGACATGTAGATAATGAACTTCTCTTCTTCTTGTCCTGGAACCCAAGTACAGAGAGAGAGCCAAAACAGACACGCAAAATTCAGAAGCAAAATGAGAAGCAGCTGTTGAACAGAGCAGTCAGGACCAAAGACAAATCTCTGGGTGTTATGGGCTAGACCAAGATATTTAGAGAGCAGCTTATTCCAGCCCCCTCTTCCCCTGTTTGCCTGTCAAAGGGTTCCCCAGATCTTTCTTGGAGGCATCTCACGCTAGCTGGCACCTAAAGCAAGATACTAGTGTAGATGGATTGCAAGTCTGATTCTGTATGGTTAGTCTTCTACCTTCTCATGCTCATCACATTTTGCAAAACAGAGAGGTGCACATAGCCTGGCCTGAACATCCAGGCCTCAGTTATACTTGTGAAATTCATTAAGAGTGAAGAAAAGTTGTACAGACAGTGGTGCTAAAAACCAAGACTGATCGCTTGCACAGGAACAGCCTTATAGAATGAACACAAGACAGGAATTCACTAACACTTAAGCTATAATTCTGCCTCCGTTACTGATGGCTAGCAAGTCACTCCTTCTTGCCCATTTCCAAGTCTACAAGCTGAAAATAATAGACTATTTCCTTGCAGTAACGTTGGAGGAGGATTAGTAAACAGCCTTTGAAAACTGAAGTTACATCAATACTAAGAGTTAAAATCAAAGGAGAAGGAAAGCTATGCAACTAAACAAGGACCAGTGGGGACGTTTTCCTCCTACTGCCAGTTTTCTTAGCCTGAATGCCTCACTGTTGATCAAACCCACTTAACAAGCACCACATAGCCAAGATGGATCCTCTAGTGTCCCGACCGTTCAATGCACTTATAAAATATACACAGCTACTGTACTGCCCTTTCTGCAGTAATTCCACTGTCAAATTCTAGTTTTTCATAGACACACACACACATTATGGTTCTTCAGCAGGCACTGCTAAAAGGGAAAAACTCTGATAGCAGTAAAAAAAAGCAGCTAAAAATAACTATCCAGAAGAACATTAGGATTTTCGCCTCTAGCTGAAATCTCCGAGTCCTCTTGGGGCCTAGAAAGGAGAACAGGAGGGGTGGTCTTGCTATATGGCTATCATCTGTAATGAGAACAGGCTCAGACTCCAATCACTCTTGCCTATCAGATGCAAGACTAAAGTTTGAAGTTGGTATGGATTGCAGGGGGAGTAAAAAGCTCCTTATAAAATTTCTCTCTGATGGAACTGCCATCAGGCCTAATGCAATTAAAGGAAAAAACAGCAACACATAGCTGAGTAATACATTCTGACTCATCGAAACCCGCTCTTTGCAACAACTACATTTACTGATGGCAAAGACAAGGCATAGGGCAAACTGCTCAGCCCTGGGCTGTTGCTTATTAACAAATTTGGGGAAAACTGGCATTTACTTTTTTGAATTTTAGTCTTGCATGTGTCCATCTTAACTGGAAAGGTATAAGAACTACAGAACAACAGCTGTCATATTAATCTCTTCCCATGCCCTCAACCTTAACATATCACAACGGGTATCAGTCATATACACTGGATTCTCATCTTGCCAACTGCTGAAAAAAGTTGAAATTCTGCAAGAAAGGGGAGCACAAACAGACTTCTATCCCACTGCCACCATATTACACTGTGTGGGGGGGTGGAACACACGCAGCAGGAACATGCTAGAGGCGGCTGATACATTTACATCTTCCACATATTTGATGCTTCTCAGCAGACCCATGAGGTAATAAGCTGCTACCATGTCCTCATTAACAAAAAGGAGAGAGACATTGAAGAAATTAAATTATTTGCTCAACTTCCCATAGCACGTGAGGGATGCAGTCCAGATGGAAGCCTAGGGGCACGTGTATTCTGATCCCATGCTGGCTCCGAGACAGCACAGTGTTATCCAAAAGTCTCCCCTTAAAGACAGTGAACCTCATCAAGTCGCTTGGATTAAAAACAGCAAATTAAAAAAAAAATCAATCATGTTCTAAAGGTTTTAATCAGTGTTTAGTCGCATGCAGCTACTTCCTCACTTCCTTCCCATTTTGGCACTCAGAAATTCAAAGGATTTTTTTTTGAGCTGCTGAAACTCTTAAGTCTCTTCTCATTGTGGACAAGGATTTGGGTTTAGAAATAAGGAAGTTTGTCACTAAAAGAAAGGTTATTAGAAATTCAATTTTACCCCCACATGCAAACACTGGAAACAAGTTCCAGGATGAGGACTTAAACTCTAAGGCAGGACTGTCCAACTGCCAGCCCATGGGGCCACATGTGGCCCACGAGGGGATAATTTCTCAGCCCAGCACTGTTCCCCTCCATCAATCCAGCTACAACAGCAGCCAAATTCTCCAAGGTCCCCATCCTAAGAGCATCAGGGCATACTGCAGGAAGCCAAGAGAGAGGGTGACTCCAGGCAAGGCGAGGAGAGGGGAAACCTGCGGCTACACAGGAAGGGTAGGTGGGAGAAGGGAATCATGCCTGCATGGGACAGCAAGAAGGGGAGGAGGCAACCCAGTGCTTTGGAGGCAACCCACGCAGTGAAGCACCACGTCAGGAGATGTAGTGAAGGGGAGCCCACATACCACTTGGCCCAGTGGCCCATGGCTCTCCTGGTATGGCCTGGGCAATACATGAGCCCCAGGGACTTAGAAGCTGTACAGCCCTACTGTAAAGGAATCGGCATACAGACACAGAACCAGTGACAGCCAAGCATGTTCTACAAGGAGAGGGGGCATCAGATGAACAACAGCAAAGCTTCTGTACCCTACCACTGCTCCCTGCACCCCTACAGGCTGGATGGCCCACGTCCCGTCCCTGAGGGCCAGATCCTGCCAGTGGGACCAATCTGGTGCCTGGCGTGGGCACAACACAGCCTGATCCAGCCTCTGGTGAGGAGGGAAGGGGGGGCAGGGAGCAGCCCAGCTCTGATCCAGCTGTGTCAGCTCGAGGGGCATGGCCCAGCCCCAACCTAGACCTACAAGGGAGGGAACGTGACCCAGCCCCAACCCAGCTGCATGCAGCTTGAGAAATAATGTCCTTGCTGCCTAATATCCCAACTCAGGGAAAGCCTCGCTGGCTGGATGTCAAGGCTCTGCAGTCTGGATTTCGCTAGTGGACTAGAGGACTTTTCCTTCCTATGCAAGAAAATTTAAGCAGGTCTTTAAAAATTCACTGTGTCAGGTCTTATCCAACTCCATACATAGGTCCCGATTCTACCCACCAGGTCCCACTGGACAGAGCAGCACAGAGCCAGATTTAGCTACATGTGCTTCCTTCCCTCTCATGATCTCCATGGCTCCCGCTAGGAGGGCAATCAGCAGCAGATATGCTTTGCCTTGGAACACAGGCAAGCATTTTTGGTACCATGCAAGATGTTCCATCATTTGAATCTAGCAGCAGTCTAGATTAGACCCAAACAGCCCTTCCCACATGCACTCTCACATAACAGGATGTGGA
Source organism: Alligator mississippiensis (assembly GCF_030867095.1). Taxonomy (NCBI): domain Eukaryota; kingdom Metazoa; phylum Chordata; order Crocodylia; family Alligatoridae; genus Alligator; species Alligator mississippiensis. The sequence continues at coordinate 35,308,683 of NC_081839.1, read as the reverse complement.
GGAAGGCCTCTCAGCTTCTGCTTCTCAACATCACGAAGTCCCTTATGTCTGCCAAAGCCATCACAAAGTTCCCTTTCTTTGACAGGCTGTGGAGCCTCATCCTTTGTTTACCCCCAAGAGGTGCAACGTGGAGAGCAGCAAACCAAGCTTCCTCCACCACATCCTCGGACAAGGGAGGGAGGTTTCTAAAGCCCAGTGCACATTAACCACCTCCGAGTCAACAAGAGGAGAGTTAATGCCATTTGCTTTGTGCTTTTATAAGGATGCCTGTCTTAGACTGATGCAACACTACCCATGCCCAATCCACCCGTAAAATCTAAGGCCACGGCAAATTTATATTTGCAAAAACTTATTTGGGGGAGGAAAGATGAAAGTAGAGGGCTTTCTGTTGGACATAACTGCCTCAAGCAAGATACTGATCACAAATGTTCTCCTTTCCCTTTATGGCACCGAGGCACTGTTGGTTAACAGATGTATAAAGCAATAGTTGGAACCGGTGCTGAGCTATGAGTATGTATGCTCGGAAGGGAAAGAGATGGATTTCTGCTGTGCCATGGGCTAATATTTTTGCTTGGAGCAGATGGTGGAGTGAATCTAATATTCTTTTTTCTGGAGCAGAGAGGAGAGATTTGAGACTAGTGACCATTATCAGTGGGCTGGGGTGGTATAGGCACTAAGGCACATGGTTGACAGCCCAGAGGTCACAAGTTCAAGGCCACAACATAAGTGCTCCTGGTGCAGCCCTGTCAGATTCCAGCAAGTCTGTGAATTCTGCTGAATAGCTCATTGCAAAGGACATGAAGGAAGAAGCATTGCCAGTCACCCTAGGCTACTTTTGGGAAGCATCCCAGAGAATGCTCATGAAGCTGTTGCTATAAAGCACATTGACTTATGCACCTCTATCAGCAACACTACTCCATCTACTGTTCCCTCCACCGTGTCTTTTTCTACACTATTCCCTGCACCATGGATGCCTTATTATTCTACTTCACCACCTTCCTCGTAACTCTCCTTTCCAAGTTCTTCCTTTTGTAACGCCCGTATTTTGCAAGTTCCTCCACCGTACACACACAGTGAAGAAAGCAGCATACTCCAAATCTGCATTTGTAGCAAGCTTCACAAATTTGACCAGCTCTCCCTTTTAAGAATCATTTTGGCATTCAGAAATAGTACTATTTAAGAAATAGTACGCACCTGTAAAAAGGGACCATGTAATTCAGCTGAGAGACAGTAATGAATCTGACCAACTGCATGGGGCTTTACATTGGGCGAGCAGCAGGGGAGAGAGACTTGATCACCTGACATCTTAAAGCAAATGATTTCTTGTTTATCTTCACCAGTATCTCTATAAAGGTTTTGACTTCTATCATCAGTAATCTCACCCTGTTTACACACAGCCATGCAATGTGACCAAGACATTACAATCAACAGAGAATTCTACAAGTTATACATATGCCGTATATAGAGCAGCATCTAAATCTACCTGCTAGAAATTTCATTAGCCTGCCCCTCCCATTCTTGTTCTCAGTTTACTGGGTGGGGCAATGTAAGGACCAGCCAGTATAATGATAGGAGAGATCTATTTAGCTAGGGAAGAGGCTGAGTCAAGGTTTTTGGACCCAGAAATACAGCTATGTTTAATGGATATTTGAGTGGGGGGGGGTTCTACCTAACCTGCAGCAATATCAGAACACAGAACTCATCTTAAAGAATGCAGACAGCAGAAAGACGTTCCAGTGACCTGTAAGTTACTGAGAAAAACTGACTTACAGACAAGAAGAGCTACATGGGATTCTATACAACTCAGCACAAAGTAGGTAGAAGACGAGTAGGTCATCCAGGTTATTCAAAAATTGTTTTCTAACAATCATATCATCAGCTATTTTAACTTCAGACCAGATAAGGCACAACCAATAATGCAAGCTTCCCTCTAACTGCATCTGCCATTGTGAGATGCCACACCAGGGCCTTGCGGGAATAACTTCACTGTGGGGGCCAGAGCTCTTTCCCCTGGCTCAGCTAGGTTCCAGGTGTGGATGGAAAGCACACTGCAATGTTATGTTAAAACTGGCAAGCTTAGACTAGTCTCCTAAAGCATTCAAAAAAGGGGAGAGCTGGTCAAATTCTTCCAACAAAAGATGTGACTTTCCTTTTTCAAATGGAAGACTCCCTGTTTTCTCTATTAATCATTGTGTGCACATACGTTATGATAAATATTAAGACACTAACAAGACTCAGCAACAGCAGCAATTGCTTTTAGAGAACAGGATCAACTCCAGGTGAACAGACACTTTTCATGGATATCCCTACTTTTGTCAAAGTAACAAATGCTTGGTGAAAGCCCATCTTCTCCATAAAACTGTTCAAGTTTTGCACCTGATCCTATTATTCAGTTTTACATATAACCAAGCCTTAAAGTACCTGTGAAGATCTCCTCCTTTCACACAGTACAAATTGCACTTAACTACGAAAATATCATTGCCAGTATAGGATGCCGGCTATTCATTTTAGATTGAAAATGTTACCAAGGTGTGCCAAAAGACAATGGTGATTTTGTTTGTTGTTGCTTGTTTAAACAAGAGAATTTTCACTTGCCATGGGCAACAGAACAAAACATGCAGGTAGTTTGATATCTTTGACTGGACTGGCTTTATTAATTAACCTGAGGAATTTTGTGCCCCAAAGTTTGTCTGACATGTTCCCCCAACTATGAAGTTCATCCAATAAAAGCTAAGTACACAAATTGTGCTGCTCTCATTTTCCCTGAACCATCACTCCAACAGCATAGACAATAATGGCACCTAAGCACAAGCCTGCTTTTCAGTAGCTACACATTACATAAATATTCACTTGGACAATAAGGCTTTTTTCCCCAGTTTTGGTGAACTACTAATTAAGCCACCTTAGAGAACTAAAACTCACTCTATAGTAAGTTTTTAACTTACTGTTTGTAGCTCACAGTAGAGGGGCCCCAAAACTTCATGACACACCGAACGAATTTAAGACAATTTCTCCTTTCTAAAGCCGAATAAAGTAATGAACACTCTTACTTGAAAATTCAAACTGTACATGGCAGTTATTTGATTGACAGGCACACCGTTGTCATCAAATCAAAAGCAGGTTTAATCCCAACTTTTAACATACAAAAGAATCCAGCTACATTTGCAGAAGCACTCCTTAATGAGGTTGGTGCGCTTCCATCTTTCCAGTTTACAACTGAGGGGCTGTTTTCCCCACTTGTCTCTTGAATGCCACTGAGATTAGGGAGTTTCATACAAAGGACAACCAGAAACGCATCTGACCTTAAAATAAGCCAGACAAGAAAAGTGAACAGGCAATTCGAGGCCCAAGCCAGCCACTGCAAGTAACTGCTTTGGATTTTCCTTCCGCACCCCCCTTCCCCTCCCCTCCCCCTCCCTCCCATTTTCAGGGCCAAACCAGTTCCAAAAGGAATTCTAAATTTCAACTGAGCAGAACTCAGTCATTCAAATCTGTGTGACACTACCACTGGCAAGTATCTTAACTCTCAGACACAGTCTTGGGCTTTATATACTCCCAAATACATGGCAGGCCTCATCTACGCAAGCCCCAAGGCCAAAGAGCTTAGAGTTCAGATGCCCCATAGTCGCACTTGCCCCTAGCCAAAACAGTGAAGGACCAAGCTAGGGGGCAAGTCCGAAGGCAATCCCCCATTGCCACACATTGCACAGCCGAGACCCTCGCATTTGGAGGCATGTGTAGACTTTTGCCAGGGTCAGCCTGCCCACAGTGCAAGGGACAGGTCTTCACCCTCTAACTACTCTTAAGTCCATTCAAGACCAAGACGACAGTATCTTCCCTGCCACTGCTTCGCTTCTACTTGCCAATATGGATTGCCCTCTCCGAGTTCAAAATGTGAAGGAGTCGGAGTGCCTGAGGCAAGCTAATTGGCTATACAGTCACTGTGGGCCTACACCCACAAGGAAAGTACAAGTTTCCCTTTCAATGGTTAGGAGGCCATGGAAGGTATAACAGCTAAAGGGCTGGGATAAAGCATGATAGCACAGGAGAAGAAGTGCAGGTCCAAGGTCAGTTACTAGGGTGCCGGGGGAAAAACCAGTGACAGGAGTGGCACTTTAGCATTATCATGTCTGCCATTCCAGCTTCCTCATACAAGTAAAACACCTTCCAAATTACTGTATTTACCTGAATCCAGAAAGACCTGATATTTAAGACAGCCCCTCAATAATTAGATTATGGACATGGAAACATTTATAAATTGGTTATAGTCTTCCACGTCCAGAATTTAATTATTGGAAGGTGGTCTTAAATTTGCACCCTTCCCCACCACTGCTCCCGTGAGGAAAGCAGTGGCAAAGGAGAGACAGTGGGGGAGGAAAAAGGTGGGGCTTGAACAACAACCCCCCCAGCCCACAGTTTGATGATCGCTTGTGTAGCTGGGATGAGTGATACCCAGAGTCAAATGCCAATTCGCACAACTTGGTTATTTAATGCAAGATCAGCCCTACTTCTACTTGTCAAGCTTGTTAAACCTCAGCTCATTTGGCCAAAGTGTAAAAAGTGCCAAAGTAATCCTCTCTGTAGTTTAACTGCCTGTAGGATAGTCATTTAAATTACTCCCCATGATGTTTCCTCCAGGAAAACAGGTGCCACTTTTGTGTAGCTCTGGCATATTTTATATATAAATTTAAAATGCCAAGCATGTTTTCCAGTTTACCTTTCATTTCACCATCTTCTTCACACACACTTCCTAAGTGTTGCAATTCAACAGTTTGTTCACTGCTAGAGAAGTGTTTCCCTACAGATAGTGGAACGGCATTGCACAGCACTGTGTAAACAAGGCATGGTTGCAAGACTGGTGTTTCTCTCTCTGCCTGATGTGCTAGGCCTTCCCGCAAGGTCCGCTTTGGGCATCTCATCATCGCAGTGCGTTCATCACCTGGGGCTTGCCTCGAGTGAAGCTGTTAACTGCAGGAACATGCTGGAAAGTTACCTGCTTTACGTAGGGACCCCACCGTAAAAGCGCACGTGAGCCTCTAGGGCAGGAGAACCTGGTGATCAGGATGGACTTGTGCCGCCCAGCCACAGCCTGGGGCTTTCCTGCTGGGCACAGTCGTGGCCGAGCACGAGCACGAGCCCGAGCCCTCTGCGCACGCACACCTTTCAGACCCATTTCCTCCTCTCACTTTAACACGGGGGGGGGGGGTGGAAGGGCGCATTATTTTGAGCGCACCCGCTGTCTCCCGCCCGCCCCGGCCGGCCCCTCTCCCTGCGGGCGCGGCCGGGGGCCCCGAGGAGCCCCGCGCCCCCGGCGCCTTACCCCGCGGCGGCAGGCCTGCTCGTTGAGGGCGCGCAGCCAGGCGCGCTGCCAGCTGTGGCGGAAGGCGCGGAAGGCGAAGAGCGCGGCCAGCAGCGCCCGGGCGCCGGCGGCGTCGTGCCCGGGGGCCGCCCGCAGCCCCAGCCCCAGCCGCAGGCGGCGCAGGCAGCCCCTCACGGCGGCGCCCGGCGCGGCCCGCCCGGCCCAGGCGCCGCGGCCGCACTGCAGCAGCCAGCCCGACACGGTGAGCAGCGAGGCAGCGAAGAGCAGCACCAGCGCCGCCCAGCCCAGCTCCAGCTCCAGCGCCATGGCGGCTCACGGGGCGCCGCGGGGCATCGCCGGGCAGCCCGACCCGACCCGGCCCGGCCCGGCCCCGCCGGACGCACGCGCGGCCCAGCAGCCGGCTCTGTGCAGCGGGCCGGGCGAGCCGGGCTGCGCGCGCAGCGCGGGGTGGGGGGGGCGGCTGACAGCAACAGTGACGTGACTGCCCCGCCCGCTCCGGCCTTAAAGGCGCCGCCGCCGCCCGGTCCGAGTCGCGGAGGTGGCTCCGCGCCGGGACACAGCCCGGGGGGCAGCCACGTCGGGACCGCGGCTCAGGGCCCGGGCCGGCCTCTCGTCTCGTCACAGCCGGCCGGGTTCCGCTCCGCTCTGCCCGGCCGGCCGTCCTTCCTTCCTTCCTTCCCTCCCTCCCTCCCGGAGGCCCGGTTTTCTCTCTTTAAAACGCACAAATTCGCTCGTGTAAAAAAAATCCAAAATCTCTGATTACATCCCGCAAATCCACGCTTCCCCATGATTAAAACGAAACGCCACCATAAGTATCTAGGTAGGCACGGTTCTATCCTTTATTAGACCAGCTGAGCAGACGTTTCGCTAAAAACACCCGGTCAACAGCCATCCAACAAGGCAGCACAACACGAGGAAGGATTAGGAAGGAAGCTGGAAGCGCAAGGAAGCCGGCGCGGTGCGCAGGCCTGGTCTCCGCGCTCCCGGAGGGACGCGGGGCGGCGACCAGGATGATCAGTGCCTGCGGCGGCGGCTTCCGCACAGGCAGACTGGAGGGCCACGTTAGCTCCGGTTCGAGGAGACGTGATAAGGGCCCGCAACACTGAACGGGGAAGAGCAGGGCAGAGGGACGTGTTCGCTCCCTCGCACACTACAGGGGCTGGGTCAGAGCATGAAACTAGAAGGTACTAAGTTTAAAACTAACAAAAGGAAGTTTTCCCACGCAGCATGTGAAATGCGGAACTCATGGCCACAAGATGTCGTGGAAGCTGGCAGTTTAGCCAGGGTCCAAAAATGGACTGGACAGATCTTGGGGGAGAGCGGCACCACTAGCGAGGGAGCGTGTGGAATCAGAGCTTCCTAGGCCTGAAATGGTGGAATCCACGGATGTCACCTCCACCCTCTGCCAGGGGAGACGGAGCGACCGCCTGACCTGGGGAAGGGCAGTCCTTCACTCCCACCTCAGGACCGGGACTGAGATCAGAACAACCATCACAGCCCTCTGCCAAACACTCCCCTGTCACCTGCTGCTGGGGCACTTCCTTGCTTCCAGAAACACATTTTAGGAACATAAATGTGACGTAATTGAGTAGACGTCATTGCCATCTTTTCTCCCTCAAGGAATAAATCACTCGACTGCCGAGTGTCTTGAAGGCTAAGCTACTACATTTATTAGAGCTATAATAACTGTCCTTATTGAGCATGAGCATTCAGGATAACGTTGACATCACTTGTCTCGTCCACAAATCCAGGTGCCGTATCGGGCTAAGTTAGTAGCTTTGGCCACTTGATAGCGGGGGCCGCAGGAGCAGCGGAGCGTCCTGCCCAGGTCCCAGCGACCGGGCGGTGCAGCGGAACGCAGCAGTACCCGCTTCCCCGAGGCGTTGATCTGCAGCGGGAGCTGCGTGGCTCGGATGAAATGACATCCGGGGGTGACCCGGCGCCATGTGCAGCAAACACGAAGGGGCCTAGTGTAGCTGAGCGCCCGGATCTGGGCATGACACGAGTGCGCGGTTCAGCAGCCGCGCTTGGGCTCCGCTCGGTCGCGCGGCTGCCGCCCCCTCCGTCCCCTGACGCGTGTAACGTGGCCGACTGCCGGCACCGCGGCCGCAATCCTGGGGCCCAGGAGCCCGCTGCTTCTCCCGCTTAGGGGCCACGGCACGGACCAAAGGCGGGCCCGGAGCTGCCCCGCACGCTCTCCTGCCGTGCGGCCGATGCCTCGGCGCGCCACGGAGTCCGCCCGACTCTTCCCGGTCTGGGCACGGCGCCGCCACGGCAGCCTCTGCCACGCCGGGGCCAGGGCGGGCCCTTCTGCCCCGACGCGCGCGGGCCTAGCGCTCGCAGCTGCCTCAGCAGCGGGCGACTCCGGCGGCCGTGACGTGTCCGCAGGACGGCGGTCGTGACGTGTCCGTGACGCCACGTGTGCGCGCGACCCGGCGGCCGTGACGTGTCCGCAGGACGGCGGTCGTGACGTGTCCGTGACGCCAGGCCGGCCATGGCTGTTGCGGGCACCGGGCGCCGCCGGGTCCCCGCGGCCGCGGCCCTCGCCGCCAGCGGCCAGCCCGACCCCGGGCAGCTCCGCCTCCGCCTCGACGTGCGCTGCCGGGCCCCGAGCACGGGCGTGGCGGCGGCCTAGCCCCGCCGGCGGGCCGCGCCTCCCGGCCAGCACCAAGCATGGCGGCCGCCCGAGCCGGGTGAGGCGCCCGGCAGCGCCCGCCGGAAGCGCGCGGACGGGACCGGACGGGACGCGGCGGCGGCGGCGACAGCCCGGCCCCGCGGGAGCCTCGGGCGGCCGAGATGGGGCTGCCCGCGATCCCGCTGCTGATCAACGTGTGCGGCTCGCTGCTGGGGCTGGCGGCCACCGTGACGCTGATCCCCGCCTTCAAGGACCACTTCATCGCGGCCAAGCTCTTCGGCCTCGACCTGAACAAAACCTCCAGGCAGCCCGTGTGAGTAACAAGGCCCGCGGGGCAGGGCCGAGGGCATCTCCTCCTGTCGCTGTCCCCCAGGCGCGGGTGTGAGCCGTGCTGCCCTGCTCCGGTTGTCGCCTAACCCTACCTAGAAAAGCAAGCCCCCATGATAAATACTTGGATAAATTCCCAGTTGTTCTTGCAAAGCCCCACAGGAGAATCAAATAACCGAAGAAATCCAAAATACTAAAGTAAAACGGAATTTTTATTGAATGCATAAAAATATTATGAAGTCAAGGCTATAAAGGGCTGAAATGTAGGTCAATCTCACATAACTAGAGAGCAAGTTTATGGGTTTTTATTCAGAAGTCAAAGACATTCACTTGTAAGCATAAGCTACTTTTCAATTAAAGGTTAAATCATGTCTTGAGGAGAGATGATCTTGTGTGAATGATCTTTGCAGATGAGGAGTGAAAATGTATTTGTGCCTGAAAGCTTGGAAAGAACGTTTCCAACTGTTTAGATGGTCTAATAAAGATTAGCACATTGACCCAAAGAACCTTGTCTGCCTATGTCCTTAGACCAACATGGCTAGAACCAACACCCCATAATCTGTGGTAACGATTATTGTTCCCATTTTTAGTGGGAACTGAACTTTGGAGAGGCACGTCCTTTTGTAACAAAACCCTTTGCGGCCACATTTGATTACTCATTAGTCAACTGGCTTAGAACCACAACCACTTGTGGTTCTAAATGTTGCCAGAGTTTCAGACAGCTGGAATCTGGATTTCTAGTCAGCTATTTATAATCCATTACAAGCTTCTGGAATCTTATTTGTTCTCCTGACCATTTTAGATGTTTGGGACAAGCAGCAACCTGGACATTGGCAGATTTACCAGGAGAACCTATATGCCAATCACTGAGAGACTGTTCCGCAAATACTAAATGCCGTGGAACAGGAAACTGCCCTGTTGGCTGGAGGCTGCCCTTCATTCTGAGCTGTTGCAGGATGCGTTGATGTTTTACAATGTGGCTGCCAACTGTCAGAAGTGTTGCATCCAGATGATTGCAGTTAGCCAAGTACTGCTGATGAATCCAGTAGTGGAGAAGCAGTGAAAATGTAACAGCACTGCTGGCATGCCAGGCTAGCTTTCAAGAAGTTAGTGCTCTGTAAGAATCAATGTATGGTTTTTTTTACCCCATTTGCCTATTTCAGCCCTGAATCCCAAGGTGTGATCAGTGGAGCAGTGTTTTTGATCATCCTTTTCTGCTTCATTCCTGTGCCCTTCCTGAGCTGTTTTGTAGAGGAGCAATGCAAGGTATTTCCTTACCATGAGGTGAGTGATTTTCTTCACAGTGCTCAACAAAGCCTGTTTGGTTCAGCACCCTGATGGGAATAGTTAACACACACTTGTGTTTGGCTGGGTCCTCAAAAGTATCCCATGTCAAAGACAAACACATCTTCATTTGGCATCTGAGCAGGAGGGTTGGTGGCTGATGTATCTGTAATAACCATTGTGCTGTCCTCTCTCCACTCAAGTTTGTGGAGCTCATCGGTTCCCTGCTTGCCATCTGCTGTATGATTTTCCTGGGCTTCGCGGATGACGTTTTGAACCTGCGTTGGCGACACAAGCTGCTACTTCCCACCATGGCCTCCCTTCCTCTCCTAATGGTTTACTTCACCAACTTTGGGAACACGACAATTGTGGTGCCAAAGCCCTTCCGGGTACTGCTGGGTCTGCACTTGGACCTGGGTGAGTGATAGAGCACCGGAAGCCATCATCTTTGAGCGTGGAAGTTGTGAGGGTGGCAGCTAGCAACTTGTAATCTGTTGCCGCCTTCCTCCACAAGGGATTGTCCCGATAGAACCATTGGCTGAGACAGTAGATTCCAGCAGTGGAGAGCTTTACTGATAGGTCCCCAATTAATGCAGTAATTTAGAATTTGGTTTGCTTTGTCCAGATACACTCCAAACATCTTAACACGGTGAGACCCTAAGTCCAATGAGTTCCACGTGCTAATGATGTTCAGGTGAGAACAGCAAATAGCTCAAAGCACAAAAGTAGTTATCTGGAGACTTTGATTCCACTCTCAGCTCTGCCCTTGACTAGTCTTGGAATTTCTGCTCTGCTTCACTTTCTACAAATGTAAAAGTGTGCATGTGTGTGTAAGGAAGATGTTTCTTTAACTATTGTGAAATGTGCTGAGCTCACAAGACAGAAGATAAAAGTAAAATGTTTGCTTGGCATTACATTGAATGTACATCTTGTTAAAACTTGGATGTGAAGTTCCTTGGTTCTGTCTGTGATTGCAGGTATCCTGTATTATGTGTACATGGGCATGCTCGCAGTCTTTTGCACCAATGCCATCAACATTCTTGCTGGAATTAATGGGCTTGAGGCGGGACAGTCTTTGGTGATTGCTGCCTCCATCATCATTTTCAACATCGTTGAATTAAATGGTAAGGAAAGGATTTGTGTCTTTTGGGGGCGCAAAAACCCATGGAAGAAATTGCCCCAAACATGGAAGAAGTTGATGTATTGGAAGACCTGTAGGATTGTAAAGGTAGACTAAAAAGAAGGGAAAGGGGGCCTTGGATTCTATTGACAGGCAATGTATACAAACCTAACGTAGTTAGATCCATGCACTGATTCCAAGACTTCCTCTGGATCCCTGATTATTACTAATTTGTTCTGTCCCTTTTCCACAGGAGATTATCAGGATGATCATATTTTTTCTCTCTACTTCATGATTCCCTTTTTTTTCACCACTCTGGGGCTGCTTTATCACAACTGGTAAGAGCCTGGAAGGAAGAAACATGTATTTAAGAGCTTCATAAAGATTCCTGCCCCTACACCTTTGGCTTGGAGGACAGATGTTGCTCTGAGAACCAATCCCACAGCTGCCAGCAGTGGATACAGACTGTGGAGATGTAGATGTCCTCTGGGACAAAGCTGAGATCTGCAAAGGACAGTCTTGGTTACTTTTGGATTGGAATGACTTTATGCAACAGAGCAGTAATTCTCAACCAGGGTGCCTTAAGATCCTTTCAAGGGTGCTGCAGGGGCCATGTAATGTTAGCATGGTTAGGTATGCAAACATGGTTCACAGGTAAACCCAGAAATTTAAAATAGGAATTCACAGTGTCAAAAATATTCTGACCTGCTTTGGGTTTTTGGGTTCTTTGCAGCAGCAGAATTGCTCTTATTTTTCTGTACTCAAAAATGAGTGGCATTTTCCAGGAGATGCCTTGCATCTAATTAGGTTGAGAACCACTGCAATAGAGCAATGGTTTTCAAACGCCTTTACGTCACAGAACCCTTTCATATCGCCTTCTGCTGTGGAACCCTTACCCCTATCCTAAAGACTTGACACGGAGCCAGGCAACCTGGTCCCAGTGTCGGCACACTGGCTTCTCGCCTTCTCAGCCCTTAATCACAAGCTCTTTGCAGAACCCGGAATGGCCTGTCGTAGAACTCCAGAGTTCCTAGGAACACACTGTGAAAACCACTGCAATAGAGTCAATATTCAAGGTGATCCTTGCTGAATACAGGCATATTCTGGGATTGCAATGCAGAGATTTATTGTATAATCGCAGTTGCAATGTATGTGCATTTCCTGCTCGTGGCAGAGTGACTTAGAACAGGATACCAAGATGGTAAGATTTGCCCAGAGAAACTGCAGTTGCAACAGTAACAAGGTTCTGTTCACATTCTGTGAGGCAGCTAAAAGCGGTATACAGATGTGCCTGAGCTTGTAATGATCTCCCATGCTAAGGTAATAATAGAAACACTCTTTACATTAGTACGTATAATTACTTCATCAGCAGCACTATAGGTCCGCCAAATAGACAGCTGGAAACTCTTAGACTGGACTACAGTCAGTCCAGCTGGGGCTGCAGTCATCTTGCTCCTTGACTTGCCAGGTACTAATCCAGTTAGTGTCAGTAGAATAGTTTATGACAACAGTACTCCTAGCAAACTCTCATGGGAGTATATTTGGTAGGCGTGAGCAGGAAAAATGGACATAGAAATATTTGCCAAAATAAAGAGTTTAACGTAGAATTGGGAAACTCTTAAAAGCATTTACAGAGGTCACAAAGATTAAAATTATTCCTCCTGTAACCACAACTTGTAGAGTCATGCCAGGCTTGGCAAAGGTTTGGGTGTTCCTGTTAGACTTAAAGATGAATGGGAGTGTCTTTTTGAGGCTCCTATCATAAAGAAGCAAACAGAGGAAGCTTAAAGACATAACGGTATTTATAGCATGACTATTCCCTGTAGTCTGAGACTCAAATTGGTATTTCTCATGCCATTCTGAGTAAGCAGAGTGTACGAGAGATCAATGATGAATAGGAAGCTGTCTCTAATGAATGCATAGGACGGGAGTTAGGAGTTCTACTTAGGGTATCGTGTCCTGCAACTGATGCCTCGTATGCCCTTGGGCAGATCGCTTAACTCCTTTGTGTCCCAATCTCTCTCCAGCAAGTGCCCCATAATTCAGAAGAAGACTTCAGACTCCCAAGCCTGTGCCTTTCATCGATCATAGACAATCTGTCCTTGCACTCTTAACAGGAGAAAGGTTTCTCATTAGAACAAGTCCCCTGCCTACTAAAATCTGTCTAACATATACATATCATATTTGAAATCCCCCACGTGACTGGGAACATCATCTTTGTCTGTCATTGATTTTTATCTCATGCTGCACCCCATCCTCACACTTTCTTTGTGGCTTGCAGGTACCCGTCCCGTGTTTTTGTGGGGGACACATTCTGCTATTTTGCTGGAATGACCTTTGCTGTGGTAGGGATCCTTGGGCACTTCAGCAAGACAATGCTGCTCTTCTTCCTCCCACAAGTGCTCAACTTCCTGTATTCACTACCTCAGCTGTTTCACATCATTCCTTGCCCCCGACATCGGCTGCCCAGGTAAGAAGCATGTAAGTGACTGAGAGTAAGAAGTAATGTGACAGTACCTGTGAGGCAGTTTGGTTCTGGCTTGGTGCTAGGGCTGACGCAGGTGGAATAGTCTCGGTGGAATCTTTGGAGGGTATTAATGGACATAATGTAGTCTGTGGTTGGGGGAGGGAGTGAAAATGGAGATGTAGCCCTTATTCACCAACTAGGATTGAGAAAGATACCAGAGCTGTGGAGAATTTTATTTGGTAATTACTACCTTTCCTTGTGGTCGGGAACAGCATAGCCATAAATTGAATAAATCTTGTGATTTTATGGTTGCTGTTTTCTGCAACGTTCACACTTTAATTTTGAAAAAATGAAAACACCTTTTTGTATGGCAAAAAGTTGAATGTCAAGGAACAAGTTGCTGCCCTGTCAAAGCAGTCTGGCAAACAACTCTCCAGCTGAATGCCTAGCATAAAAGCCCAAATTGCTCAATGTATAGCTACCTGATTCTCAGAGGGTACAAACTAGTGCCCTGATGAACGCTAGCAGAACTGTACTCCAATTTTATACCATCAAAAAGCTTAGGTTACCTATCAAGTTGAATTAAATACAGCTCTCGCCTAATACGGTTGAGTCATGGCATGTGGGTTTCTTTCTAGCCTCATTAAGAAATAATTTTACAGTCCTGCAAAGCTGGAGCTGTAACTCGAGTTGCTAACTAGTTCACATTTTTATTTTCCCAACCACATGGGTGAGGTTGAACTGTGGCTGCTTAGCTGAGAGGCTGTTCTAATGCAGTCTTCTGGCAGTTTTTGCAGCATAGATAGTCCCTACCTACACCATGCATGTTCTACCTTGCTTTTTGATCCATACAAGCTTCTGTAAAGTAGTAACAAAAAGGTTTCTCCCATTTCTGCCCCATGTGATGGGCTCGGGCTGCTGCACTGTCAGGACTGTCACATTCATAGAATTACTCCCACTTTCGGCACCACCTCCTTTTAGACCACTCCTATCTCTGCTTTATGCAGGGATTCAGTTGTCTCTTTTGGTATGATTGAAGTGCATTTTGCTGTTCCTTTCAGGTTAAATCCTGCTACAGGGAAACTGGAAATGAGCTACTTCAAATTTAAAACCAAGAGTCTCTCAACCCTGGGAGCATGCATTCTGAAGGTCAGTCAGCCGCTGTGATCTGAAGAAGGATAATACCTTTGTTTAGCCTGAGTCATTTCCTCCGAACAACATAGAACTTTAGTAAAAAAAACCAAACCAAAACAGGCCTCTTGTAGTCTGACCCCAATGCTTGATGCTCACATTTATTAGAATCCCTCCAAAATGAAGCTTAGCTGCATAAGGCCTGATTTAAACCTGTCCCTAGATCTGTTCCCTTGAATCAAACCCCAGGACTGGAACAGTAGAAGAGATCACTGACTAGGATGTATGGAAGAAATTTTTATCACATCCCTACCAGACCCTAACTAGCAAATATCTATTTCATCCAGTTAAGTGGTGGTTAAATTTCTTTCCCAGGTATCAGAGAGCTTGCGCATTGTAGATGTAAGACGGGGAGTGGATGAAGATGGAGAATACACAGAATGCAACAACATGACTATCATTAACTTTGTTATAAAGCTCATTGGACCAACCCCAGAGCAAACACTCACCATCCTGCTGCTACTCATCCAGGTCAGGCAAATGGTCTTTTGGATAGAAAAGCCTGCTCCCTAATACAGGGCTGTCCAACTGATGTCCCACAGGTTGCATGCAGGCTTCTCTTCCCCCTGCTGTCCCCCATCCTCTCCCAACCCCCCAAATCACTCCTGCTGCTATGGTCAGGATCTCTGAGCTCTCCCTCTTTCCCCTCCAGCTTGTGTCTTGCCTTCACTCCCGGGGGCTGGGCAGAGAGAGCTGTGTAGAATGGCCTGGGCTGCCTGTGCGGCTGGAGGGAGAGGAGCTGAGCTGCCCATGCTGCATGCAGCCCATAGGGATCTGTGGTGCCCCCAGGGTCCAGAAGTTGGACTGCCCTATTCTAATAGATAGCACATTCAAAGCAGAATATTCTGGTTTAAGGGACATTTGAATTCCCCCTAGCTTTGTCTTATGTCTCATGTCTCCCTTTCCATTCCTCTACTTCCTGGGTTGCTCCCCACCTCTGCATGAAATGGTAAAGACCTGACAAGCATCTCTGTTGCCTATTCCAACTCTGTATGTATGCACACAGGCTATCCTCTCCCCTCTGTGACTCCATTACAAAGATCCTCTCTAAAGAGCACTGCAAGGAACTCTCATCACCCATCATGCCCCCCTCCACACACATACAAATAGCACCATTTCTAATTAAGTTGTCTCGCTTAGGCAGACCACGTGCTTAAGTCCCAAATGCTTTCCAGAGGGCTAGGCACTGTCCAAGTGGCAGTCAACTCACCATTGCAATTTTTTTTTCTTCTTTCTAGGTTCTGGGAAGCACAATTGCATTTCTGATCAGATACCAGCTAGTGCGCTTATTCTACGATGTCTGACAGATGTCAGGAGAAAGGGAAGTGCCAGCTCCTCTTAATCAGTCCCTTATTTTCTCTGGTTCTGATCCAGATGGCTGAAATGGTCCTGTGTTGGCCCTGGACATCTCAGGACTGCCTTCCAGATGCTAGGAAAGACTCTGGGACACAAATCTAATTTTTTTTGTTTGTTTGTTTCCTCCTTGGTTGGAAACAGCAGGAATTTGACAGATTCTGCTGTTAAAGTTATATAAGCATCATTACTTCCTAGACCTCCTAATGAGTGGGACTAACCTGCATGTGCAAAGACATAAGTATGATCTGAGTCTTCTGGCCAAGATGATGGGGTAGAGGTAGAGGAGGATCAGCCATAGTTCCTTTCATCTTGTGAAATACATTGTTTTGCCTGAAATATGCAAAGGATAAACCTGCAACAATGCCTGCAATCTCTTCTGAACTCTACATACCGGACAGTCCTCTCCAGTTTCATCTTTCTGCCACAGATACGGAATAATCCACTTTTCAGCCTATCTACAACTCAGAAACAAGATATTCAGGTCGTGTAATCTGACTACAGAATAGCTTCCCATTCCTCTCTGCCACAGGGATAAAATGTTGAAACACAATTAAACGATATCAATTATACATTGCTATGACACCCTCTTATAGAGAATGGTCATTTCTATTGCAGCATCTGTTCTCCCACTTTTCATTGTTGCTGACATTTTTTCCTGCTGAAGGGTCATGCAGTTTCCCTAACCTACATTGCTCTATGACCCATGGCACCTCTAGCACCAAAATACCCACACTTTCACATGTCTCATCAATTATAAAAACAAAAAACACCTTCCGCCTATTTGTGCATTAGCAGCCATCAGACCCCCTGGTCCTAATGGTTTTCCCTTCGTTCAAATAATTCATTTTCACATTGCACTTTTTTCAGCACGACGGTGCTTTACAGTTATTATTTATACAGGGAAAATAATGTCATTCAAATGACAAAGCATTAGAACAACTGAAGTGAAATAAAACTGTACGGGAACCGACTCACTCAATCGGACTTTATTTAGGACACCAGTGTTAACATCCCTGTTGTACTGTCCTTATGACTTGAACTGAATTATAAGGAGTGATTATAGCCTCAGGCTACCACGGTCCGTTTAAAATGAAAATAAATCTCGGGGGACTTTTCCCCCAGCTTTCACGGCCTCCTTTCCCGTGTTGTGCATAAGCCGTGCGTCTCCCGGGGGCTGGGCAGTGTCACCACAGCGTGCGCCCGCTGAGCCCTGGGCCAGCCGAGGCTCCTGGATACTCGAGCTAATGCGGGCTATAGGACACGGGCTATCAACCGCTCCTGAGCCGGGCAGGGTCCGCTGCCCTGCCCAAAGCACGAGCACAGCGTTGGCGAGAAACGGTTCCCCGAGGGGAGGGGAGGGCAGAACTACCCGGGGTGCTCGGGGGCCCTCCTGCTGGAGAAGCGCAGCTCCAGCAAGGAGCCCTGCCTGCTCGAGCGGGCGGGAGCGCCAGGCACCGGGCCCCGAAGGAGCAGGGGCGGCGCTTCGTGCACCCAAACCAGGCCCCAACGCCGCGGGCTCCGAGCCGGCTCGCGGGGGGAGCCGCCCCGCGCGGGGCCGCGCCAGACACTCACCCTGAGGCGGCCGCGGGGCGGGGAGAGGAGGGGCTTGCCGCGCCGGCCGCTAAAGCGGAAATGGCCGTGCGCTCTTCGCGGTTTGAATTTGGCGCCCTGCTTTGCCATTGGCTCACAGAAGCAGCCAATGAGAGCCCGGCCGGATCTCAACGGTGCCCAATAAGCCAGCGCGCCCATTCTGCGCGGCCAATCGCAGCGCGGGCGGCCGCGTCGGCCAATGGGGCGAGAGCGGCGGCGGAGCGGAGTCTACAAGGGAGCGCGCAGCGCAGCTGGACCCAGTCTGCGCCGGAGCCTGGCTCGGTGACGCCCGCAGGCGCCATGTCCGGCCGCGGCAAGAGCGGCGGCAAGGCCCGCGCCAAAGCCAAGTCGCGCTCGTCGCGCGCGGGGCTGCAATTCCCCGTGGGCCGCGTGCACCGCCTGCTGCGGCGCGGGCACTACGCGGAGCGCGTGGGCGCCGGCGCGCCCGTCTACCTGGCGGCCGTGCTGGAGTACCTGACGGCAGAAATCCTGGAGCTGGCGGGCAACGCGGCGCGCGACAACAAGAAGACGCGCATCATCCCGCGGCACCTGCAGCTGGCCGTGCGCAACGACGAGGAGCTCAACAAGCTGCTGGGCGGCGTCACCATCGCGCAGGGCGGCGTGCTGCCCAACATCCAGGCCGTGCTGCTGCCCAAGAAGGCGGGCGGCGGCCCGGCCAAGGCCGGCAAGAAGAGCGGCGCCCAGCAGTCGCAGGAGTACTAGCGCTCCCGCTCCTCACCCCCCACAACGGCCCTTTTCAGGGCCACCCACCCGGCCGGAGAAAGAGCTGCGGATCCGCGGGGGGACCTGCCCCGTTACGCGCGGTTCGGCGGGGCCGCGACGCGTGGTAACGTCGCCGGAGCTTGGCGCAAAAGCTTTGCTCAAAGCAGGTTTCGGGGCCGCGCTGCAGCCGCTTGCGACCGCCCCAGGCGGCGGGAGGGCGGAAAGGAATCGCTCTGCCCGCGGCCACAGGCCAGCACTGAGCGCCCGGACCACGGGGTGCTGTCGGCTCGGGGTCGGGGCCGCGACTGCCGTGAAAAACGCCCACAACTTGCTTTCCTTTGTCTGTTCATGTTGCCAAGAAGAAAGCTCACACCCCCCAGGAGCCTTTGTCTTGAGTGGCCAGCTGGAAAACATCTCTAAGCCTAGCTCAATTTCTGCAGTGAGCAACATTTGTCCTCTATGACAAAGATGCGGTACCCAGGAGCCTCACTGTTCCCGCGTCCCCCAGCCGGAGCAAATTCTAGGTATGGCTACAGGCTCCATTGGCAGAACAGCCCCCATTAGACTGACTGCAGCCAAACTCCAGGCTTCACCTCTGCACGTGGCAGATGTCAGATATTCTCTTCTCTAACAGCGTACAGTGAAGAAGCAGCCTGCTAAAAAAACAAAGCCACTCATATAGCAGTTTTCAGTGTAATAAGGATCATCTTACAGGATTTCCTGGGCTTATCTGTTTCTATTGATTGGATTTAGGCAAGGAAGTCAAACTTGTTCTGCTCTAAAGAGAATCCAGGATAAGCCTCACATTCAGCTTCTCCCTTAATTTGTATAGCACTTATCACCATTCCAAGCTTCTTCTTATATTCTTCTGTTACCTGAAAACAGTACAGAGTGTGTTCTTTGTATATAGAGGCTTGCCCTACTGGTTGATTAAACTCCCATTTTGTATATGCTTTAGTTGTCCTTGTAGTTTGTTTTCTGATTTGCACATAGCTCAAGCAGTTTCCAGACAGAAAGCATTCATCATGTGAAGGGTTTATTTGGACCTACCACTTGGCTAGAAACAGTGTAAATGTCAACCCTCCTTCTGAGGAAAGGCATCTTAAATGAACATAAATTAGAACTTTTTTAGGCTATTCAGTGGTTGTTACATTCAGTGGATATTGCACAGATGTAAACAATTAACTTTCACTTGCAGAGCAGGATTCCTGTACAATGCAATGTAAATGTTTCTAGAAGGCACTGGTGCGTTCTGGAGCAGATGCAGACTCACCAGTGGAAAGTACAGTCCCATCTGTGGTCTTTATAGAAGGAACTGGCAACTAAATCTGGAAAGATTAGTAAAGTTCAACTTGTGTGTATTCTCAAGTCTAAACTTTCTACTGACTTTTAATTTAGAAGCTAACTTCCTGATGTTGAACTTCAACATAAACGTGCCCCGTTCCTGACTGACTGATTCTATCTGGCAACAGGTTACCAAATGGTTTTCAAATACAATTAAATTGGTGCCTGTTGCAGTTAAGTCAATAATCAAAATCTCTCAAGTTTCACTCATTAAATTCTCTGAGTGAAAGCAACACGAATTCTTCATGTTAAAGGTGAAGACTTCTTTCCCTTTGAGCTTTTTTGCCAATTACTGAACGGCTCCAAGACTGGGCCCAAAGAGAATGCACACAAACTTCAGCTGGTCATGGAGCCTTCCCTAGCTCCTTTCAGCCTTTTAACAGTGCTGTCCTTGACTTAAGATTGTGTTCAGTTATTTATTATTGTATTTTAAAATGACAGTTTTCAAGCTTTTTGGTAAATTTTCTAGGACAAAATTAAGCTGTTGAAATAAGACTTCCCAAAAAAGAGTCTGAGTAGGAGAAACACTAATACAATTAAGTCTTATCAACAGGAATCCGGACCCCTACAGGAACTAGTTTATTATTTGAAGTCTGACCTACGACTTTGCAACTCAATGGGTGATTACTCAGGAGCCACAGAGGCTTAGTCCCTCATTTATCCATCAAACCTCCCAACAAGATTGCAGGAATCATGCCCATGAGCGCTACTAATGGGTGGGCTTAGCGGGCATCATTGAGTTGCCTTGCCACATTGAGGATGTGCTTGGCTCCCTTGCTCAGCAGCAAGCTGGCTAGTTCGGTACCTAGCTTCTCTGCAGCCTCTTGAGCACGATGAGGAATGTTCTTGGCTGTGATACCAACGTGCTGCACATCATCATTGGGTCCATCTTCATTCTAGAAAGGGAAGACAATGAATAGTGAAGAGCAGGGCACAGTGGGAGTGCAGCTTCCATGTTCCAAAAGCTCCACCCCAGTATCCTGAAGGTGAGACTAAAAGACAAACAGGAAAACTACAAAGGGGCTGCTTTTGTTTTATCCTCTGACTTGGTTTGAGCCTTAAAACCAAACAGCATTTATTTACCTGCTGTGGGTAATTAACACTGGTCTGCATAGTTTCTCTCAGGCTATCTGAACCATCCAAGCTGTAGACAGCTCCTGTCAAATACAACTGAGGGAAACATAGGAAGAGGTAATTAGCAACTGTTAACAAACCAAAGTATATCCTTTTTCAAAAACACAGACTCCAGTCTTTGGACATTATGGGAAGAAACTTAGTTCTGAGAAACTGTTTTGTATGAAATCCCTACACGCTTCTGCGCAAATCGTTTCTGCTAGCTTGCATCTCTTACACCAGGGATGCTCAACCCCCGGCCTACGGGACTTCCCACAAGCCTGGAAATTTGAGGCAGGCACCACACCCCTGCTGCCAAAATTCCAGGCCTTGTATGCTGGATCAGGCATTCAGTCCCCATGTGCAGGGCCAGCAGGGCCCTCAGATGCTTCGTTTTTAGCTTGCCATCTCAATAACTTGAAATCTTATATTCCCATCCTCCCAAAGGATAACAGGTCTGTGTTCTGGGACTAGAAATCCTACTATACATATAGCTATAATAGGTAGATATGTTCCTCAGTCGTATACAACGCTGACTAAAACAGATCGGTGTCACTGAAGAAATCTACATACATTAAGTCCTTCTCACCTGGGAGTCTTTCAGTAGGGTGCTGACTGCGACAGGGACGCTACATCCCCCCTCCTTAAAATAAAACGCAACAAACAATCGGTTACACACCAGTAGGAAGTGGCTTGGAGAAGCCCGAGCCAACTGTCACCCTTCCCTCAGAACCTCTATACATGCACATATCCACTGAGAAATATTTGACAATAATCTGTTTGGAGGCTGTGCCAAGGAAATCCAGTAGGCTCCCAATACAGTTATTTCAGTTCAGTTCTAATACAATAGTAGTTACTGCTTTCCAGAGGATGAGAACAGGTATTAAACCTACCAGATGTTTCATAAAGGCTCTCTCAGCAATGCAGCACAGCACTGTCTCCCCATCATGCAGGGCAGATACCATATCCAGTATCTCTTGGTCTTTGGCTCGAACTTCTATTGCTAAGGCACCCTGAAGGAAAAAAACATTGTCCTCTGTCATTGTGCATCTCTCTTCTGCATTACTCA
Organism: Alligator mississippiensis; assembly: GCF_030867095.1. Lineage (NCBI taxonomy): Eukaryota > Metazoa > Chordata > Crocodylia > Alligatoridae > Alligator > Alligator mississippiensis. The sequence goes on along the minus strand of NC_081839.1, from coordinate 35,287,144 downwards.
TGAAACATTAAATCCAGTGGTTTAGCAACAAGCGTTTTAATAAGGAAATAAAGAGAAACTGAATTCACTGCCAGAGAGAGGATCTGGAGCTGGCCACAAGCACAGATCAGGCCTGATCTTAGCCAACTGGCTGAAAGTAAGTGGCCTGCACAATGACACCATTTTCTCCTACGCCACAATGGTAACCCCAATGCTATATACACAGCTACACACCATTACAGTTATACAAAGGCTGGAGAAGTCACCACATTCCCCAAACATCTGCAGTAAAAATACTGAATTTGAACTATTTTTATAAATGAAGGTGAGGGCATAGTAACAAGTGCCCCCTACTAGGCAAGTGGTTGTAGGATGACCGTTCCAAACCAGGGACAGTGACTATGGGCGCCTATACACATACAGTGCAGCGGAACAGACTCGATTAATAGAGCTTGCTGGAGCACGGTAATTGCTGCGCTCCAGCAGACTCCAGTGTCTCGTGCTATCAGCGTCCCTGTGCTAAAAAACGGCGGCAGGGGCGCTTAAACTAAAGCTCACTGCTCCAACACAATGTAATTACAATTGAATGAGCTTTAGTTAAAATGCCCCCACAGCCATTTTTCAGCATGGGGATGCTGATAACCTGCGACAGCCTGGGTGCTTTAATTACAGCAGCTCTCAGAGCCACTCCAATTAAAGTGCCCCCCCAGCTCCTCCCCATAGTACATGTATAATGCTCTATATTACTAAACCCCTAATGGACCACCTCAAAGGAAGAATGGTTTGGCATGGGGTCAAATTTGTTAGGCTTTAAGTAAGAACCAGAGTACTTCCAAAATGCTACTTGGACATAAACCAGCAGTCTGAGGTGGTAAAAAGTATCATAGTACCTTCTTGCAATCTGAAGACACAATTATAGGTTTCATAGACCTTAGGGGCTGGAAGGGACCTCAGGAGATCACTTAGTCCAGTCCTGCCGCCATAGGCAGGAAGTCAGCTGGGATCAAGTGACCCCAGCAAGAAATACATCCACGTGTTTTTTGAAAGAGTCCAGAGTAGGTGCTTACACTACCACTGCAGGGAGTTTGTTCCAGACCGTAGACATTCGCACCATAAAGAACTTTTTTCTTATGTCTAGTCTAAATCGGCCTTCCTGCAGTTTATGGCCATTAGGCCTTGTTATCCCTTGGGGGGCTCTGGTGAACAGCTGTTCTCCCGGGTTCCGATGTACCCCTCTTATATAATTGTAGAGTGCCACCAAGTCCCTCCTGAGCCTTCTCGTTTCCAGACCGAAGGGTCCCAAGTCCCTCAGCCTCTCCTCGTACGGCCTTCCCTCCAGGCCTTGGATCATACAACTGGCTCTCTTCTAGACTCTCAAGCTTCTTCACATCCCTCCTGAAGTGGGGGGCCCAATACTGGACACAGTACTCCAGCTGCAGTCTCACCAAGGCCAAGTCAAGTGGGAGGATGACTTCCCTGGTTTTGCTCAAGATGCATCGGTGGACGCACGCCAGAGTTTGGTTTGCTTGCCAGCCACAGCATCGCACTGGTGGCTCATATTCATCTTGGGGTCAGTCAAGACTCCAAGCCCCTTCCGGTCATGGTGCCAGCAAGCGTAGCACTGCTGAGCCTGTAAGTATGTTGAAGGTTCTTCCTACCGAGGTGCAGCACCTGACATTTCTCTACATTGAAAGCCATCAGGTTTTGGTCGGCCCACCTTAACAGCATGTCCAAATCAGCCTGTATCCCCAGTCTGTCCTGCAGTGTGACCGCCCTCCCCGATAATTTGGTATCCTCTGCGAACTTGGCCAGTTCGCATCTGACTCCTGAATCTAGATCTTTAAATGAAGATGTTAAAGAGTACCAGCCCAAGTACCAAGCCCTGAGGGACTCCACTGGTCACCCTGCGCCACACTGATTTGCTCCCATCACCTAGTAATCTTTGGGTCCGACCCCATAGTCAGTTACCTAGCCATCAGACCATAAGATGATCCAGGCCACAGTTCCCCAACTCAACCATGAGGACATCATAGGAAACTAGGTCAAAGGCTTTCTTGAAATGACGTCCATGTTAAATTAAAGTGTTTGGTTGTTGTACAATAATCAACTACTCAAATATTGTATCAAATCACTGCTGGTTTTTAATATGCAGCAAGGCTTAGGACAAAGAAATCGCAACCTACCTGGCCAACAGCATACAGACAATCCTCAGGGTTTAGAATCTGGAGGAAATCAACACCAGGACTAATTAACATGGTAACTATAAGATGATGTATTTTTTCAGTTAAAAAAAAAAAAGCTAAAGAGCAGAGTGTAGGATGAGACTGAAATGCTTTTCATAACAAAATGCAAGTGCAGTATGCTGGCTCCCCATTTACACAGTAGGCGTAACAGCATCTAACTCACTGAGATGGGATACTCATCAGTAATTGTTACACACACACACACACACTTCTAAAGGGCTCTGTGAAGCATTCTAAGAATATCTGATAAGCAAGTATGTCTTCATTGCGCTATAAAAAACTAAATGTGGGGTGCATGCTTGGAAGAAGGAAGGAATGGAATTCTCATTTGACTGCAATCCAATCGCACAATCATCTAGCAATGGACCCAGCAGATTCCATGCTCATCCATAATGGGGCAGAGAAGAGGTCCAAAGCACAAAAAGTTACCGGTCCGGAGGCGACTCTACCCCTTGTTGCTCTTCTCCTTACCTGACCAATACGATTCTCCCAGCCCATCCTCCTCAGTCCAGCTGCAGCAAGGATTATAGCACTGAAATCCTCCTTCTCATCCAGCTTTTTTAAGCGGGTGTTTAAATTCCCTCTCTGTAGGAAGGGTTAAGAAAGAACAGAAACAGGCCTGAGCGCTACCTCCAAAGCAGTGCCTTTGCTTGCAGTTCTCCTCTCTGGCCACCAGAGACTGCTACTGGAGTCACTACAAACAGCTGTCTATCCTTCATACTGCTCCCTTGTCCCTGCAGGGAGCAAGCTGCACTCATGTCCCGTCCAGTCCCGTGGCAGCAGGAGCACATCAACCCTCTCCCGCCTCCCCCCATGGCACAGGGCTAAGCAGAGAACCTCATGAAGAGGCAGAAACTCCCACAGAAGTAGCAGCAGGGAAACCCACCAAGATCATCCACACCCAAGACAGCAGCAAGTTTCATAGATGCTAGGGTCAGAAGGGACCTCAATGGATCATTGAGTCCGACCTCCTGCCAGTGGCAGGAAAAAGTGCTGGGGTCATGTGACCAGCCAGGTGCTTGTCCAGTCTCCTCTTGAAGACCCCAAAGGTAGGGCAGAGCAGAACCTCCCTTGGAAGCCCGTTCCAGATTCTGGCAACCCTAACTGTGAAGTTCTTCCTGATGTCCAACCTAAATCTACTCTCTACCAGTTTGTGGCCATTATTTCTGGCGATTCCAAGGGGTGCTCTGGTAAACAGCATCTCTTAGTCCCTGCGTGCCGCCCCTCCCCTGGTAAATTTGTGTCCTGCCACAGGATCCCCCCATAGCCTTCTCTTGCAGAGGCTGAAAAGGTCCAGGTCCCTCAGCCTTTCCTCATAAGGCCTTCCCTGCAGGCCTCTAACCATAAAAGTGGCCCTCCTCTGGACCCTCTCAAGGTTGTTCACATCCTTCTTAAACTGCAGCACCCAGAATTGGATGCAGTACTCTAGCTGTGGCCTGACCAGTTAACAGAAACCTATGGCTAGATGTGGGGAAGAAGACAACGGGCACTCTAAAGGCTCAGAAAGAGCAGCAAGCTGCAGTATGCTTTTCAAGAAACTCTGAAGGTCTGTGAAATGAATACTTCATTCATTTTTTGAAGCCAGCTCCTAATATGATATCTGTCCTCTTAAAAGCTGGATCACCATTGAGCCCCTTCCTTGTAGTCTCAGTAAAAGAGACACTGGTAGAATGAGCCAGGAGAGACCAGACAACTTTCCCCTAATAGCTTACGAGAGCAGTGTGGAATATTGGATTGCACTGGATAGTGGAATCAAAAAGCGCTCCATAAGAAAAGGATACAATATCCCTGAATTCCAGCTGAGGAAAGCTCCTTTTGAGCTGTGCTGCACGCCGAAGTGAACTGGTTCCAATGACACTACAGATAAAACAAGAACCACAGTGAAATGGTATTAGACTCATTCACTCACTTCCAACTAAAAACAATATAAGAGCTTCCAAGGACACAGGTTTTGCAGGTCTTTAAATTCAGGCAGATGGATCTGGGAACCTGCCTATCATTCATATTCCTCGGCAGAAGGAAAAATTACTTGGGAGAGCTTTGACACACGGCCTCACTAATATGAGATGCAATCAAACAACCCAACTTGTGCTAGACGGCCAACCTCTGAACCACTGACCTGTGAATCCTCAGTGAGCTGCTGTCTTAAGAATGCAGATGTTGTCAACTGATCACCTATTATCTGACTACAATCAAAACTTGTCAAATATTCCAGGAAGCAGTCACGAATATCCTTGTATAGGCAGTACCTATCTTGTTAGTGCATCATAGTGTCATCTGTTTGCAAGGGCTCCTTAACCCACAGTGCTGCAGGAGTCAGGATACACACATTCCATTTAGAAGTTGGCACTTCCTGAACTGCTGCTCTCTCCTGAGCTCTTTCAGCCTCCTTTCCCTCCCACACAGCCACGTGAGGCTGTAGAAGTTACTTTGTGCTGAGGAAGTACCCAACCAGCGGCACAGAAAGGCTTCTCCTACTGGCCATCTGCTGTGATTCCAGGCATTTCCAAAAGTAAACAGCAAAATGCATGAAGAGCTGTCCGGCTGCCTACTTAGCATACCTACATTTAAAAAACTAACTTTTGTCTTTTGCATTTGCTGTGTGTGTTTTCTTTCTTTATTTTTATTTATTTTGTAACTGTATATGCTGACCTTGGAATTTTGAGATGAAAACTAAGGAAAAGAACTGTTTGGTCTTAAATATCATTTACATTTACACTTACCTAACACTAATAGTTACAAAAAACATTACACCTTTTTTTTGGTAGTCTTGAAGTGATGTAGCCACAATGGTCCAGGAACTCTCTTAGATCCTTAACTGGACCAACTGCATGGTTGGGATAGAATTACCCAAGGAAGAGTAGCTTGATACCTAAAAGCATTCCTAAATCTATCCCAAACATGCAGCTGGTTCAATAACAGATCTCAACCATAAAAATTCTTGCCTCGTTACAGTTTTTTAGAATTGAATTTCACTGTTTCATGATAGCAGTTACCTAAAATGTCTGAGAGAAAAAATAATCCTGTAATTTCTAAAGAGACGATGCTAAAAAGGAAATATTTTTTTCTGGAACTTGTCCTCAAAACAAATCTTGCTCCCTGCATATTCCCTGGACCACCAGGCCATAACACAACAGCACTAGCTAATCTCAGTGTCAGCCAGGGAGCACAGATTTAAAAAAATCAACTCTTGGTAACTGTTGCTACTATAAGGTTGCAATGGGTGAACCCAAGGGGAGAACCCAAAAGACTAATAGAGAAGTCAGTTGTGGTGTGGGGCTCAAGAACACTGGGCCAACCTGATCCCTGCTGCAAGCCTCTGAACTGCAATGAGCTAGATCAGGGTTGGCCAACTTCTGAATGGCCAGGGGCCACAGGCTTCCTCCAGCCACACTGTGGGCTGCACTCCCCTCCCCCAGCTGCTTGCCATATAGCACACAGCCCCCCCATAACCCTGCGCCAGCATCCATGCATCATACTTAGGTTTGGCAGCACTCAGTTCTTACTGATAAACATGGATGAAAGTTGATTTTACCTGATGCTTTCAAACTGACACAAAAATATTTCCATTTCCGCTGCAGGAGCTGAGGGCCATGCTACTAGGGTTGTGTTGAGAGTGAGGGTTGGAGGGGCAGAGCCCAGGAGCCTAGTGCCAACAGCCACTCATTCTGCCCAGGTCCCAGCAAGGTATCAGGCATCAAACTCGTGACAAAACCATCCTGGCCCTGCATGATAAGTACAGGGGCAAACTCCCAGCAAGCCTGGCCTGGCCCCTGCATGATCAGGTATACTTTACTGATTTATGGATATTCACTTTTTATATTTTACCATGCAGGTAGAAGCAGGCAGCAAAAGCTAGAGAGGAAGCCTGGAGATTCTGGTGGCAGCAGCTGGAGAGCAATTGGGGGGGGGGGGGGGAAGAGACACAACACAACACCCAGACCTGGGCCTGCAGATTAAACCCTCAAGGGCTACATGAGGCCCGCAGACTACCAGCTGGACAACCCTGAGCTAGATCACAGCTGTAGTGGGCCCCTGGGCTGTGCTTTGTGCCTTTCGTCCCAGCCCTCACAGAACTTTGAAAATAGAAAGTGCCAGGAATTCATTTGGAGAACTCATTCATTCCCTCCACTTACCTCTTGTCAGGGAGGGCATTGAGTGTTTTCCCACAGCTCTTAGGATGAAACACAACAGCATCATGTGGGTTTTCCCTTCTGGAAAGAAAAAACAGTATAGACACGACATTATTTAGTAGGAGGCTACAAAACTGAGACAGTTCTACTCTGTGGTGAACTTGTCTCCACCAAGTTTCATTATTTTCAGAAACAACAAGCACTTTTTCCCTTCTCCATTTTAAATCCCTGCAAATGCAGACATGACAAAGATGCTGACTGCAACTCTGCTTCTTCTCCATTCATCCGGTGTGCAGTCTACCAAAAGGCAAATGGCCCCCACTCCGCACCGCCTGCTATGACCCCTTGATTAGACAGCATAACTGGCTCTCAATAGCTCCGAGTCCTGACACACCCTTCTCAATGCACCCATTCCCACGTCAAGAAGAAGGGTGGTGAATTAAACAATAATGGACCTATCCAGTGAGGACTGGAGCAAGATCCAGTACGCTCATTATACAGCATGCCAGAGACATCTTACTAGAATAATTTCAGGGGCTACTGGAATGAACTAGATTCAAACTGGTGATTTAGTGTGAAAGGTTTCCTATCGCACTGCCAACTGCTTGCACCACCCAGTTTCTCAGAGAGGGCTGTTAGCCATAAATGCAGCCACTCTCCTTCCAGAGACTCATGATGGCTGTAATCTGACAATGCCAGGGCATCGAGGAAGGAACAGAAGGAAGCAAACCTGACTGACCCCCTTGACGGTGTTACTGGTAACGGCCAGACCCACTAGGAACAGTTCTTACAGCACCAATGCCTTCTTTGTTGGGAGTTTGCCCCTTTACATTTAAAGGCAGAGAATAAAGAAGTCTACAGGAACTCAGGCATCTCAACCCACACTTACTTGCAGATGGCACCAATAGTAAAGCCAGGGGGAAGCGATGTTGGCAGGTCCTTCAAGGAGTGAACCACCAGGTCAACTCTAAAAATCATCCAAGAAGACAAGTTAAAGCACAGAGGTGGAGAATGAGCCACGGGACACCTGCAAATGCTTGCAGATGACTGACCCATTAAATTCCACATAGGGCTTTGTTTTAGAGGAAAAGTATGATAAAAGGACTCCTGGATACTGTGCCTAGTTCTTCTACTGATTCAGTATTCAGTCTGGGGCAGGTCATCTCTCTCTACCCCAGGTTTCCTGTCTGTAAAATTGGGATATCTTCCCCAGGGAGAGGCTGCATCATAAATATTTGCAATGTGTATTCAGGAGGAGAGCTGGAGAAGCCCAAACACATTACAAAGGCACCTATTCATTTGTTAATGCCTCATCTCAATGGAATTACACACTCTAAAGTTAAAGAACTAACATCTGATAGACAGTTATCCCATGCTAAAATGCCATACCTCCAAAAGAGCAACCAGTGAAAGGGTCAGCTGTAGGCACCTGAATTCTATGGGATGCTTTTCACTAACGTTAATGGGAGTTGGACTGGACCAATGCCAACAACCTAAAAGGGAATCTTGAATTTTAGTCCAATTTCAATTATATTCCTCCAGCTGCATGTACCCCTCTCAGCTTATCTGGAATAAGAGGTAAAAAGCAGAAGTCTCCCTGAGCTACATTCTGCATCTGAACTTCACTTTCCTACAGAAATAGGTCACTGCAGGAAGGGATGCAACCACCTGTTCAGATTCCTTTGCACTGTTGTTAGTGAATAAAATTAGCAAGAAGGGATGTTTTAGGGACTGCTTATTGTTAACAACAAATCACATACTCCTGTAGAAAGTCCTAGATGCAAAGTGTGTGTGGCAACCAGCAATATACACAGGGTACATGATACAGATACTTTAGAAAATAGTGCTGGCTTGGAAAGCATGAACATCACTGTCCCAACAAATCCTCCTACTGCCTGGGAAGGAGATGGGGATTTGTCAGGATGAGTTCCTCCCACAGCTGAGGGTAGCTGAGGCAACAGCACAGAAGGAGACAGGACCTTTCACAGGCCTGTCCCACTTTCCACATGTTCTAAAAATTATTTGAATTATAAAGAGACCACAGGAATACACATGCTTGTCTGGATTTCAGATGCAGAGAGGAAATGCAAAGAAGCCATATGATTTGCCCAGACCTTTTCCAGGCCTGGGGGAAGCAAGAAAAGGGCTGGGCTCTTACTCGTTTCTTTCTAGTGCATTTTCCAGCTCTTTGGTAAAAAGACTCTTCTCCCCGATCTAAATGGAGATGGAAGAACACAAAGCACATTAGGGACCCACCACAGCCTTATCAAATGCAGTCACTCTTGGTACAAAGGAGGAAGAGGCCACTTACCTTGGAAAGAGCCGTGTCCAGAATCTTATCTCCAGTTGTTGACATGGCAACTATTCAAAGAGAGAGGTGCATAATTCTTGTTAAGGGCAGAAGTATGGAAATTCACACAGGCCTGGTCTCTGGGAGTCCCTGCACAACATTCAGCAGAGAGTGCCAAACTCTTCCACTCTAGTGCAGGTATTAAAACAGGATCCAAGTGGGAATGAACAAAGTTAAGTATTGGAAATATTGTGCACTGAGCAGTAGTAAAGATCAGGCCTCCCACTCGTGTGCTTTATACCCAAGGATACAAAAGGAAAATAAACCAGACGTGGTAGATGTTGATAGGTACATCTGAGCAGATGAGGCTGAAGTGAGATAATTCCATTGTTAATGAAGCGCATGGCTTTGTGCCCCTTATCTGGCCTTGCTGCTGATCCCAAGCAGTTGGAAGCTAGCACCTGCTCAACAGTGACGGACTGGCCTCTAGCGCTTCCTGCCCGCTCCTCAGGTTTGAATTTGCAGATGAACAACATTTCGTACCAGTACGAGACAGGACAGTGCCTAGGTGACACATGCCTGAATGCAAGCAGACCCACAGAATTCTCTAAGAGTAACAGCAATGCCGTCTGCAAGGCATGGTCAGCATCAGAGCAGTTCCTAGATTCTAGGCTCCTTCCTCATCACATATGAGCAGCCTCTGCCTAGTTCCATGATCATAACTAGGAACCGACAACGGTTCCTTATCAGATACAGAAACTGTCATTCTGCTTATACCCCATTCGCCCTACCCACTCCCTGTCTCTGAGGAGCACCTGAACACTTACCTATCTCAAAGTGAAGGCCAGGGTATTGCTTGCAGAGCATCTCGACCACACTGTCAGTCTGAATCCGAGCCAGCTGCAGTTAAACAGAAGGCAAAACTCTACGTACAATGCTAAGTGAGGCAGAGACAGAGACAAATACTTACCTACAACTGGGCAAGCTGTAAGGATGAATCTACCCAGGGCCATGCTTGGGTGAATGGCATTAGGGAAGCACAGAGATTTTCTTGCTTACACTGAAAGTCGAGTCAGACTATTTTGGACAGTGCTAGGGAACAAAGCCTGCAGGCTGGGCACCCCTGGTCTCAAGGCTATACAAAGGCACACAAAATAGCTTGTTGACTCCCAGTTCACTGACAACCTAAGTCCTCCTGTGCTTTGCCTAGTGCAGAACGTTAGTGCTGCTATGGAACTGAGAAGGGGCCAGAATTTCCCACTTCTTGTAGAAATAATCTAATGAAACAAAGAAGCTGTTTCCAAACATGGGAGCTGCTTGGGCTTGACACGAGCCAAGCTCACTCTTGCACATGGGGAAAAACAACAGCTGAGTGCAACAGACAGAGCAGGCCAGAGGTTAGAAGCAGTAAAAAAAATGCAAAGACCAGATCAGATGAGGTGACCTTCACCTTGCATTCTGACAGAAGGGTCAAGTTAAACCAGAGGTGTCGAACTCCCCCAGCCCCAGTGTCTGCAAGCACACACACAGCACAGGTCCCAGGCTGGTTAGAGAGACTGTCACGTGTAGTGTGCAGCCCCATGCAGCGCAGTCCAGCATGCAGTGCAGGTAGTGCTCCAGCCAGACCATGCCACACGCAATGCCTATTCCGGCCACTCCAACATCCGAGCCACACGCAGCGATCTTGTGCCATGGAACAGCCACGGGACCAGACATGCTTGGCAGGGGAAGGGGAGAGGGTCTGTGGGCCCAGTCTATCCAGCAGATAAGCTCTGTGCCATGTGTGTGTAATGTGCCTTGCATGGGTCTGATCAGACATGGAGGCAGCATTATGAACTACGCAGGGTTCCATGGGCTAGATCCAGCCTGTGTTTGATACTCCCACGTTAAACAGTCCACAGCAACTATGCTACCCAAGCAAAACCTAAAGAAACCTTCCACCAAACCTCAGCTGGAAGGAGGCAGCGTATTCTAGAGGTCACAGCTACAGAGAAGAGCCAGACCTCCTGCATGCTAATCTCTCTGCTACCAATTCACAGTTTGGCTGTGGGCAAGTTACTTTGCTTTCTGCACCTTAGTTTTCCCACATGTGAAATAAGCCTGACCACCTTTCCCCTCTTGTAAAATGCTGCCAGATTCCCAAGTGAGTCACAGAGATGTGCAAAGTCTCATCACTGGCAATTCTTAATAATCTGGGACACAGGGATCTGCGACTCATTGCCATCAGAGAAAGCAATGTTTCTTTCACCAAAACTAATGTGCCTCATCCTCTAGCTTCCCTCAAAGTAAAGAGATGTTCCTACTGCTAACTGCCAGGGTGAGCAACGTTATCTCAGAACAAAAACGCAAAGGAAATTTATCTCTCTTTGCAAACCTGCTCCTACCAGCTGCAGTTAAGATAGCAAGACACACTCACTGTATCTCACTATACCCGCCACCACCAGGCCCTTGTGAGGGTCCAAGCAGCATAAAGTTTGCCTCCATATCAAAGATACCTGATCCTCACTTGCAGCAAAATACAGACAGAAAGAATTTTTGTTTCAGCTAAACCAGAAAGGTAGTCAGATGCCCATTACTTAAATTTCTCCCCTAATCTGACACTCAAACATGCCACTTGACAGCCAAGGGACTAAGGTTCCATTTATTCAAATAGCTGATCCAGGCCAGGCAACCATGGGACAAGCTTCTCATCCTCAGCCTCAACCATGTGCGACAACTCGGACATAAGGGGATCTCCCCCTACCTCTCCTCTCGAGGGGACCGCAAGCACTAACTGCTGACAGAATGCAGTCCTAACCCCAGGAGCTCATCCTTCAGCAAACTCGTAATTACTGAATTCTAGGGCTGCTTTCAGGAGGGAACTTGGGTGCTTTGGGTTACACTACAGGGGAAAAAAATTAATCTGCATAAACACAAACAACTACATTTATTTCCGAATAACAGCTTTGCATTTAATTCAAGAACCCAAAGATGCTTTACTAATGCTTGGGGTGTGGGGTTTCACAAATTACTGATTTACATTACTGTCCAAATTGACAAAGAAGAAAACAGAGGCTCAAATAAATCAAGAACAACATGTAAGACTGCACGTTATTTTAGGGTTCCTAAGCACAGACCTAGAACTTCACTAGCTGCATTTATGTGTCAGAAGGGCTCAGCATCTCTGAAAAATAATTTGCTAAGGCACAGACAGAGGTAATGACCGTATCACTATCAAAGGATACCAACGTAAGCTGCTAGGGTATCCCAGTTACATCCGCATGACTCTGTAGTGCTAAGAGCACAGCAAAGCCACTACAACTGTAACCCTGAGTTGTTCAGCGTCATGGTAAAGCGCTTGTGGTGATCTGCATCACTACAAGATCATGCAGGTAAGAGTCTGAACCTCCCAGCTGAGGCACACCCACACCCTCCTTTTAACGCTTCTGATGAGTATGTCCATCCAGCCCCTTAGTTGCATGAAGTTTGTACTTAAACTGAGACACCACCTTAGAAGTGACAGATCTCTCTGAATAGCCCCCATCAAACACTACTGGAGGGACCCCAAGTCCTGCACTGTGCCTTGTATGCAGCATGCTTGAAACGCACTGTTTCCTGGATATACACCTACGTAAGTACTGCACAAAGGCTTTTTAAAACTGAAATGTGCCACCGACGTTTTCTACTTTAAGGAATACAGCAGCAAGGTTTTAAGTAGCACAATATTTCCTGTTGAAAAGAGACTCAACAGTACCGTCATGCCAGGACAGAAGTTAGAACAACAGAAACTTACCTGGCTCTTCCTGGTGCCCACTCGGATAATTCTGTCTTTCAGGCCATTTCCGTCCTGCAAAATGCATTACATTTATTTGTAAAATTAAAATGGGTCCCTGAATTCATAGGTCCCCAGGTTTTTCTTTACAAATGTTTGTGGCACCTCACAGCTCATTCTGCCTACCAGAGCAATTAAGTTTGCCCTCAGGCTGGCAGCCACCTCTTCCTAAGCCGAACAAAATATCTAACATGTAAATCTATTAAAGAATAAGCTTCCAAAAAGCATCATCTCCAGCTAGAGCTGAAAAGTGTCCAGCATTTCACAGAAGGCAGTCAGTCATTCAGCAGACTCAGGACAAGAGTATAAGTCAGCAAACACTGTCAACTTTAGTGTAAACTGGCAGTCCCATTTTGGTTCATATACTGACTTCCACAGTGAGTCCAGTTTGCAGGACTGGGCATCATAAACTTTACATTCAGTTCCTCTTAAATAGATATCCCATAATTAAGGCTCATTCATTAAGAAAACACATTTCATCCTTATACAAAAAGGTTTGTCTTCAAAATGTACAAAGATTAATTTTTCTCTGCATACTCGCTGACATCTTAGCTATCAGACCTTTAAGTTACAGTGAATTAACAGCTAAAACCAATACATTCCGCGCCTGGCATAAATAGAAAATTATAGCCCCCGTTTAGCTTCTCACCTGTCCTGCTTGACATGTTTTCAACACTATCTTTTAATTAAGACAAACACTGCAGACTCCCAAACTTCTGACAACTTAATTGGGACTTTTTTCTAGTGGGAAGTGCTAGTCCCCTTGTTCAAGACCCCATCCTGCACAAACTCAGGAAAGAAAAGATGGTTAAATTTTTAAGCTTGGATTGTGAAATGACCCCCCCCCCAAAAAAAATTCAGAGTAGACACACTGACTATAATTATCATGAACAACACGAGTCTGGAATGCAATATCCACTTCTTTACCTGGCTGTTCCTTGATGTACAATTTTCCATGCCTAAGGAATTCACTCCAAAGTCTGTTTAGTTATATAAGAAGCAGATGCTACTTAAATCAGAAGAAAAGGGAAGCTGTTGCTCCTGCTGCTTAGCACAACGTGTGCCAGAACATGCACTAAAGGAAGGGGACATTCTGTTTGTGACTCAGACCCTCCTAATCTAACCTGGGCACAGAGATAAGAAATGGGAGGCAGCTATAGTATGTGTTGCATTAGGAGATTGGGAGGGAATGGCCATCACAGCAAGAAAGGGGGTGGGATCAGTGGAGGTTGCCAGCTCTTCGGGGAAGGGAATTAAGCCAGAGCAGCTACCGTCACAGCATTCTCTGAGGAAAAAGTACTGCACTAAATCAATTGGAAAAACTCTGTAGTTGTATCGACCCACCTGAAAATTGTTAGCATTGCCCAATAGCAATATCATAGTCATTATTAATAAAATAACTAATGTTCTCAAAAATGAATCTTAAAAGCTTTAATGTCATTCCAATGTCTAGCATTTATGAACTCCTTTGACTACTACCGTAACCTAGGATTCTGAATTGGGCTTTATGTTAACAGATTACCAAATGCACAAAAGTTTTCCTTTTTATAGCTGGCTCAGTAAAGTCCAAGGCAACGTTAACTGCGTGTGATGCTGATTTGAGTAAGGACACAACTGCACGTTATCTTCCAGGCTAGTAACACCATGAGAAGCGAAGTCAAATACGAGCATCACATCCAGAAACGTAGCATGTAGTTGATCAAATCTATGAAGGAAAGTTCACGTGCATCCTTACGCACCCCAACTCCTTTCTCTCTTACGATTTGGGGCGCTTCACTCATACGAAAGGAACACGTCTGCCTCCACGGCACGTGGTATTCCACAACATTTATAAATTAACTTTACTGACACACTTTGCTGTCAGCGAATGCATCGATCCTGCTCTGCGCAGACTGACTCCTCAGCACCGCTGTACGTAAATACTTCGGTACCCTGATCCCCTCCTGTGCACTCCTTGCCGGGACACCTATGGTTGTTAGGACGGCAAGCTCCACCCTCACTGGCGCCGCCTCCCCAAAACCAACATCCTTCCTGTTCGACTGTGAAGCAGAAACTTCTTCCCAAGAACGCCACGAACTGCCAGGTGGGAAAGGCAAAGGTGAACTTCATCTCTGCAGAGAAACCACCTTCTGGTTTCAAAGGACTAGGCAGGCACCGCGAATACCTCAGAAATGGCAAGCGCCCCGGGATTCCTAATGAAGTGGAATCCGTCTGAACCCAGCTTTAAAGCTGTTGAACTTTAAGACACAAAACAATTGATCCGGCAGTTGCGAGCGTGCGAGAGCTGCAGCCCGGCGCCCAGAGCCGCGATGGCGCCGCCACCAGTAAAGCAAGCGCCCGGTCCGTCCGGCTGCCGGGAGGCGCCGCGGGCCGCACCAAGCCCCGGCGGGGCCACCCCGCGTACACCGGGGCGGGACTGCGGCCCCCGGGTCTCCCGGGGGGTCTCGGCGGCTCGGTCCGGCGCAGGCGCGCGCGGCGTGACGTCACAGGACCGCGACGCGCAGGGCACTCGGGGGAAGAGGGCGCGGGCGGCGCTGCCCCGGGCGGAGCTCGGGGACCCGGGAGCTGGCGCGGCGGCCCTGGCGAGACTCACCGTGGCGGACATGGCGGCTCCCGCGCGCCCCGCGGACCGGAGCCGAAGCCAGTGCCGTCCACCATCCCACCCGGCCGCCTCAGCACCCGCTTCCGGTACGTCACTTCCAGGTCGTGACGCCGACACAGCGCTGGGGGGCTGGGCCCAGATTGCGACCTCCGCGCAGGCACACAGGGCCCCCCCCCCGCCCCCGCGCTTCCCCTGGCGCGGCGGCGCCGGGCACGGCCCAGGCAAACAGGCCGCGCGGGAACGGGCCGGGCTCCCATGGGGACAAGAGGGGGACAAAGCCGCTGCAACCTAAGCGCCAAAAGCCACCCCCAGCGCCTCTGGGTGAAGCCTCCTGGTGTGGCCCGTGCTGCAGCCGGGCTCTGGCAGCACCACTGCCCCTGCTCCCACCGACACCTGCAGCAGGACTCGACCCTGTACCAACGCACTGGGGTGGGCGCGAGAGGGGCAGGGTGTGAGGCAAGCTGAGGCTAATGCATCCTGACCTGGGCTCAAACCCTTGCCCGAAGTGGGGTTTATTTTTTTATATATTCTAACAACACAGTAGCTTCCGTCTTCCTCTTAGGTTATCTCCAGTCAGTTCCCTCCCTGGCAGGTTCACAAGTCATTGAAGGAATTAAAGAAATCAAGACGCAACAGCCGAGTCCTTCAAGATACACGTGGCACGCTAGAAGGACCCAGCAGGGTGGTGTCGGACGTGGGAGCAGACTCTAGGTGCTGCGTTTCGTATGGATGAGGAGTTCCCTCTGTAAACCAGCATCAATAGTCGTAGCAGATTTGCCTGGCGGCAGGTCTGTGATGAGGGTGAGCTTGTTGAAAACTCCACGACCGAAGTAGTCAGCAACAACGGAGAAGCCATCATTAGAGCACTTAAGCTATTGGGAACAAAGACATCTGATTAACAGGGGGCTGAATCCTGCATCCAAAAGCATTCCTACCCGCCCTGCCGCATTCAGAAGACAGACAGCTCAGCTGGGTCACGTACAAGCAAAGCAGGGCTGTTATCATCCTGGGACCTTCCTGTCAGTGCCCAGCTACACTAAGGTTTTGTAAAAACTGATATTCACCCCTTAAGGCTGTTCACATTATCATGTTACTTTAGGAGAGGAACAGAATCTATGGGTAAACGCACCAAGCTGAATGCTGGGCTTTCAACCTGACCAGCTTGGCTCCTGTAAGGGTGTATGTTGCCTGACCCACAATTTTCCAATGTGTTCATTAGAACATGCCAGCTCTGCATGCTAAAGTCATTCTTTTCAACCCCGGGCTGAGGAAAGATCCTTTTCTGAGCCAATTCCACTGTGACCAACATCCTTTTCCTCCCTGAAGTACACCGCCATCTGACAGCCTAAGCCACTGTGCAGTGTTCCTGTGCACTGTTGAACAGCTGCTCTAGGTATGGTACTTGAAAGATTATCTCCACTTCCATTTTGAGACCACAAAAGGAGTCTTTGTGGATAAAAGTCATCTTAGAAACAGATCACTCAGCTCCCCGTGCTCTATTACCTGGAGTCAACATGACCCTGTTTGCAAAGCAGCTTGCCTTCTGTTCCCAACAGGTGCCACAGACAACACGCAGAAGCCTGAACTCCTGTGCTATTAACCCACAGCTATTTAAAACCTAGCAAGCACAAAGGGAAGACAGCGATGGTGACATCTCTACCTGATGCTGAAACTGATCGTGTAGGTCTCTCTTCTGCTCTTGGGCTCGAATCATGTCCATGACTTTGCGGTTTTCCGGCATGCAGGTGGGACACTCAGAATCGCTCTCGGAGTAGCTCTCAAAGCAGTGCTGATGGAAGGAATGGCCACACAGGAAGTGGACAGACGGCAGCTCCAGGGCACCTGTACAGATGCTGCATTTTGTCTTCTGGAAGATCTTGGGACTGAGACAATGGGAGCAAAAGGGTAGTAAAAGACAGAAAATGTTTTTTCTTAAATGTGCAGAACTAGACATCCTATTACAAGACAAGAAACCCTCAGGTCCAACCTTGTTTTGAGCTCTTCAATCTCCTGGCGGATCTTTGTGGTTTCTTCACGGTACTTCTGAATCCTCTGCTCATCCTGCTCAATCTGACGAGACTGCTTCTGCAGCTTGTTGATCAGATAATCCTTAATCACAGATAGCGTGGCTGTGGAGTTGTGAGCCAGAGTCTGCACAACTAGGATAACCAACAAGTGGGTACAAAAACAGACAGGGATTTGCAAAAAAGACACTGCTCTACTCAAAAATGCCACATAAAGGCCAGGGTGATGGTTTTACTATACTGCCAACCTCTTGATGTAATGAAAAAAGTTAAGCTTTGGAACATCTGGTAGGAGATACTAACCATAAAGAGGTGGCAGGGATCACGTCTGGGTGACTAGGGCAGGGGACCTGGCAGTAAGGAAATCTGGATTTTATTCCATCTTTGCCAACTCACTCTGGGTCTTCGGACAATTCACTTCTGTGCTTTTGACTTCCCACTGGAGGACAGGAATAAGGCTCAGTCACCTCACAGATGGGTTGTGAGACTTATTTCAAAGTTCCTGTCTTTAAATCAAGGAAGTATATTATTACCCTCTACTCTTTTACCCTTCGGTACAGGATACGAGGGAACTAGCTACGCCTTTGCATGGTCTCTAGCTGCATGAGTATGAGATCAACTATGTCCTCAGCTAGTATACTTCTGCTCAAGCCCTCAGTCTAAAGGGAGTATGCTCCATCCCTGTTCTCTTGTGGTAGGTTTGGTCATTACCAAGCAGTGGAGGCATGAGGTTCTTGTTTTCTATGTGTTTCAGCACTGCTGTGATGTATTCCTTGCAGTTCTCCTCCTTCCGGGCAAAATAGCTGAGAGCCTGTTCCCAGAGGCATGCCTCTTGGTCTCCATACAGCTCACATACCTCAATCACCTTCCTGTACTGCTCATTCTGCATGTGATAATGCATGATCTGTTGAAAACTGAAGGGAAAGGTAAGTTAGTTAGTCAATCCACTTTTCCCTTGTACTACAGCCTGGTGTCCCTATAGTAGCAACCACATAATCCCTCCTGCACTAATGCCAACCAAAGAGAACCAGCCCCTCCTACTATACTTAACACCGCCCTTCTAAAACAGTATGGATCCATGTAAATCTGTCACCTGAGGTAGGATCCCGTTTGAAACTCCCAGAGGACCTTTACCCTTGGAGAGCAGAAAGGTCTGTAGCCAAGTCACTGGGGGCGTTGAGATGGGGATGGGAAGTAGCACTCACAGTTTGCCCTGTTCATAGAGGTAGAGGACTCCATCCTTGAAGTTGTGCATCTGACATAAGACCAAGGCTTTATCAAAGACATCTCTGAACCTTCCGCTCTTCAGTAAGGTGATGGCTTCACTGTGAAGTTTCTCTTTGATCTAGGCACAAAACCAACCACAACACTAAGTCTCACGAGACAAAGATTTTGCCCCAGAGACCAGACACCTACCCCTAACAGCTGTTATGGCAGGAACGGACACATTAAGGCCCACAGGCCAAATCTGGCCCAACTGACTGGATCTGTCCTGTGGACAGGTGCCTGCCAGTTAATTGGATCCAGCCCGCAGCTGTTCCCAGCACAGATGCAGCTGCCTGGCTACTGCTTGGCTCCCCCTCAACTCCCATGGCTCCTCTTCTTCCTACCCCTGCTGCATGGCTGGGGAGAGTGAGAGGTAAGTTGCAGCTGGGCAGCTCCTGCTCCAGTGTGCTGGGCTCCAGCTCCCAGCTGCCTTCCACCCACTCAAACACCCCGAGTGATGAGCAGCCACCTGCAGGCAGCAGGGTGGGTGGAAGGCAGCTGGGAGCTGGAGGTCTGCACAGTGGGGCAGGAACCACTCGGCTGCAGCTCCCCAACCCTACCTGGAGCAGGCAGCAGGAAGAGGATGAGCAGGGGGAGGGGAGGAGCAGAGTAGTAGCTGGAGGGCTGGGACTGCACCAGGAGTAACACTGCCAGAAAGCTGTGCACTCTGGCCAGACAAGGGCAGGAACCCAGCAGAGGCCGCCCTGGGCAGGGCTTAGCCCTATGCAGAGCGTTGCTGGGGCAGGCAAGGGGGGACGCTCGCACCTGCACCACACTGCCAGGCGTGTTCTGCTGCATGCACCCCTGCCCTTCCTTCTTCCCCAACCCCCAGCAAGCTCCTAGGACCTATTGTACAGGCAGCAGCTCACATACCTCACGCCCTATACACAATATAAAAGCATAAAACTTTCTTTTGAGCTATTATGCAATTGCCTTTATATGCACTGCTCAAATGCACATAAATCAGGAAAAAATATTTTTTGAATTAAATGATATACTATACATTTGATTTTTAGTATAAGATTTGCTTTTCTATCTATAATATGTTACAATGACATCTTCTAAAAGATTGTGTGTGCATGGCCCTCGACAGGTCAAAACTCACTAAGTGGTCTTCGAGCCAAAATAATTACCCACCACCATCTCATGGCATAGAACAGGGGTGGGCAATTATTTTGGGCGGTGGGCTGCTTACTGAGTTTTGGCAAGCCATCGAGGGCCACATGAGAGGCAGCCAGGGGCAGATGAATATTAATTTTCTAAATATTTTAGGGGCCCCACGGGCCGGATAGAACGGCCTGGCGGGCCGCATCTGGCCCACGGGCTGCGTTTTGCCTGCCCCTGGCATAGAAGCTCCTCTCCTACCCTAGTGGACAGGAGGAATTCTGCTTTGATTTGATACTGCAGCAATTGCCTGTGGAAAAACAGCTTTCAGCACAGGACAGAGAGGGTGGAGATCTGCGAGATAAGGCACTTGCCCATGGGATTGTAGTTTCCAAAAGCTACAATGAGCGAGACCCCCAAAGGAATGAAGCAGTAATAGTTTTGTTTCAATGGGGCATAAAAGATGGGAGGGACTGGCCTGGCCTGGCCATTTTTCTGTCTAGCGTATCAAGCCGGGGTCATAACCAAGCTAACAATGCACAGAAAGCTCCCGGACTAGCAACATACAAGCAGAGAGCCTGGGCTGGAAAGCACTTTCTAGGTGCAAGAACAAAGGAGGTCTGACCTGTGGATCCCGTTCATGTGCCCAGTTCTGGAGCCGGAGTTCCAGCAGCGTGTCATAGACACCTTGGGAAGAGTCGTACTGCACTTCTGTCATGTGCTCCAGAAAAGCCTTCAGCTCCCGAGAGTTGTTTGCAAATATTGGAATGAACTCCTCAGAATTAGCCTTAAAGCAAGCCAGAAGGAAATTTTCACATGCTCTCCAGTCTCAAGTATACACTTCCCACCTTCTACAGAGTGATCTTAGCTAATCTCAGAGATCTGCCTCTTTCTTGACAAGCAGTACACATCCGGACCCTGAACATTCAAACCACTGCATGCCAAATCCTAGGAACCCCTTTCAAGTCACCGTGGTGGGAATTCTCAGTCCTGTCCAATACCACAAATAACCACACCCTTGCCCCCTCCCAGGTTAAGCCTCCAATACTACCTGTATTCTATCCAGGACAAGAAACCTCACACTGCCCCAACATTTTCTACCGCATTTAAGTGTAAAAATCATCAGTGAAAAAAGCAACACAAGAGTTGCTTCTCTCAAGTGTACCCTACCTTTTTCACCTCCAGCATCCCAGGCCCTTCACAGTCTCCTGATGGCCGGTAATCTGTGCACAGGATCTTCAAGAGTTCTGTGGTCTCATTGGGGACATGGTGCATGAGGATTTTGCCATACCGCTTCATATTGCTCTCTGCCTGGTCATAGGGCAGCTTGCCAATGTAACGCAAGGCCTCCTGGTAATTCTGCAAGAAGCAGCTGATCAGGCAAACCAGGAGCCACTTCCATCCTCCAAGTAAAAAGGTCAGACCTATCTGCCCTACAGGCAGCACTTGAAAAGCTCCTTTAAAAATGCCATAAATACCTTTTAAACCAAATGAGAACTTTGCCTATCATTGCTTTGCCCATCTCTGGGATCAGAGGATTGCATCTAGATGAGTGACACTGATCCTGGATACAACGGTGCTAACACTAGATTTTACATCAGTATTTCTCACACTAGGATATACACACCTCTGATGTTATGCAGTAACATTTCTAGAGGGTACATAGGGAGGAAGAAATGGGAAGGTAAAATATTGTATAAAGGGAGATAAACAGAAAACATATGAGCCTCTCTCTTACAGTGCATTTGTACTCACCAAGTACTCATTTTCTATTACCCATAACATGGAATAATAGGGGGAGCACAGCAATACAGCCAACAAATACAGGGAGACAACTCAAGAGTCTGAGAACTGCTGCCTTAGGTTATGTCCATTTCAATCCTTGGTCACATGCTGCTCAAGATCCTCCCCCTTCTCTTAAGGAGCACCAAAGGCACCTCTAACTTCTCTATTAACACTCTTTCATGTGAATCAGAGAGATCTGAACAGTACACAACCACAGCAGCTCTGTGTAGTGGCACCACAACTGTTCCCCGAGTACCTTACACACCAACACCAAATGGAAGAGGATCCATTATAAAAGAGAAGGGGTTTCATACCACACAGAAGACCCAGAAAGAAACAGATCATGGTATCCCCTCACCTTGATATCCTCCAGCTGGATTTTGAGGTACCATTCATGGTGCGCATGCTTTTCTGCCAGGTACACAGCATGGGAGTAGTAACCTGCTTGACGGAGCACCTTGATTGCTGTCTCCACATCAAAGTGAACTTCACTCTCACTAGTCTATAAGGAAGAAATGCAGGGCAGTGGGTGTGACAGGCTGACAAGCAAAGAACCTCAACACTGTTGCTACAGAAAGACTGGTTTACATGCCTGAACACTTGCTGACCAGAGAAATCCAGAGCAGCCTAAGGGCAAAAAGGGAGACATATAAGCAGTGGAAACAGGGACAGATTACTAAAGAGGAGTATACCTCCTCAGCTTGCAGTTGTAGGGAGGCAGGTAGAAAGGCCAAAGCTACCATGGAGCTGAGGATGGCATCCAAAGTTAAGGATAACAAAAAATTGTTTTTCAGATATATAGGGAGCAAAAGGAAGGCCCAGGGCGGAATAGGTAGGACCACTACTGACTGGGCAAAAGCAGTTGGTGACAGACGGGGGGACAAGGCTAAAGTCCTCAATGAGTTCTTTGCCTCAGTGCTTCTAAACCAGGGGCAAGACAAGCCTCACAATGGGATTGTAGAGAGGCAACAGCAGGGTGCTAGACTACCAAGCGTTGACCCTGAGATGTTGCACAGTCACTTGGAAGGACCGGATGAGCTCCATCCGAGGGTACTGAAGGCACTGGCTGATGTCATTGCACAGCCACTGGCAAGAATATTTGAGCACTCGTGGCGCACGGGCCAGGTCCCAAAGGACTGGAAAAGGGCCAAATGTGGTCCCTATTTTCAAGAAGGGGAGGAAGGAGGACCCAGGCAACTATAAGCCAGTCAGTCTCACCTCCATCCTTGGCAAAGTCTTTGAAAAGATTATTAAGGCTCATATATGCGAGAGCCCAGCAGAAAAATTATGCTGAAGGGAAACCAGCACGGGTTCGCAGCAGGTAGATGATGCCTAACTGATCTAGTCTCTTTTTATGACCAGGTTACAAAACACCTGGACACAGGAGGAGGGGTTGACATTGTTTACTTAGACTTCAGGAAGGCCTTCAATACAGCATCCCACCCCATACTGGTGAACAAGTTAAGAGGCTGTGACTTGGATGATTACACAGTCCGGTGGGTGGCAAACTGGCTAGAGGGTCGTACCCAGAGAGCGGTGGTGGATGGATCGGTAACGACCTGGAAGGACGTGGGCAGTGGGGTCCCACAGGGCTCGGTCCTTGGACCGATACTCTTCAATGTCTTCATCAGTGACTTGGACGAGGGAGTGAAGTGTACTCTGTCCAAGTCTGTGGATGATACAAAACTGTGGGGTGAAGTGGACACACCAAAGGGCAGGGAACAACTACAGGCATACCTAGACAGGTTGGACAAATGGGCAGAAAAAAATAGAATGCAATTTAACAAGGAGAAATGCAAAGTGCTGCACCTAGGGAAAATTGTCCAACACACCTACTGCCTAGGAAGTGACCTGCTCAGTAGCACAGAAGCAGAAAGGGATCTTGGAGTCCTAGTGGACTACAAGATGAACATGAGTCATCAGTATGACCAAGTCATCAGAAAAGCTAACTGCACTTTATCATGCATCAGCAGATGCATGACAAACAGAACCAAGGAGGTGATACTTCCCCTCTATCGGGCGCTGGTCAGACCGCAGTTGGAATACTGCATGCAGTTTTGGGCGCTGCACTTCAAGAGGGATGTGGATAACCTGGAGAGGGTCCAGAGAAGGGCCACTCATATGGTTAATGGCTTGCAGGCCAAGCCCTACGAGGAGAGACTAGGGCACCTGGACCTCTTCAGCCTCTGCAAGAGAAGGCTGAGAGGCGACCTTGTGGCTGCCTATAAGTTCATCACGGGGGCACAGAAGGGAATTGGTGAGTATTTATTCACCAAGGCGCCCCCGGGGGTCACACGAAATAATGGCCATAAACTAGCAGAGAGCAGATTTAGACTGGACATTAGGAGGAACTTCTTCACAGTTAGAGTGGCAAAATCTGGAATGGGCTCCCCAAGGGAAGTGGTGCTCTCCCCAACCCTGGGGGTCTTCAAGAGGAGGTTAGATGGGCATCTGGCTGGGGTCAGCTGAACCCAGCACTCTTTCCTGCCCGTGCAGGGGGTCAGACTCGATGATCTATTGAGGTCCCTTCCGACCGTAACATCTACGAATCTATAAACCTGCCAGTAATCATTAACACCTTTCATGCAAGATGAAGATTGAAGCTATACGTGGCCTGTGTTCCAGCTACACTCTGCCAAGATTTTTAAGGATTAATCACAGTAGGAATATTGCAGTCTCCCATACACAAAGCTTTAAAACTGCAAGTCTGGTAAATATGTAATGGTGCTAGGCCCTTGGAGATAAGCACATAACAATGTCAAGGGAGCTATTCTGCTATACTTGCATAGGCAAAGCTACCAGTACAAATCAGTCTATGTTACTATTACCCCTTTGCTAGTCCCCATGGTGACCTCATAATTTGCACAAATGTTTTGCCTTTCCCCATTACCTTGATGAACTCTTCCAATTTGGAACTGTCTTTGAGCTTGGTGTAGCAGTTCAGCAGCAATGTGGTGTGGTCTGCATTGGCCAAGGACTGCAGATGGAGCGTCTGCAAGTAGGCTGTCAGGTTGTGGATGCGCTGTGCATCCAGGAACTTCCGGATGACGTAAGATGGCTCTAGTTTCCCAATGGTGCTTAAAGGAAAGAAGAAATTACAGGAGAAAGGTTTGTATGGCAAAGTAAACCAGCAAGAGGAGAATCAACCCACAAGCAGGAAGATCAGCACTCAACCAGCACCTGTGCATCCAGAGACAAAAGTGCTTTCTTACGTAGAGCAGACAACAGACAGGAGATTCTGTCCATAGCTAAAATGACACTTTATGAAATGCAGAAAGTTACTCTGGGCCCCACCATAAAAGTTCCTAATACAATTTTATAAGCCCTGATATATATGGGGGAAACAAAGGTCACATTTAAAGCAAATATTTCAAGGATAGCAACTTCTAAGCATTTCCCAAGGAAATATTAACAACCAACCAGACTCAAGGTCTGTCTAGTCATGCCCTCTCTCTAACAGGAACCAGACTCAAACCTCAAGAGAAAAGATACAAGAATCCCTTCAACATTTGTATACAGAACTGGGATAATGTGACTCTCCTGCAAGGCACTTCTAATCCCAAGGAATCAGGGAAAGGTTTAACTCCTAAAACATGAGCTTTCAAACCTTCCCACATTTTATTGCTTTTATTAGTCATCACCTCCTTGAATTCCTATCCATATGGACATCCACTTCTTTGAATCTTACTCAGTTGTTGACATCTAAAGGCATCCCGTGTTAAGGAGTCTCAATTACACTGTGTGAACAAAAGTACATCCTTTTATCAGGTTTGATTTTGTTACCTTTCTATTTCACTAAATGCTGCCCTCTCCTTCTCTCCATTTTCATGGTCTGGGACAACAGAAGCTTCTGAGCTACCTACTCCATGGTATTAATCGCCTTTATCATATTGGTTCTTGCTTTCTTCTTTCTAAGGAAGTGGTCCCAAATCTCCTCACTCCCACTTCATTGAAAACGTTTTCCTGGCCCTCGATCATTTCTGTCCTCTTTCCGTAAGCCTCCTCTATTTGTGCCGTGCCCTATTTGAGATGGGATTACTACTACTGCATACAGAATTCCAGACAGTGATAAACATCTGTTTATACAGTGGCATTAGAACATGTTCAGGTTTAAGTCTATATCCTGTTCCTTAACATCTTGACTCCTATTCAGTTGCAGTCAGAATAGCAAAGATCTTCACTGAGTAATGCTTAGGCCCCTCTCCTGTGTTTATGCTGTAAATGTTGAACTCTGCAACATTAACTCCCTCATCATCATAGGAACTCCTTACATTAAGTCTGACTCTGGGTTTAGACAAACGAAAGATACCTGCAGATCATGCATACGCTATTTGCTTTCCTTTGCTCAGCATAGCCTCTGCCTACCGGATATACTGCTGAATAGCTCCATCATGGTTCCCTTTGTTGTACAGATGATCTCCATACTGCCTGAAAATCTCTGATAAGCCATCACTGTCCAAATGGTGACTCTTGGCCAGGTTAATCGCCATCTCAAACAAGTTTTTTTTGAACAGCATCTGGGGAACGTGAAAGAACAAGATTTGGACAACTGTGGCTTCCTCCCTCCTCCCAAAGCAGATATACTGTTTACCAGCCTTCAACTCAAAAGACAGAGGAAAAAAATGCCACCCCACAAATCTTCTCCTGAGACTTAAGCAGCTTGGACTTCTCAGTCACAAAACACAGAGCGAGAACAAGAGAAACACAGACAGAAGATGAGCCTCGAAGGTGGGAAGGATGTACTCAGGGAACGAAAAATAGGAGTCTCGCAGGGATAGACTAGAGGAGGTAGACTTGGGTCAACCACCGCTGTTCTGGTAACAACACTTCACAAAACAGAAACCTGGCATATGAGATTGCAGGGAAATGACCTCCTGACCAGGCTACCTACTTCTAGACCATGTCTCATTAAGGCACTCTCCTCATCAGATCACTTGTATGCTCCATTTCACCACAGCTGCTGTGCTTTCCTTTCATACTCAACCTCAAGCTGATTCCTCAGCCCCGCTCAGCGTTCAAAAACTAAAGAGGTCAGCTATATGGACCAAGGTGTCACAAATGTACTCAGTGACAGGAACCAGATTTCATTTTCTTATAGCCGACAGGCCAAAATAGATAACTAGGATGATACATTCCCCTCAGTACACAGAACACTCACAAGATGCATTGGTTTATACTCTATTCAGATTCAAAAGGCTTCTCTCACAACCCATGCAGCTGGACTTTTCAATATTTAAGTGAAAGATTAGATCTGCAGAATCTGAAAGTCACATAAGTACATTCAACCTTTCAAATGGAACAGGGTGAATGCTATCTCCATTCTGGACAGTGACATTTAATTTGCTATGTTCCTCAGCAGAGAGATGTCACTGTAGTATTCAGAAAGCAAGCTGTTTCTGTTTAATACTAGTCAAAGTCTTTTACAGGCAGTAAGCAGCACTGAGAGAGGCCTGCAACCCCTCAGTTATACAAAGAAGCTATCAGTAGATTAGTACTACATAACAAGTTAACCCAATACCTCATCTAATGAGTCTTTACAATCAGAGATAAAATACAGACTAAAAATTGTAAAACAAACAATGCAGAGTTGCCTGCCTCAAGTTTGGTTTGTGTATCCTTCTCTTGCAGTGCATGGATTTTCCCATCTCTGGTCAACACGTAGAGAGACCCCCACTCAGCTAATACATCAACCACATCATCAAAGATTGAGCTGTAGGCGATGAATTTGTTATACAGGTCATAGATGTTCAAGATTTGCTTGTCTGAACTCTGTGGATCACTCCCAGCAAACTCAGATCTGGAGAACAGAAGGAAGACAGAGAGAGTGTAAGGTACAGTCTCCTGGATTTCGACATCTAGTTATCAATAGCACCATCTTAACACACCCAGAACTGAGATGTCCTCAGCAGGCATGCAAGATTCTTCTTGATGTTTAACTCATAAATGGAGCTTTTAGGCAAAGCTCTGAACAACTCCACCACTATGGAAGTATTCAATTCTTATTCTACACGATGATCCTTCGGGGTCCCCTCCAACTACACAATCTATGAATCTATGTTTTATTAGGAAAATCAGTATCAGTTATAGAAAGAAGCAAACAAATCCTGCTGGATCTGGATGCTACTGCATGCTGCTACCCCACCATCCTCCAATGGCTTCTGCAAGTTCAGATGGATTCATAGGAGCCTTTATTAGGTTCTAATACCAAGACTGCACAATAATGTAAGTAGACAACCTAACATAACAAAGCACAATGGGAGTTAAAAGGAATAGTAGTTTTACACTGAATACATTAAATGCACTTGTCTACTCCAGGAGCCCTACTTTGGAGAGCACTTTGGGTCCTTGGAAACAATGATGAGGTATCCCCGATACCAGTGAACGATCAACTTCTGCCCCTCAAAAGCAAAGCAGGGACCCCGCTCATCTGGCTGGTACAGATAGACACATTCATTCCCTGCCACAATGAACTGGAGATCCTGAGAAGGGTCACTGAGGGTAGAGCAGCGCAAGCCACAACCATGAGTGTCCAGCTCCAGACGAGGATAATCCTTCACAGACAATGTGTAGCACTGTAGGGACACAGGCAAGATGCAGACTCAGGACCCAATGCAGCCAGTGAGCCACACCCTGGCGCCCGTTACAGTTTTCTCAAACTCACGCCTTACCTGGATGTTCTCAGTGGTTACAACAAAGAGATGTGTGGTTTTGCCAGACTGTCTGAAGGCAAGGCCAGTAACTGGGTAACTGCCTTCATGCAAGATCTGGGTCTTACTGTGTCGATCCCGTGTGATGTCCCCTTTTGTAAGCACTACGCTCCCATCTGCAAAACCTGTTGAAGAAAATTGACCAACCAGAGGTGTCAAACACTCTGGGCCAGATCTGGACTGGATCCACAGGCCATGAGCAACTGCAGGTGACAGCACTGCCCCAGTGCCAGGCAGCAACACAGACCCACATTCAGATGGCACCTTAAGTTCATCAGGGTCCTGGGACCCTGAATTCTGCAGCAGGCCTGCCCCCAGACCACCGCTGGTCCATGTGGAATGGTTCTGTGGGCCAGATCCAACCCGGAGGCAACATGTTTGACACCCTTGGACTCAACTATTTGTATTCATGGCACTTTCAGTACATTCACTAGTGAGAACATAAGGCAGTTCCAGGTAGCTGAATATTCCTTGGTTCCCATCGCAGCTAGATATTAGAAACGGGTGAGCCTGGGATCTTATTTCAATTAACTGAATACCACACTCCTACCCTGTGTAAACCCCAAGTGAATCTGTTTATTGATGTCTCCTGATTCTCAAAAAAAGTCTTGCTGTGTGGAAAAAGCGCAGTTGCCATTTCCAGGACCCTCAGAACCCCTGCATACACTTCCCTTTATGGACTGTTTTTCTTTCTTTACTCCCCTTTTGTTTTGCTTTGCTAGAATGGATGCCTAGTTCAGTAGAACCAGTTTTATTTAACCATTGTTTAAAATCAAACCCCTCAAAAGTATGTAAGTTCTGATGAACACAGCAATATAATATAAATAGAAACCACCTACTCAAAAATTACTGATTAAAATAAGTATTTTAAGTTGTGTTGTTAACACCACCTCGCTAGAAGTCCAAGGGTCTGAATTTAAAGCAAAAAACGTTAGAAGCCACTGCCAAGAGGAAGATTATGAAGTGATCTCCTCACCCACTTGAGCTGGGACTAGCACCAACACACACTGCAGTAAGAAATAAATATTTAGACTAGAAATTGCTTTCTACACATAAGAAAGGCAAGAAATGGAAAAGATTACGTAGAAAAGTTAGGATCACTCCATCATCACAGGCTTCTAAGAACCGGTTAGACAAATGTCCATTAGAATGGATTAGATATAGTTCAACTCATCTTGAAGCAAGTGAGTGAAACAGACAGAGCTGGAAAAAACAGTGGAAGACTATTTAATATGTTTTTAATACTATTTAAGGTGTTCACGTTTTTGCACTTAATTCAGCTTCCATTAAAGGACCTAGTGCTATGCATTCTTTCATGAGTACTCTCCTGTGTTTGCATAGAAACTCAAAGACTTCAGTCCAAGAATTTCCCCATGAAGAGCACCAGGCCCTTATCTCTTTTGTTCTCTCATATTTGCCCTGCAAATATTCCGTGGGAACATTTAAAAGCAGCCAAGGAGAACTATTACAACGGAAAACTGAAAAACGTTTTTCCTGAACAGATTTCCTGAACACGTTTCTGTTTTAGCTGAAGAGAACTCAAATTTCTCTAAAGCCCCTTCAGTTATAATTTAACTCCTACTAATTTACCACACGAAGGTAAAAAAACCCAAAACATTTGGGAGCTGTTTGTGCACCCTTAGGAGAGGGGTGATTTTCACTTACCAATAGCCATGAAATTAAGATTCTCGTGGACAGTTAAGCAGGATACAACTGTGGGTTTGTTCCCTGGTATTGCAGGAAAAATTCTTGTGCAAAGTGGATTCCCACCATCTCGCTTCTCCAGGTTCCAGACTTTAACCTGTGGACAGAGTTGGGATACGAGGAGAAAGCGTTACAATATGTTTGGATTAAAACCTCTTTTTTTCTCCCAGGCTAACAGGCCCAGGATTTACCATGCAGTCTTTTAAACAAGGAAGCTCCAGGAACTCTTCCTAAGAAAGGCAGGTATAGCAGCTCCCCTCCCCTCTGTCATTTGACTTACCAAGGGATTAATACCTTCTTCGTCTTCACCAACAGACGCCAAAATACTGTGCTGCTTCATCTGGTACAGGTGTGTGACTCGCAGTTTATAAGCCTGGAAGCTGCTAAGTTGAAGGGAACGTGACAAGAACCAGATCTGACCTTCCATATGTGGATGCTAGTCAAGGTGCTTCCATTACAACCGGGTGCTACCACACCTCACCCAACTGCGCCCTTCCTCGCGCTGTCGTGACTGGCAGCAGCTCGGACATTGTCCCCATTTCTCGCCAGCGGCGCAGCATGCCCGGGGGGCAACCGGAGACTGGCTGCTACACGCCCCAGAGGCGAGGGCTAGCGGCGGCCGGGCGCACAGTGGAGCGGCGCCTCACTCGAGCCCGAGCCCCTGCCTGACAGCCCAGCGCCAGGCCGGGCACCGCACCCCTAAGGCCGGGATGAAGCGCCCCGGGGACACGGGCCGAGACCGCCGCGCGGAGCCCGCTGCTGCCGGGAGCTGGTGACCCTCGAGCGCTGCGAGCGCTTTCCCAGCAGGGGCCGCCCGCCCAGCCCCACCAAGGATATCGCCGAAGACGAGGCTGCCGCGGCCCGAGTCGCAGACCGCGAGGCCCGGGGGCAGCGCCAGGGGCTTCCCGCCACCGTCGGGCCCGGGCGGCTCCTTCACCGCCTCGCGCTCAAAAAAGACGAAGCGCCGCCACTGCAGGTAAGCCGCCATCTTGGCGCGCGGCGGCCCGCGGAGTCACGTGACCGCGGTCGCCTCCCGGCACGTGACCGCCACAGTTCCTCCCCGTCACCTGGGCTGGGCTTGCGTGCGCGTCTCCTCTCCCCGCGGCAGCGCGCATGCGCGGAGCGCCCCCCCCCCCCCGCCCGCCCGCCTCGACCCCCTGGCGCACGATAGACCGCGCGCGCGCGCGCACACACGCACACACAGAGGTAGCGCACCGCGTTTATTGTCGTCTACCCGCGCGCCGCCGCCAGCACGAGCAGCGCGGCTGCCACCAGCCGGGGCGCGGCGCGGGGCGCGGCGGCGGAGGCGGGCGCCTCCAGGCGGTCCCCGAACAGGTCGAGCAGCTGCAGCGCGACGCCGTTGGTCCAGCCGAAGCCCTCCTGCGGGGACGGGGGCGTCAGGCGGGCGGGCGGAGCTCCTGTGCTGGGGCGCCCGGCCCGGCCCGGCGGCCCCCGCGGAGGCGGCGCAGCCCACATACTCACCTGCACCTGGTACTCGCCGCCGGTGCCCGGCCTGCCCTCGCCGTCCAGGCTGTACTGCGGGGGGACGCGGAGGTCGGCCCGGGGCAGAGCCAGACGCCCGCCCCTCGGGCCCTCCGGCGCCAGGGAAAGCGGCACCCCCCCCCGCCCCTCGGGCCCGCCGCCGGGGTCGGGCTGAGCGCCAGCGCCGCGCCGCGCCGGGCGGGGGGCCGCCGCCTTACCTTCTCGAACATGGCCTGGTACTTGCGGTAGAGGCTGAAGGTGGTCCGGGTCCAGTTCTGGGCCAGGGCAAAGGCCGTTTCTCGTGCGCTCGAGGAGTTGGACTTCGCCAAACCTGCGGCAGGGGCAGGAGCAGTCGAGCCCTGCCCGCGACCGGCCCGGGCCCGGGGCCCCTCCAGCGGCTGGGGCTGCAGCCAGGCTTGCGCTGCTTGCCCCTCACCCCGCCACAGCCCGATCAGGGCCGCAGGCCGTGGCCTTTGGCGCTGGCAAGAGCTGGAGGACTGGGGCGAAGGCCAGGGGGGGTCCTTGCTCGCAGGCTTTTCCAACCAGCTGCACCCAGGCAAGCGGCAGAGTCTGCCCCAGCCGAGCAGCAGTACCGCAAACTTGGCTGAGAGGTCTTCCCCTTCCCTTGCCAGCTGCCACCAGGTGCCTGGGACTCGGCATGCTCAGGCAATGCAGCTGGGACCGGGCACACACTGATTGCTGCCCAGTGGCACCTGCGTGGTCCCGCTGAGGCTGAGGCTGGGTGGAGCCGGCAGCACTGGTACGTGACTGGGGCCACACAGTGCAAGGAAGAGGGGTGAGACAACACAGCACCGTGCTGCCAGGTTCAGCAGACCCGTCCACACACCACAAGTCACTCTCTTACCGGCAATCACCATGTGCTGCAGTGGGGGCCAGGCGTTGGGCATGTCCCACTG
The DNA here is from genome assembly GCF_030867095.1 of Alligator mississippiensis. NCBI lineage: Eukaryota > Metazoa > Chordata > Crocodylia > Alligatoridae > Alligator > Alligator mississippiensis. The sequence goes on along the minus strand of NC_081839.1, from coordinate 35,255,097 downwards.
CTGCCCTGTCTTGGCTAGAGATGTCGGGAGCCCGTTCTTGTAGGACAGTGCTGTGCTGCCCTGTAAATGCAGCGAGTGCACTGAGCACAGCAAGCTTGCCCCAGCCACCACCTCCAGCTGCCTGGGGGGACACGGCCCGTCACCACAGGGTGGGAGGCCCCTGCCCATGTGGAAGACGGGCGCACCCAGCTCCAGCACAAGGCAGGGCTGCAGCAGCGCTGAGCCTCCCCAAGGAGCGCCCCCCGTCCCAGCTGAGGACACGGCCGCCCAGCTCCCCAAGCATCACACGAGTTACTTAGCAGGAAGGTACATGGTGCTGGCCCACACAAGGGGCATCCCCACATGCAAGAGCAGTGGAGGCTGATCCCCTTCTGCTGGCGCACAGGCCATGTCCTCGTGCTCTGGAGTGTGGCTCACCTGCAGATAGCGCAACACTTTCCCCACCACAGCCTCATCCACAAAGCACTCGGCCCACAAGGGCACCAGGTTGGAGGGGTAGAAGGCTGGGTTCAGCTGCTTTGTCAGGAGGTTGAAGTCCAGCCACGTTCCAGCCGCCTCATCCCACAGGACAGCTTGCACAGCCTGAAGCCGGCGCTCCAGTGCAGCCTGGAACTGAGCAGCCTTGGAGCTGTTGCCTTGGGGGGCGAGAGCAAGCGCAGCTATTTGTGGAGCCCTAGCAGCCTGTGGCAGCACCCACAACAGCCGCTGCTTTGCAATGGGCTGGCAGGACATCCTCAGAGAGAAGGCCCAGAACAGCGGGGCACAGATCTGAGCACAGGGCAAACTTGTAGCCCAGGACTACCCTCTCCTGGCAGACTTGGGCTGTAGGCATAAAGCTTCGAGCTGGGACACAGGAGAGGCAGTAGGGATGTGCCCGAGTTCATACCCTGTCTGCTGCAGCCCCTTATCCAGGAAGAGTCAGGGCCTGGAGCAGGTCACATCCCAACAGCACTTGTTTCCCCTTCAGCTCAACAGAGCAGCAAAGGGACCACACCTGGGCTTTACCCAGGGCAGAGTGCAGCTGGATGCCTTCTGCTAGTGCAGAGAGATGCCAATATGCTGTGCTGCCATGGGCACCAACTGCAAGGGCAGCAGTTACGGTGCAGGAGACAAGTTCATGCTCCAAGAGTGGGGGTGTCCCTGCCGCGGAGGGGTAGCCCTGCTCCCAGAGCAGTGCCTTACCCAGCCGCCTGTGGAAGTCTACCAGCAGGCGCTCTGTCTTGCACAGCACGGCGTTCAGGTCCACCGGCACCACAGTGCTGGCTTTCGTGTCCCCCAGTGTCCCAGTGTGCGTGGTGGTTTGGAACCAGCGTGAAGAGAAGTCCCAGCCTGATTCTGCTGCAGACTTCAGCTCTGCCCAGAGCTCCTGCCTGGCAGCTGCAAGCACCAAAAAATCACTTTAGGACCCCTCTGGCAGCAGGGCTGGTGCCTAGCCAGGGCATGCCCTGCAAGGGTGAACACAGGTGCCAAGGCATGTGCATCAGATGGGTATGAAGGACAGCAGCCAGGTGGAGGCAGGGTCCCCCACCCAAGCAACCCTCTGGAGTGCAGGTGGAAGAAGGGCCTGGGGAATCACACTGAACCCAGCAAAGCAGCACCCGAGTGGCAGTGATGGCCATCATCTCGCCCAGCCGAGCCCAGGGCTGTTGATGGCCAGAACATTCAGGGCCAGCAGCACATCCTATTATGCAGAAAAAGCGATTCCTTCACAGAGGCCATTCCCAGTGCCCAGCCCCAACCAGTGGCTCTGCTTCCTTGCACATGGGGTGCAGCCAGCAAGGAGCAGGGCGGGTTGCTGATGCTGGGGACAATGCTGTGATGCAGAGACCTCACCGTCACTCAAGCCAGCTGCCAGCTCCCAGTCTTGACTGTAGGACTCTGGTCTGCAAGGAAAGGAGGACAGGAGGGGGAGGGGGGGAACACACCAGGTCCATCAAGATGTTTGCCGTTCCTTTGCTCCAAGCAGCAGCAGCCTTGGCCACCACCAGGCATGCTGTGCCAGCAAGGACCAGGCCTCTCCACACCCCGCAAGGGAGCCCGGAGCTGAGGAAGCAGGGCAAATTCTGCCAGCATCACTACCACTGAGGGAGCCACGGGGTCCAGCTGCCAGCATTGCAGGGCAGCAACCAGGCCAGATACCAACAGCAACACAAGTCCGGGGACGCTGTCCCCCTCCACATCTTCTCCAGGTCAGCACCTTGCCAAGCAGCCATGCGGCTGGGCTGGGCTGGAGGGACTTCCTGGAGCACCTGATCAGTAGCCCTCAGAATCTCAAGCAAGGCTCACTGCGTAACAAGTGACCACAAGGCCTTTGCTGCAGCCACAGCACTCTGCTGCAGTGGCTTATGTTGCCCGGTGGTGGGGAAGAGTACCCAGCCAGACACTGCCTTTTGAGGAGCAAAGCAGAGCTGAACCCCCGCGCCAACGTTCAGGAGGCAGGGAAGGGGCCCTAGAACAGACTTGGTGTCTGCCAAGCCCAGTGCTGGCAGCAGCCCCTGCAACAAGGGGAGAGGATAGGGCCCTGGGGTACAAGGCCACAGCCAAGTCATGGCAGAGCTGATCTAGAACCCAGGAGTCTCGCTCCTTCGCCCATCGCTTGCTCGGGCAGTGCCTCTAGGCTGTTACCTGGGCTCCCCAACCTGGACATTGTAGCGGTTAAGAGTGTGATCTGTGCCCCCCACGGTGATGGTCACACTGCGATTGCGCCGCCAGAACTCGTATTCCACTTCTAGCAGGTGGATGTTCTCCCTGGGGGCCAGAGGAGGCCTGTCAGCATCCCCCCAGTGCCAGCCAAGCCGACTAACCAGGCTGGGCTCCAGCAGCACAGCCACCCTGCCCCCACCATCTGTGCACTGGTCGCAGCCCCACACTCCCTTTTACAGCGGAGCTCCCCAGGCCACCAGCCGTGGAGGCTGCATTGCCTCAGGCTACCAGGGAACAGACCCGTGTCTTCTGCAGCCCCTGGGACCCACTTGTGCTGCAAGGCAGAGAAGCACACTCAAGGACTTGGCACACGAAAGAGGCCAGGAGGCAGGTGCCTGGCATATGTGGAGGGTCCCCAGCCTGCCCTGCCACCAGGGACACCGGGCCAGTGTGCCCAGCAGGACCTCATGCCCACCTGAGAAAGGCCGTGTCATTGGTGCGAGCAAGGTAGGCGTCCATCATCAGCGCGAGGAAGGGGGGCTGGCTCCGGCGCAGGTAATAGACCCGCCCTCCGTTGGGGATGTGCCCGTACCTGCCCATTGGGACAAGCCATGTCACAGCTCCACGGCAGGGCAGGCTTGCAGCAAACCACCCTACCCACCACGCGCTGGGGCAGCTTCACCCCAGCCCCGGTGCTGGCACAGGGCCAAAGCCAGCAGACTGGAGAGATCCCTCCCTTGTCTTCCACCCCCTCAGAGCTTATGCCGGAAGGGACGGGACACAGCTGGAGCAGGGGCCGACTCCCTCGTGTCTCTTAGATGGGAAGCTGTGGCCCCCACAGACGTGATGGCCTAAGGCAGCCAGGCACTTGGTGTCCCCACTCTGCAAGCTCTCACCGGTCCACCAGGTAGAGGAAGTTCTGAATCATCCCTTTGGCCGTGGCAGGCATGTCACATAGCAGCAGCCCCTCGATGACCCAGTAAGAATCCCTGCAGCACAAGGGGAGTGAGCCTCCACAGGTGGTCTGGGCTTGGAGACAAAGCTCAGCCTTGCATACAGCAGCCCCAGCCCCAAGAGGGAGGCCTCGAATAGCCCCTGCAGTGCAGGGGGAATTGGCGGGGTGGGGGACGACACACACAACATATTCACCAGCTCAGCCTGATTAGGGCGAGACCAGAGGGCTGGCAGTGATGCAACTGAGAACAGTGTGAGACGCAGTCTCTGCCCAGCTGGGACTCACCAGTAGTAATACTCTATGAACCGGCCGCCAGGCACCATCAGGGGCTTTGGCACATAGATCAGGGAGTAAAGCTCTGGCTGGGCTTCTACAGCAACCTTGATCTGAGAAAGAGACAAGCCAGGCTGGTTCCCAGGCCCCACGACCGCTCCTTGCACCCTACAGCTGGCCTGCGGCATGTCTGCCCAGTGGGAGTGGGCTTTCCACCCCAACTACCTTTCTCCCCAGGGATTTCCACTTGCTGTTCAGCTCCGACGCCCATGCCCGGAGCTTCTGGTCAGAAATCTTGTTTAGTATCTGGGGCCTGGAAGGCAAAGAGAATGCGGCAGGAAAGAACTCCCCAGGACTCCTCGTGCCAGGCTCACACTAAGAGGGATCTGGCTGGGTTCACTGCACACCTGCTTTTCCAGTCTTGAGGCTCCCATTGCTCAAACTCCTTCCCTGGATCATCAAAGGACAAAGTCACAAACTGCTGCAGCTCCGTCCTGGACACAATGCCCTTCTGCGCTTTGGCCATCAGCTGCTGAAATTCTGCCAGCACCACATCTGAGAAGAGAGAAGAGGCTGCAGCAACCCCTGCCAGGACCAAAGTATTGTGGCAATTCTCCCAGTGCGGTACACACCACTGCACTGCCACAGCACAGTGCCAAGACTCCCACTCGTGGCCCACGACTACTGTGGGACAGGCACAGACCAGGCTGGCAGCGACTGCAGCCCAGGACTGGAACGATTAGACTGCAGGTGTGTGTCTGGGAGCAAAGGAAGCAGCGCAGCTCTGCAGCCTGAGCCATGCCGCTTGTGCTGACCTGCTGGCTTCCGCAGGGGCATGTCAACAAAGTGCTTTGCATCAGGGAAGAGCCTGGCCAGCTGAACCTGCTTCAGGAGGTCTCCAGTGCAGTAAATCTTGCTGCAAAAAGACAGAAAAACAGGCTAAGTGAGACTCAGACCTTCCTGGTCACATTCTGTACACAGCCTGCTATATGCACTGCAACAGACAGTTCATCAGCATGGACAGTGACCTGCAGACCTTAAGCATGGTCTGGGTCAGGGCCCAGGCATGCTGCAGGGGGAACAGGTGGGCTGCACTGTCAGTGCATGCGTGCACTGGGGTGTAAGTGCACTGATATAAGAAAGCGCAACCTGCCTGGGCATCAACCCGGATCCAGAACCCACTGATTTTTCCATGGCAGGACTTTAAATAGTCCTTCAACTGCTGTGTTCAGACTGTCCTCGAGGGTCCATGTGCACACCAGAATGTATCGAGACCGTCTCCTGTGCACATGAGACCATGGCATGTTACAGCCACGTCACACAACTGCGTAGCACATCTGAGAGCACCTGCTGAGCATCAGCTCTGACAGGAAAGACCCACACAGCCCAGCCCTGCTACACTATCGGACACCATCCCGGCCCTGCAACAAAAACAACAGCGCCAGCCTGAAGCCCGATTAATGTCAGTAAAGAAGGTCAAGGTCCACCAGGGTGGCACCCTGCCAATGCCTGCATCTGCTGTGAAGTTACCATTCGTTTCTCCAAAACAAACAGCAGAGGAAGCTGCAAGTCTGCCAGGGACACAGACCTGGTGGAGCAGAGCACAGACAGAGTGAGAACAGATGGTAGCTCTTGGAGACAAGCTGCCATAGACTCTGCAAAGCCAAGCACTCTCTCTTCAAGGGATCACCAACAGGACTCCACTTAATTGCTGGCAAGCAGTTCCCATGAGAGTCAATGACTAACCACAGCACAGCTCTGCTGAAGCTCCTCTCCATCCACGCAATGCAAACATACCCTCTGAATTCCAAGCGGCACCTCAGTTCCTCTCAAACTCAGAAGAAATCTCATGATTCCCAGGGGAACATGCAGCTACCACTTGGTAGCAAGTCATGACGAAGCCCCCGTCACCCATATGAATAAGCTCGGGGTGGTGATCCTTGTCCTCCAACTATGCCTGCAGAGATTTCTGCCCAAATACAAGGGAAAGGCTCTCACCACATCCAGCTCCGACAGTTGCACATCCTCTGAGCCAGGGTAGGACCTTGGGGAGGAAGGCTGAGGGGTTAGGCATGCATAGCTCTAGAGACTGTAGCAGCTGAGAGTGGGCTCAGAGAGAAGGAAAACTTCTGGACTACACACAGGCTTCACTGGCTGCTCCCCTCACGCTCCATAGAGTCATAGATTGCAAGGCTGGAAGGGACCTCAGAAGATCATCAGGTCCAGCCCCTTGCACCAGGCAGTGATGTGCCCCCAACAGCTGCAACTTGTACAGGAGATGCTAGGATATGTTACAGACAAAAAACAACCGACAGCCCTGGGCCCCGAGATCTGTCACCGGAAGACCCACTGGTGCCCATGGAGTAGCTTGCTTGCACAACAGTTACCTGTCACAGGGAGGTGGGAGGCCACAGCCCAGCCTCTGCCATCCTAGTACAGAAATGGAGATGCCCACAAGGAAGCGCCAGACTGTCCCCAGCATCCTGGCAGCACCAGCTACACTGCTCAGGAGGAGTGCTAGATGGTGACTGGCTCCTGAGGTATGGAGTTCACAGGGAAATGCTTTAACAATCTAGCAGAACAAAGTCCAGGAAGCAAAGTCTGAGATAAATTGTGTGCTGTATGTCATGACCCAAAGGTCTGATTTTTTTTGTGTGTGCTTCAGCACTCGAATTATCCCCGTGGGTATACAGCTTCATTGCACGGAGGAGTTCTGCTGCGCAGAGAACCCGCGTGCAGGGAAGTGTTCCCGCCACTTTGCAGCGGTCTTTGCAGGGTGCATTTCCTTTGCAACACAGAAATGCATGGTGCAGAGTTCCCGCTCGTCGTATGCAAATTCGTGCCCCGCAATTGGCTAGTGCTAAATTATTCCCACGTGGCGGCTAGCGATTGGCCTGCTAGCCGTATAAGAGGCTTGAGCAGTTTCTGCCCAACCCAAAGAGGACTCCGCATCCATCTCGTGGGGACTCTGGGCGTGCGCGGCAGGGTAATAGAAACCCTGCGTGTCGCTCAGAGGAGTTTGGTGGCCTGATCCACCGCCCACCTCTTCCCGTCTTCGAACGGAGCCTACTATAAGACGTAACGATGAGTTTTATGCGCGCTTGTCCTGGACATGCGGAGTTTGTCTGCGTGGAGCCTTGCAACCTCCACGTATGTTCGTGTTTTCTGTTGTAACCGCAACTCAAGCAAGTTCTCAGCCTGCACCGCGACCATCTCGGTGTAAGTAAAACAATCTTAAAATCAACCGTTACGTGTCTGTGCCTAATTCTAGCTCAGCGCCCGCCCTCTCCGACCCGGCCTGCCCTGGCTGCTGGCCACAGCCCGCGTGCAGAGCGACGAAAGCGACCCGGGGTCAGACCCGGCGCGCACATGGTGACGAGGATGGGATCAGGATCACCGCGGCACATGCCGATGGGATCGGGAGAGGGCTCGCTAGAGTTAGAATTAGTTGAGAACTGCCCTTGGAGAAGTGGGAGACGCAGCGTAGCAAGTGTCGCAGAACTGGAGGCGCACCTCGCGTACCACCAGGCGGGCGGAACGGGCCGGAGATGTGTCCGTGGACACCTTTCGTTAAGGGGAGAAGAGGCAACTCCAGAAGTCGGAGCCCTAGAAGGGAAAGAAGTATATCTTCACCCCACGGCGTTCAGGTGTATCATGGGCGATAAGCGGGTCCTGTACAGGCCCCTTGATGCTGTGACCCTTGCCGAAGTCGATCCAGCGAGCGCAGTAAGCCCGACCCCCACCCGGGAGTGTGTCCGTTGCTCACGGTGTGCCCGAGAGATGGGAGAGACGATGCCAATCGGCTGGTTTTCCCCTGTGTATGGTGGTGCCTAGACTGAGGGGTCGAGATCACCCGTCCGAGCTCTGCGAAGACCCGGAGACGGAGGACCGCGCCGTAAATGAGAGAGTGGTCCTACGGTGCGACAAGGGGGGAAAACTAAATGCAACCTTTCAAACTATGGCTGATTTAATGAGCGAAACTTTAAGCTTAAAGACCCAGCTGCATATGGCCGTTCGAGCGGTCGGAGAAGCGGCTGAGAAAAGGGATCTTGAGAAGCCCCGACAAGATGGCGCCGAGCAGAGGGAAGACCGCGTGGAGGAGCCGGAAGTGAGGGATGGAGCTTCGGGAGAGCCCGCGAGGGTTCGGCCGGTGACTCCGCCCAGCGACGCAGCGTCGGTTCCGCCGACCATGCCCCTCCGCCGAAGGGAGGGGGAGTCGAGCGGAGGAGTGCATCCGCCCCTCCCGCCTGAGACAGCAACGACTCCCACTGTAACAATGACCACAGCTCCGACAGCAACAGCAACAGCAAGGACAACTCGCGAAGAAACTGATCAGCCTGCAGCATCGAGCAGCCCAGTCATCGCTCCGCAGAGTGCAGTTCATGCTACCACCTATTACGCTCGTTCCAGAGCCGAACTGCAGAATTTGTGTAGGGAATCCAGGATCTGATCCGAAGAAACTCTGGCTGTGTGGTTGGGACGTCTAGTCGTGGAGCTTGGGTCCGACCTCCTGGACCAGGAAGAAGCAAGCTTCTTGGTGAGACAAGCTTCATGGAGTAGAGGACATGTCACCGACATCGACATGGTGGCGTTTAGCGTCCATTGGCCTATTCCGATTCCAGCGCTTGTGGCAGGAGTGATCGAACAGAAGGCCCACGCATGGCACGACGGCCGACCAGAGCACACCGGTGCAGAACAGCTTGTACTGGCGATCATCGGAGTTTCGTATTGCGCCTGGAACCCAAGAGAATGCACGCTGGGACTAACACCGCTCCAGCGAATGCGACCGTGGCCTCATCGTCACCTGCGAGACCCTGGAACCGTTCCAGTGACCCTCGACAGCATAGATAGTTGCCTTAAAGTTTACGGGCAAAGAAACATCGTGGTTTTGCGAATTGTGCTGAACCCACTGGTCGATCATCCAGTGAGTAGTCTCCTTCATCAGTTGTCAAGACTGCGCGTCCTAATGGAGCCAAGACTATCCAATGATCGGGAGTGTCAACGCCCGACTGAGGCTCAGAACACGAAACACCGCGAATCCGAGCATCCAGTATTACGCCAGAGAACACAGGAGGAGAGATACGTGTTTGGATTCCTCCTGCAGCGCTCTGGACTTAATAAGAGACAGCTTCGGATTTTAGGAGACGCGGGACAATGGCAGCTAGCCTACGAGTTAGGTTTTCACTATTTAGAAGAAGGCGATGATGACTCATCGACGATTTCGTTGAGTTGCTGAGTCGGAAAAGAGAAGAGCGCTGTCCAGTATAAAATCGTGTTTATGTATTTGTATTTAATAGTACTGATAAGTTTAATTGAGTGCATTATCGTGCGGTCCTGTGTGATTTTATAGATAGTATTGAATAACCATTTTAAGAGAGTTCTTTTACAGATCTGGGATTCGGAGTGCGTGGTGGAGAGAGGCCCCGAGAGGGACAACATCACCGAGAGGAACGAAGGCCTGACGCGCGATTCCACCATGACGCCCACCGAAGTCATGATCGTTCAGTTTTTTGTTATGAATGTAATTTTATGTGTATGTGTGTGTGCCGGCTATTATTTGATTCGATCCCTTGAGGACGAACTTTTATTGTTGACTGATTTTGTTTTTGCTTGTTTAGTTTCGTGAACCATTGAGAGAGCTGTTAATAACCCGGATGATAGGTTTGAAGTATAATTCTATTGTGCCTTCAGCAAGGGGGGATGTCATGACCCAAAAGTCTGATTTTTTTCTGTGCGCGCTTCGGCACTAAGAATTATCCCCGTGGGTATACAGCTTCATTGCACGGAGGAGTTCTGCTGCACAGAGAACCCGCGTGCAAAGGAGTGTTCCCGCCACTTTGCAGCGGTCTTTGCAGGGTGCATTTCCTTTGCAACACAGAAATGCACGGTGCAGAGTTCCCGCTCGTTGTATGCAAATTTGTGCCCCGCAATTGGCTAGTGCTAAATTATTCACACGTGGCGGCTAGCGATTGGCCTGCTAGCCGTATAAGAGGCTTGAGCAGTTTCCGCCCAAGCCGAAGAGGACTCCGCATCCATCTCGTGGGGACTCTGGGCGTGCGCGGCAGGGTAATAGAAACCCTGCGTGTCGCTCAGAGGAGTTTGGTGGCCTGATCCACCGCCCACCTCTTCCCGTCTTCGAACGGAGCCTACTATAAGACGTAACGATGAGTTTTATGCGCGCTTGTCCTGGACATGCGGAGTTTGTCTGCGTGGAGCCTTGCAACCTCCACGTATGTTCGTGTTCTGTCTGCGCGGAGCCTTGCAACCTCCACGTGTGTTCGTGTTTTCTGTTGTAACCGCAACTCAAGCAAGTTCTCAGCCTGCACCGCGACCATCTCGGTGTCAGTAAAATAATCTTAAAATCAACCGTTACGTGTCTGTGCCTAATTCTAGCTCAGCGCCCGCCCTCTCCTATCCGGCCTGCCCGGGCTGCTGGCCACAGCCCGCGTGCAGAGCGACGAAAGCGACCCGGGGTCAGACCCGGCGCGCACACTGTACAAGTGCTTTGCTGCCTTCACGGGGTGTGGCAGTTTCAACGGTTCCTAGCAAAGGAAGTTGGCAGTGGCTTTAATCCTCACAGACAGCCCAATCATAGTCCTCATTAGCAGTTCCAGCCCTGGGTGCATGCACAGCACCTCTTCTCGAGACGAGAGATCTCAGCCAGGACAGTGGCATCCTCAGACATCAGGGACTATAGAATCAGGACAGCTTGAGGGAGAGGCTTCAGCCCGCGTGTGGCACCTTACCAATGCTGCACCTTGCCCCAGGAGAAGAGCAGGGAGGAAATGGGAGGGGAAGCCTGGTGGACTCTAGGTACCCCCACGAAGATCAGCCACAGACCTTAGGAGCCGCACAATAAGCTCCAGACAATCTGCCTGGGCAGCCTGCGAGTTCCACCCAGCGCAGGGCGGCAGGAAGCGCTCATTCCCCCCGTCTCCTGCACTTCCCCACAGTGTCTGTGGACAAGCTGCAGCCACCTGGTGCAAGAGCTCATCCCACAGGCAGCTTCGTTTAGAGCGTGCTGCCTTTAGGAAGGGGAAAGCAGCCACCTCACCAACCCAGAAGACCAACTTTCTCCTTCACCTGAGCCCAGGGTCTGCAGACAGGTTTCCCCACCAAAGCCTGGCCTGGAGGTACACCAGGAACCCTATGAAAATCTTCATCAGTCCTGCCAAGTCCCATTACACGGCAGTTTGTGTTCCCCAACCACCCACCCTAGGCTTTAATTCTGCCAATACAGACTCCATTGCTGAAGCTTCCCACCCACTGAACCCATCCTTTTAAAATGCCCTCCGTATTGGTTATTTCCCAGCAATGCCTCTCCATTCCCCTAACTTCCTTCATTTGTAATTGGATTTTAAGCTCATTGCAGCACTAGTGTATTTCAATGACAGAACAGACCTTGTATACTTAATGCTACTTCCCTACACACAGACACTGCTTCTCTTCTGTTACTGCCACAGAAGTCTGGGGTTGGGTAACTGCATTTCAATAGCAGATGTTTCTTTAGATCCGCTGCACTGATTTTTACGATTTTTTTAACTCGGGGAGTTATTTTACATGACCCAATGCAACCTATAGTTTCATAGTTGGTCGGGTCAGAAGGGACCTGAGCAGATCAGCAAGTCCAACCCCCTGCCATGGCAGGAAAAAGTACTGGGGTCAAATGACCCCAGCAAGGTGTTCATCCAGCCTCCTTTTGAAGACCCCCAGGGTAGGAGCCAGCACCACTTCTCTTGGAAGTTGGTTCCAGGTCCTAGCCGCTCTGACTGTGAAGTATCACCTCCTGATGTCTAGTCTGAATCTACCCTCTGCCAGCTTGGGACCGGTAGTTCTAGTCACTTCTGGTAGTGCTCGGGGGAACAGGGACTCCCCCAATGCCTGCTGCTCCCCTCTGACTAGTTCGTAAATGGCCACTAGATCCCCCCTCGGCCTTCTCTTGTGGAGGATGAACAGGTTCAGGTCCCGTCGCCTCTCCTCGTAGGGCCTGCCCTGCTGACCCCTGACCATGTGAGTGGCCTCCTCTGGACCCTCTCCAGGTTGGCCAAATCCCTCCTGAAGTGTGGACCCCAGAACTGGACACAGTACTCCAGCTGCAGCCTGACCAGTGTCACATAGAGCACACCAACATCTTACAGGTCAAGGTTGTGTTTTTGACACTGCCCAAAAGCATTGCCAGCCCCCGATTGATCATTTTCGTGAAATGCATAAATATCCCCAACTAAAATCCCTGTAAGAGCAAATTTATTAATATAGTCCACAAACTGGCTAGTAAAGTTACGCTACTCAACCCCCCTACTCTGTTGCTATAGTGGTCACCGTGGTAAACACAGCACACAGGGCTGAAAGGAGGTGCAAAGTTCGCTAGTTTGTTATCCAGTTACAGGTTGAAATCCATCTGGTGTCCGCAAGCGTGATCATCAATTCGTCAGGGCAGTATATAGTATATGCAGGCACTGTGCGAAGATCATGCTTGTCCTCCAGTTGAGAAAAGGTGTTGCAGGCAGTGATCTGTAATTTTTTCCCCTCAAGCAGCAGTTAACGTACTTAAATTTTGATGTATTATAACAGCCTAAGCAATCTCAGGCCTAGTGGTCAGAGCAATCCTGGTAAGAGCAAAACTCCATACAAAATACACAGAACACACGTTTTCCTTTTGACTTCAGATGACCAGAAACCCAGATCTTCATAGGGCAGTGTTTCTCCATCATGGCACTCTGGGGTGCCTTGAGACCCTATCAAGGGTGCCACATTGTCAGGACTCCTGGGTGTGCAAACGTGATTTACAAGATAAACCTAGAGATTTCAAAGAGAATGCTTTTAATGCTGTGGATTTCTATCTGCTGTGACCTTTCAGAGTTCTTTATAACAGACAAAGATTGCGCTACTGTCTTTCTGTAGTAAGTTAACGTGTCACTGTTTAATTTCTTTTTCCAGAGGATAACTGAAAAGTTTGTATAATGCAAGGCATTGTTAACTTCCGGGCCAATTGAAATCTGAAATGAAGAAACACTAATACAACTCACGCAAGATGGACTGCACAGACCATCTAGCAGCTTCAGCTGAAGTTAGCACAAGCACTGGGTAGCCCTCCCAACAAGACAAAACCTCTCTTCCAGAGGGTGTTTGCTGTTGTTTGCTGCAGCTGCAATGTTACTGTTGTGCTCGTAAGGACCTTTTGACATGTGTTTAAAATTACTGCTTCTTTCTTAGGCCACTTTGAAGCACTGACATGGCTCAGGGTTGCAGCAAATGCGCAAGTCTTGAATAGGAGGAGGAAAGAACCAACCTTTTACTCAGTACCACAAAAAGCCTGTTAGAAGACAGACATCCACACCATTCTGGTGTTCCAGTGAGCTTTATTAACAAAATCAGGATTTTACCATTCATCTTTCTTATACTCTTATGAACTCAGTGAAAACTCTCACATAGTCACAGCCTTCCATCACATATAAGTACATACAGAGATAAACTTTCTCAACAAAAACTGAGCTGCACTGGACAGTTTGCCAATTGCCAATTAAACAGAAAGCCAATTTTTCCCCCTCCCTCCCCTGAATGTTTCCAAATTCTAGTCCATGTTCACTTGTTATCAGTGGAATATAGCCCCTTTAACTAGGGACTAATGGTTTATAAAGCCTCATTTGAATTACAAAACAAAAAATGTGTTTTGTTTTGTTTTTGCTTGAAAAAGTTCCAGTTTCTTTCAATAAAGGGAATATTGCCTATATTTCTCCAAACACCCTTTCCCAACAATTAATGGTTAAAATACAGGAAGCCTGTATCTTAATAAACCTATCCCTCCCCACCACCCCACAACCCAGCCCTCCCTCAGTTTTGTCTACCCTAGAATTTAACAATGCTTCCAGTAGGAGAATACTCCAGGCTAAAAACAAAAGAAAGAAGTGGAGGGAACAAAGCTCGGCAAACTCCTGCCACCTCTCCTTCCTCAGCTGTCTGACATGCACTCTTCACTCCAGAGACCACATGTTAATTGTACAGAGAAAATCTGGTTTACAATTGGACTGAAAGGGTCATGGCAGTACAAACCATTTGGTTACATTGGTCCAAACCAAGAGTGTTAGTGGCAGCAACACTATTCAAGGACACAGCTCACTCTGTTCCCATGAATCAATAAGCTCCTTGGCACCAGCAATATTAGCAAGTCCATGGCCAACAAAAGATGATTCCAATGGAACTGGACTCCTGGCAAAAAAAAGTCTGTGTACTTTAAAAATACAGGCAAATTGATGGTCTCTTCATCCCTGCACTGTGTCAATCACTGATGGAATATAAGCAAGGGAAGCATTTCTAAATCCTTGGTGCAGACACCCTCCCCCTCCCCACACTAAAACAAAGAACAAAGTTAAACAGAATGAGATGGTTCGATACAAACATGTTTGCAATTTCTGTGTCAAGCTTTCAAGTTCTTACCCACATAGACACAAAGCAAAAGGTGAAGGAAAGATGCTCCCATCTCATTCTGAAAATTAAAATATTTGAGACCAACCCACCCCACTCCCCTTGGGGAAAACCCTCCAGCTACCGCTGTGCATCTGGACAATGTATGTTGAAAAACCCATCTAGATATTTTAGTCATATTTCAAATGGCTTAAGAACTGCATGTCTCCATGTCTACTGGAAGATAAATGTATTAGTTTTGCAGGGGGACATTAACCTTTTAGGCTCCTAGAAGGAATTTTTTTTAATAAAAAGGTATGCAAAATGCTCAACAGCCCATTAAGAGCATCACCACTGCCAGAGCAAATGTTATGATGTTGGGCTTATTACCAAAAGCAGAGACTTGTTCCAATTCAATGGATAAACATGAAGTCTGTCATGTAATCTGTAAGAGTAAGCCAGAAGAAATCCAAGGAAGTCTAATTTTATATATTACTTAAGGGGGGGAAGAAAAAAAAAAAAAAAAAAAGACTAGGATTAACCTAGTCAGTTGGAGCATCTTTCCTTTTGCAAGATCGTATACATCTAGAGATAGCCTACTGGCACCAGAATCAGACCGCTTCTTTTCTTGAGAAGAAGCCACTTTAGAATGGTGCCCCCAACAGTCTAGCTAAGTGCCAATCCTCAATCAGAGGCCACGTTTAAAGTAATACTTTTCATTTTAAAAATTTCTGTGCTTCAAGAGGGACCAAAGCATGGCACCAGGCTGATCTGCCACAAACCCAAGCAGAGCACGCACTTGACTCAGCATGGCTATCCTTTTCTTGTTATATGTGCATGCCCCGTCACAGGATACAAAACTTATTTACACATTTTCATCTTTGTTGCACTAAAATGATCCCTCTTTGTCTCATTGGAAAAAAAAAAAACAGAACAAAAAAACAAACAAACTGGCTGCAGTACAAGAGCAAGATTTTACTTTTGGTCAACATTACCACCCACAAATTCCCTCCCCCCACCCCCAAAAAGCACCCCAAAATTACTTGTTTACATTTAGTACCTGCCAGTTGGATGCAGTTATGTGGATCACAGAGTGCCTGTGACCAAGCTCTTGAGTTTGTACTTTAGTGCAGCTTTTGCTACTATTATGGAGTCACTGTAGACGAAAAAAGTAACAAAACGAAACAAAAAAAACAAAAAGTCTTTCCACCTTGAGAAAGCTGTTGCCAGGAGGCACCTGGGCCTATTTCTGATACTCAAGAATTTGCTATATTTTTCCAAACAATTTCACTTTTTATAAAAAGTCAAACTGGGGAGAAATTAAGTTGATTAATTATCCAGGTAAGCAAGCATGGTGTGAGTGCAGCATTTGTATACACAATGTGTGACTGAGCAAAAAGGGACCACCTTCTTCCAGGTGCCTCCTAGCAAAACTGTTGTTGAACAAGAGAAAAGGGAATAAAAAAAAAAAAAAGTTTACTGGTTTTGATTTGTCTCACTCCTTTTGCCTGTAGATCAGGCCAAACATCAAGCATGTTGGGAGGGGCACAATTTAAAGCAACACTACTTAACCATAAAGCATTTTCCAGCAATATACAATGCAAAATGACAGACAGCAATTCGTGCCAAAACATAGAAAGTGTCAAGCAGCTTTCTGCAGCTTCGACGTTCACAAGTTAGAAGGGGTTTGCCCTTACCTGCTCGAGAGTCTATGTAAGGTTGTTTTGGGCAGAGTATGCACAATGCTGTAGGAGGTGAATCAATCCCATAGAGCTCCGGAACTGTCAGTTTATGCAAGTATTTCTTTTATAGTTTCTTTTAAACCTAAATCCATGCCTTATACGTATTGCTCAACAACACTGATACCTGCAGGATTTCCCTCGTGCCATGGTGGAACACAGGTCTTTGCCCCCTTCAGAGCTTGGTAAAGTTCCTGAAGTTTCTAAGGGGGAAATCGAAGAGCATCTCAAACAGGTTGAGCTACAGACTTTGAGGCTTTTCAACCCCAGAAGTAATCTCTTCCAAGAAAGCAGTATAGGACAGTGTTGCAAGCACCAGAGCAAACCCACCCTCACAGGGGTAACTTGTAGAGGTCTGCCCTTCAGAGTCAGAGCACTTTTCAATGTTTAGTGTTGCAGAAAACTGAGCCCCTCTCATTTTTAGCTGCTCTCATAATCAATCTAATTCCTTTAACCCCAGCAACCTTCATCAAAAAAGAAAAAAGTTATATATGAACCCAAGACAGAAAAAAAACAACGTATTTACAAAGTTTGTACAAGTATACACATCCGATTTTCTATGGGACACATTGCACCAGAGGAAAGAGGGCCATGGCTCTGAAACAAGTCTACATATCAAGTGCTGTAACTACTAATGAAGACTTAGAAACCAGTCTTTAGTGTTCTGCTAGAGCATAAGGGCTTTTCATATGGCTCCTGCAAAGATGACAGGCTGCTCTTTCCTTCTGGAGCTATGATGTTGCACCTAATCAGCCCAGATTTTTAGTTGGTTTTTTTTTTAAATACATGTATTTACAGTATGGGTGAACTGCAGTTGCATATCAACTCCTCCAAGTAAAAAAAAAAACAACAACAAAAGAGTTAAACAAAAACATTACTAATAACTTTCACCTCCTAGTCCTGCCTTTAGTACTGTGGGGAAAAGGAAGGGGAAGGGGTTGGGGACTTTGACCTGAAACAAAAAAAATAGCTGTTGATTCCTTGGGCTGCATCGGAAAGGTGATATTCTGAATGGTCTCATAGCATAAGGCACTTTGCACGAATAAGTAACAAGCTCTTTAGCTTAAAAACAGATGAGTAACCAGGGAGAAGTTGAAATGCACTCAGTCAGCTGTTGGGAGAATTTGAAAATCATAGACAAGCTTGTGTTCATCAAGATTCTTCTCTTTTCAGGGTTTCTCTTCTTCCTTTGCTGTCCCTCCCACCCAAAGGAAAAAAAAAAATTAAAACCAGCAGTTAGTGCAACTAATGTTCAATCAGCACACAGTGCAAACAAGTGGGGAAAAAAACCAAAAAAAAAAAGATATTCCTTCTTTTGTCTTTTTTCCTTGCTGCCAAATTTTTAAAAAATGAAAAAAAAGGCTGAGCTCTTTAGTCTTCTTAGTCCCAAAAAGAAAAGGTGAAGAAAAACCCATGAAGAGAAGGATATCCCCAAAGAAATGATGTGTCACAGATCCGGATCAAAGGGCTTCAGCTTCTGGCATCTGTAATCAAAGCCTAAAAGAACAAGGAACCCACAGTTAGTTTCTCCAAGTTGTATTCAAAACAGAAGAAAATAAAGGGATTCAGTATTCTAACAGTACTTCTGATCAATCCAGTTTTCACAAAGTAACCTTAAACATCTAGCTACTTTGAGCACCTGAGTTTGTGTTAAAAGATGTCAAGGACATCACAATTAATGCATAATGCTAAATAAAGCTATGCATCTCCAAACTAACAGACATAACAGGAAATTGCCACTCTTGCTGGATGATATGCAGGAAATGCAGGCAGCAACTTAATGTATGGAAAGGCAAACTTGCTCTTTAAAAGAAAAGAAAACCAAATTTGGCTAATTTAACTGTGCTTCAAAAACAGATTTTAATTTTTCATTTTTAAAAGCACTCCGTCCTCTCATTCCCATATGGTATTTGAATGTCACACTACACACAACAGCAAAATGACAGTTCTAGCACTCACCCCTATAGGGGCATTCTGAAAACCTTTTTAAAATTAGTTCTTACACAATAAATCTTGTTAAAGCTATCATGATGCATCTGACTGTCCTTCAAGGACAGCTCAGCCAGCTGGATAGTGACTACATGTGAGCTTGGCCTCTGACCAGATTCCCCCCCTCAGTTTCAGAGGGGAAGCAAGTGATGAAATCTTTTAATTCACATAAAAGTTTCACCCCTAAGCGTTTTCAAGAATAAATAAGTTACAAGTTATTTCAGACCCTGATAACATTCTTCTGCTAATAAATATTCTTGGGCTTGCTCCCAGAAACAAGGTCTACTTTCATTCTGCATTCTATCCTTGCTTTTCCATCATAAAAAGGGGGACAGTACCACAAGTAAGGGAAAGGAATCAAGAGCGCACAGGCCTTGGAAGCGCATGTTGCCAAGTTGTAACCTAGGAACATCAGATTTCTAAACGGGGGGTGGTGTTACTCAAAAACACTTGTTACTGGAAAGGCTGCAGCCTAAGCAGGAGACCAAAGCCCTCCATATTTCTTTTGTTGAAAAGAGAGACCCCAAGTGGGCAGCAGGTGGATTACAGACAAGTCACACACTCTTAGCTCTGATTCGTGGGGAGCAGGGGTTCATCAAATGCCCCTGGAACAGAGCAGAGAGGGCATCTTATCCACCTCGGAGCAGAAGTCTGCTCACTTGAACCATTCAAGTGCTTAGGTTGTAGCTGGTGCTACAAACCCAAGCTGAAATCTTCCCTCAAATGCTCCCCTCTCTCTTATTGCCACTAGAACTGTCACACATTACTACCCTGAGTATCTTTGCCTCCTCCCTCTCCCTTGCTTTGGGCACTTCAAATAGTGCCCAAATCTTCTTTCATAATGCGGCTGAAACACTAAGGTCAGGTTGTCCATCTCCTACATGGACTACCACAGCTTCCTCTGCTTTTGCCTCTGAAATAAGCATTACTTCCTCAGAAACCCATCAAAACTACAGCTATAAAGATCTCTCTCTGCAAGGAGTGTTGTCCTCACATGTGAGGCTATCCCTTCAGCTCTGCTGTTTGGTAGTCGCTTGGCACAAGGCTCTCTCTCAACCTCTGCTTAGGAGGGCAGCCATGTCCAGTGTCCACCTCTCACTTTCTCCCTCAAGGATAAATGGAAAGAAAAAAAAAAAAAAAAATGCAGAAATGGCTAAGCAAACACCTCCCTGAACTGATCCACAAAGCCACAGCCTTCTCCTCGTGACTCACCTCTGCATAGCACCTGTAAGTTAGTAAAGAAAGCAAAACACCCCCCTCCCCCCCAAAAAAAACCCAACTGTGACACAGGTGGGAAGAGCTACTTTACAAGTTGATAGGAACCAGTAATGAGACCCAATAGCCAATTTAAAAAAAACCCAGCTTTTTACACCCTCCTTTCTCCCATTTCATCCACAATACTGCCTTAATGCACATTAGGCATTTATCTTACTGAAGATCTGTACAGAGATCAACACACTATGGTGCCTTAACCTTGATTGGAGCCTCTGGACTCCTGCATAAACAAATGGCAATGAGTCCAAAATCCCACAGACAGCCCTGTTTATATCACTGCCTTATTCAAGGTGTTCCTTGTGACCATGGAAAATTCTTATCTTGTAAAACACACAAGTCAGCAACTGCCAAGCAAGAAGCATGGGGAAAAGGCCACTTTCTGTTTTTAACTCCCACATACACAGTGCTTACCTATTAATGAGCTGATCCACTGAACAAAAAGCACCTCATTCTTCCATTTTATCATAGCACCTTCCTGATTTCCAAGTTCAAAGTTATGCCACTAGGTCAAACTCTGCCACCCTTAAGTTTTCCCCTTACTTACTCCAGGGCTCAAGAGCTCACCATACAGAGTTAAGAAGATCCAACAAAATAATGAAGGGGAAAGAGCACTAAGGTACAAAAGGCAGAACTGACCCAGCGAACTCCTGCCTGCTTCCATCCTTTTTACTCACCCCAATTCAGTACTCGAAAAGTAATATACGCACGTGGTTAAGGTTTCTCATCTTCTACAGGTTCACTGTGGTACTCTGCCACATACAGGCTCTTATCAATGTTGCTTGGGATGGGCTTGATTTCAGTCCCCAATTGCTCCTCAATACTTTTCAGGTTGAAGCGATCATCGTAGGTGATCAAATTGATGGCCAGGCCAAGGTGACCAAAGCGACCTTCACAGAAAGAAGTAGTGAAAGGTTTACTCCTAGAGCCCACAGGCTGCCGAGTGACTGGACTACAGATCATAAACACAGCAATAATAAACAGAAGTTTTACACCAGTTAGTAAATCCAAACCCTCAAGTACATTTGCAGTTTTGAGTTTCACACGCCCTGGTATTGTTGCATTTTTATACTACTTTAAAGAGAGACAAAAACTCCAAGACATCCAAAAACAATAAAGGCTACCCAGTGGAACTGTCTCCTTTCAGACTCTTGCTCCACGTACAGCCGAGAGTAAATTTAAGTTGAGTGACTGAATACAATCATCAGTTTAAACCAGCGATGTTCAACCCCAGGCCCATGGGCCAGGTCTGGTCCACAGAATTGTGATATCCAGCCCACGGGACTCCCTGCAGGTCAGAAAGTTTGGCAGCATGGAAGCAGCAGCAATTAATATTCCCACTCCTCTCCCACTTTGTCAAATTCCCAAACCCCGTACAGCAAGACTGAGGCTGGGCCAAACCTCTTTTCCCCAGGATGGCTAGATCAGGGCCAGGCTTCCCTTACCCCCTCCCACTGGCCAGATCCAGCCTTGAGAGCACCTGGGCATCATTCATCTGGCCCGCAAGGCAAAAGAGGTTGAGCACTACTGGTTTAAAACTATACTACAATGGGCATCTAATGCAAAATCCACATTTTTCCTACTCTTCCCTCTTTCCCCCACCCCAGCCCCAATAAAATTAGCAACTTAAACGTTAAGTTAGAAAAGATTGGGTCTTGAGTTGTCTTGGTTAAGAATGACTCAAATTCATTCATGCCAAGACATCTGGACACACACACGAACTTAAAATGCACTCAGAGACAACCTATTCAAGTACAGTTTTCCTAAAACTGCTACTGAAAATTGCCCCTGGTTTTGAGAGAAAAGAGCACATTTCAATCAAATAAGCCAAATCCCTGTTTCTGGGTACCTTTCAGGAACGCAGGCATTCAATCCGGTTTTGTTGTATGCACCAACACGATACTTTAAAAAACAGAATATCTACTTTGTTGCCCCCTGCCCACTGAATAAGAGCTGCATAACAATGTTTTACTTTATGAAAATCTACTCATTTCTAGCAATTTCAGTTTACAGATGAGGTTCACAAAGCTCAAAAAAAAAAAAAAAAAAAAAGGTAGAAATGACTCCAACAGTAGTTAATCGTGTTTCTTTACATGCCATTCCTAAACAGTGACCCCTTCCCCTTACCTGATCTGCCAATACGATGGAGATAAGTCTCTGCCAGCTTTGGAAAATCAAAGTTTATCACCACATTCACAGCTTGGATATCAATACCTCGGGTAAACAGATCTGAAAGACATTTCCATATTAGCTGAAACATAAGATCTCCTTTAACATGGTTTGTGTACTTGAAAAACTAGATGGCAAATGTCTCCTGTGACCATGGTCTATTGTAAACTTAGCTTGGTCAAGTCTTTTCACTACTTCTGGATGTGGAAAAACATTGTTAAGAACCAACAGAAGACTGACTCTCTACATCTCATTTTGGAAGGTCCCCCATCAGGAACAGAAACCAACACCACAGCCATTTCCTATATCTGGACAATTCTAAGTATCAGTTTCAAGCCCCAACTCTTCCTTAAAGATGAAGTAGTTTAACCCATAGAGGCAGAAGGATTAAATAATTTTTTTTTTTTTTTTTTTTTACCTTATTCAATCATTCTGTTCTACTTCTGTTGCATTCAAGAGCTGAAAGGTTAATATTCTTAAACCAAAACACTGATCAGCAAACAGTATTGTCAACACTGAAGTTGTACAGCGAAAGTAAAAGGCTGCATGCAGTTATTTGACACTGCATGGTCTTATCTCTAAATGCTTATTTAAAGCAAAAGATTAAAGATGACACTACTTAATCTAATCATTTGCCACTTAAGAAAGGACATTTTACATAAACTTACTCCTGATACACCAGCAAGTGAGTATTAAGGTTTTCAACTAAACTTTCATCAATATTCCTAGATTCATAGATGTTTGGGTCGGAAGAGACTGTAGCAGATCAAGTCCGACCCCCTGCCGTGGGCAGGAAAGAGCGCTGGCCTCCTCTTAAAGACCCCCCGAGGTAGAGGAGACCACCACCTCTCTTGGAAGCCCATTCCAGATTCTGGAACCCCTCACCGTAAAGAAGTTTTTCCTGATGTCTAACCTGAATCTGCTCTCCATCAGTTTGTGACCGCTGTTCCTAGTTACTCCAAGGGGTGCCCTGGTAACCAGAGCATCTCCTATTCCTTGCTGTCCCCCATCCCCCAAGGAAGAGGCTGAAAAGATCCAGGGCCCTCAAGCTCTCCTCACAGGGCTTTGCCTGTAGGCCCCTAACCATACAAGTGGCCCTCCTCTGAACCCTCTCAAGGAGGTCTCTGGAAGCGTGGTGCCCAAAACTGGACAGTACTCCAACTGCAGCCTGACCAAAGCTGCATAGAGGGGAAGTATCACCTCCCTGGACCTTTGTCATGCACCTGCTAATGCACGATACAGTGTGGTTAGCTTTACCGATCGCTTCGTCACATCAGCGACTCAAGTTCATCTTGGTGTCAGCAATGACTCCGAGATCCCTTTCTGCTGCTGTGCTGCTGAGAAGGTCCTCCTCCCACAACCTGCAAGTGTGCTGGTGATTCCTTCTCCCTAGGTGCAGGACTTTGCACTTATCCTTGTTGAACTGCATCCTATTCTGTTCTGCCCACTTTTCCAACCTGTCCAGATCTGCCTGGATTCATTCCCTACCCTCTAGTGTGTTAACTTTACTCCATAAATTTGGTATCATCTGCAGATTTGGACAGAGTGCTTTCCACGCCCTCATCCAAGTCACTTGCGAAAACATTGGTCCAAGGACTGAACCTTGTGGGATTCATACACAAAAATATTAAAGTTATAGAAAAAACAAAAAACAAAAACTTAGTTTAAAAAAAAGGGTCTGATTTTCAATAGTTTGCTAGGTGCAACCCCCACAAATCAAACCCACCAACCTCTCTAGTTAGAAGTTATTTTAATTAATGTGTGTTAATTTTGCTAAGATACTTGATCACTCCATTAATTAACAACCTTTAAAAAACAATTTATGGTGAAACCATCCACAGACTGCAGAGAACTCAACATATTTAAGGACATTACAAAATGTAACTGAAGTGGCAAAAAAGGACAGCAGAAAGAAGCATGTTTGTCAGCAGCTCCTAGAAGTGTTATCCTATGTCAAATCCAAAACGAATAGCAAAAATTCTTACGTAAATCACTTCAACACAATATTAGTAAGGCTTAGTGTAACAAACGTATTGGTATGTAGTTCAGAATCACACACCCATCATGAAAACCTTAAACAGTCCATCTGTTATTTTGTGCAGAAAAGGAGTATTTAAAAATTCACCATTTGTCCTTATTCAGCCAGTCTCAACCTGTCTCCCTGAAATATCATGTAAGCTGTTACAAGAATTTTTTGAGAGCTTGCATTAATGATGCATGCAAGTTGGGGAAGGGGGAACAGAAGAAAATGCTGTCCTCCAAGGCAAATATTTTCTTCACTGATTATGTAAGTAGACAAACTGCATCTGGGCTGGCTGCTGTGGTTAACTGTAAGCTAAGTGATCCAATTTCCGTTGTTACCTTCAGAAATTGGAAAAAAAAAAAGAAATGAACAAAAACAAAGCAACACTCACCAGTGCAAACAAGATTGCGGCATAAGCCATTTCGAAAATCGTGGAACACACGATTACGATGCTCCTGATAAAGAAAATATATATATATATATATTAGCAGGTTTTCCCCCAAGCTATTGTGTGTATTTCACAATTAAACCCCACTTAAGCCAAAACTCCTTATCTAAAAGTAGGAATACCAAAACACGCAAACCTGGAAATGTACACATTAATTTTTACTACTAAGCATTTGTTGCGTTTTCTTTCATAAAAATCAAGTTATCAGAGTCTTTCTTTGTACGGTTTAACTTTCAGGTAACAGCATTTAACTGTACAGATTTAAGAAGTGAGCAGTCTCTGTGGATAAACATTAAATCAGCTTAATAGTGACTCTTAAGCTAAGCAAATGCAAGATGCTTGAACTAACTGAAGAGTTCATCCAAGCCGGTTTTGTCAATTTAACAATGTCAGTTCCTGTACCAATGTGTCAATGGTTAAGGAAGACTGAACCTGTCTGGCTTTTCAGGTTTGCTTTAAAATAACATACAAGGAATCAAAGAAAAGACAAAATCTGGTCTCACTACATAGGTCTTTAGGATGACATGTTCCCAACTGAAAGTTAGTGGCACAACCATTTCTTATCTAGATATATTGACTACTAGTCTTTAAGAAAATTATTTTTTGGAATAAAAACTATTCACTGTATAGCTTAGAGACGAACTGATTCATGACAACCCAAAGTTTTTCCTCTAACTTAAATTCTCACTACAATGTGATGATGTGGTTGTATTGCTTATTTTGATGCTTTGCAAAATTCTGTCAAAATTCTCAGCATTTTATTTCTGATTTTTGAACAAACACAAACGCGATCTTGCCAACACTGCGAAACCAGTCAGAGAACCAGCCAAAATAGATAAATTATAGCTTTAACATGCAAAAAATATGCCTTGCATTATACTGTAAAAATTAAAGCAGCAGCCAGTGATTCAATCCAGAGCTTCAAAAACTGATTAAATGTTTACTGAAATTTAAATATTGGAAGAAAAAACAGGATCATGTTTTATTTTATTTATTTATTTATTTTTTTTACAGGCCAAGAAGTGCTGAGATTACTCATCAGCATAGTGAGCAGCATGTTTCATGAAGTTCTGAGTTTTTCTTATTTCCATTTGTCAAAGTATAAACTAAAAATCATACATGTCACAATAATATTGTTATGAGTGTTTTCCCAGACTATAAATGGCATTTGCTGGGTGATGAAATAGAAGTGAGACTTGACATGGGCAGCAGAAAAACTCAAAGGCTGGAGGTTAAAAAAGAGGTAGAACTGATCATTATTTCCATGTCTGTATATCAACAGAATCACACACTACGTTCTAATTGCCAAAGATGTACCTATCATAGTTTAGTTTGGTATTCCTAAACCAGACTGGAGTTCCTGTACTTAAAACATGGACACGAATTTCTAAAACTACTTTCCCCTCTGCTAAAGGACACAACAATAGTGACAACAGTCTGACACTTCCCAGCTGAAAGTCTGGGAAGAACCAGCAAATTCACTCACCTGCCTCATTTTTGCATGGATATAAAAGCAGGAATAACCCAGCTGGGAGATCTTTTTGGCTAGCAGTTCAACCCGTTGAGAAGAGTTGCAGAAAATGATTGACTGGTTAATCTGGAGCTGAATACAAAAGTGTGTTAAGAACAGATGCATTTTACTTACAGCACTTTGAGGTTTGGACAGACTGCATCCCTTTCAAAGAGGGCAAAGCATGCATGTTTGGCATTTCAGCTAAGCCACTCCCACTAGCATTTTGTGGAGAACAGCAAAAACACACCTCACTATAGAGAACTGTGCAGCATAAAGTGGCAAAAAAATATACATGCTCAGGAAAAATTAGTAGTCTTCATTTAAAAGCTACGGCAGGTTAAAGTAAACTGGTAGGAAACGCCACTGTTCATTTCTAGATGATTAAGATCCGTTTGTCAGAAAAAATACAGCTTTACCACCATAAGCTATAAATTTAGCTTTTAGAATTTCATAGATTTCACAGACATTAGGGCTGGAAGGGACCTCGGAAGATCATCGAGTCCAGCCCCCCGCCCAAAGGGCAGGAAGTCAGCTGGGGTCATAGGATCCCATCAAGGTAAAAAGAAGCAAGAAGAAATAAGTGGTTCAGATTCTTGCTCCAGTACTGACGAAACGCACTGCTGCTTACCCTGGAAAATAATGTATTGAGGCAGTGTACTTTCTGACGCTCAGTTACGTAGGCATAGTACTGGGTAACTCCCTTCAGAGTCAACTCCTCCATCAGGTTAATCTCATAGGGTTTCTGCAAATGGGAATTCTGAAATAAAGAGTTCAAATTAAGGCAATAAAAAGAAACCAATTCATCAAAATAACTGTCATCTAATCAGCAATCCTGACATTTGAGATGCATCAAGTACTCCTAACAATGAGGAAGTAGCCTAACACCTGTGCTAGTGCACACGCACACATGCACACATGATGGACTCTATAGAACAGTGATGCTCTATCAGGGTGCTACAGCACCATGTGAGTGCTTTGAGATGCTTTCAAGCATGATTCAGAGTACCTGCTATCTTAGTACTAAGCATGCAAACATGATTCAAAAACCCAGAGATTTCAAACCGGAATCCATAGTATTTAAAAAAAAAAAATAAAAAAAAAGTACTCTCATCTGTTGTGAACTTTCCAAGTTCTCTGCAACAGCAAATTACAGTATTGTTCTTCTGTACTCAAAACACACATGGAAACCAAGAGCTCTTACATTCTGAAGAACATCACATGTCTGAAACAGCTGAGAAGCACTGCTATAGAATTTTATGAAGCATTATCTATAAACCAAGACTTCAGGCCAAACAGGAATACTTTCTGGAAATTCAATTAGACACCCTCATTAGCATTAACTCTGTACAATGTTTTGTGTGTAGCATAAAGCAGTGCAAGTAATCCGTGTCCAAAGTAACATTAACGAGAACAAAAAGAATGTTGCTTTTATAATAATCATTCATGCAACACAAATGGAATCTCTTCTTAATATTGGGACACATGTTTACCTATGCACTTAATGGAAACCTCTACCCATCCATGACTTACAAGCCCAAGTAGGGGTCAACAGGGCATTAAATTTCCAAACATCTCAACTTACCATGAACTTCTGTACACTAAGAGGGAAAGTGGCTGAGTAGAGCAAAATCTGCCTGTTTTTAGGTAGCGTGAGAATAATGTCTTCCATTATTTGAACAAAATCTTGAGACAGCAACTTATCTGCCTGCAACAAGAGGGAAAAAAAAAAATAAGCAAGTGCAGCAAAGTTTGGTTCGATAGTATTGAAGTCAGAAACGGACATGTATCTAGCATTTCCCCCACCTTATGGTGGAGAAATCTTGCTTTGAATACAGTGTTCTATGGGTGGCTTTACTTCTAAACTACAAAGGCACTAAGAAATGCTATTTACCCTGCCCTGCTTTCAAACTTACTCAATATAAACTATACCAGACAGAGATGAAAAGTGGAGATTTCCCATTCTTTACTCAGAATGAATCAGGAACTCCGTCTGTACCAGTTTCTTCTGCATCCAACTATACTAAGCCCCAAATTGTTTCAAGTAAAACGGGAAGGCCTTTTCTTTACTGGATCTTCATTCACAAGTCATTCATTCAAATAATGCCAAAAATCTCCTTTTACATTAAACCCAAATTAAACAGTGAATTTCCCCAATGCAGAACCAAGCACATACTGAACTCATTTCCTCTAGGAGTACTTTCACTCGAACATCCAGAAGTGACTAACTTGTACCCTTTGGTGTGTCTGCAGAATATTTACTGGACACTTATGCCTAACAGACATGCCTGAAGAGATATTACTTTAACTCACTGTTAAGCACCATGGAAAGATATTGTATTTAACGGAGCACTACTTGCCTCATCCAGTACTATCATCTGGACATGTTCAACTTTTGCTACACCTTTCTTGATGAGATCCAAAATTCTCCCAGGAGTAGCTATCACCACATGCACTGTAAGTTAAGAGAGCAAATTGCTTAAGTGAATTTTGATTGAACAAACAATACAAGTAAAACAATTGTCAGTTAAACCAGTGTTGCACAAGTAAAGTTTTAGACATTTGAACAGACAAACAGAATCCAAAAACGGCCTGAGGAGAGCTACTAGGAGCATGAGAATATTTGAAAGCCAGCAGTTTTAGCCTTACACCGCTAATAAGCAGCAATTTCATTTTAGACCAAAACAGCCTAACCTGTATCATCAAGCCTCATTATGTCATCACGCAAATTGGTTCCTCCTGTTGTTGCCATCACTTTAGCACCTCCCATGTGTTTGCTGACCTGGATACATATTTGACTGACCTGCAGAGCTAGTTCTCTGGTGGGAACAATCACCATTGCTGAAAAATAAAAGCAAGTCCTCAGCACACAATTTTAAAGGACCTATTTTATCTTTTAGATATCGCTTTCCACAAAAGCACGGAGGCATTCAATATGACTAGCCCTTGAAATTTGCACCTTATTTTTTAAAAGGTAAACTTCACTGAGTTTATAAGAATGTTATACAAATCTTTAATAAGTTTTCTTGAAAACTACATCAATATTCTTCTTTTAAAAAAGATTAAGGAAAGATGACTTAAAACACTGAAAGTTAATTAGTATTCCACTGTGGTACTTGGAAGTCAAGTCAGTCACCATTTCTACATCCTCAGCCCATCGCCTCATGCTTCTTAGGACATAGGTAAGGATCATGAGACACTCATGAGAAAATACTGGCTATTGGAAACATCTGAATGCATCTCCTCATAAATTTTAATTTGAAACATGTCCATACTCCCTGGATAGCCATGAGACCCTTCAATCAATTTTAGGTGAAAATCTACTTGCTATCAAGCTCTACTGACACCTGTTTTTCAAATGTTCCAATCCCATCTATACTGCTGCGCGGCAGCCAGACAATGAGTAAGTATAGACTCCTGTACAAATGGAGCTGCATGCAAATCCATCTTAACAAACCTTGTATATTATCCTTCTTTAAGTCTAGCCGTTCAAGTAAGGGAATGAGGTAGGCTCCGCTCTTGCCTGTTCCATTTTTTGCTCTAGCCAAGATATCCCTACCAGACAAAGCAATGGGAATACTCTCTTCCTAAAAAGCAAAAAGAGACAGAAATCAATGCAATACTATAGCAAACAAAAAAGGGAAAACCCCCACCTCAACTATAATTAAACAGGATTTAATGCTTCCCATGCATCAGGGACACACCAACTTGCAAATACACAGTTAAGCTTTAATACGCTATACGCATAAGTCCGGTAGCCTCATCACAATGGATATCAAAGCTGACCGAGCAAGACCATTTCCACCACGTGGAAAGAGCTCTGTTCCCAGGATCCCATTAATCAACACCCCATTTGCCTTGGCTGATAAAGCACAGCACGTGGAACAGCTGCTGCACAGGAACATTCTAACCTGTTCAATACTCAGGCATCAGATATAGCAAAGGAGGAGACAATAAAAGGTGCTAATTACATAATCCCATAGGGAGATAAAAGATCTCTACCAAACTCTGGACACCCATTACAGCAGGAAAAAGGTAAGGGAAAAAAATACTTGCATTATTCATTCAAGTTCATGATTAACATTAAAACACACAGAAAAGAGAAGGGATATGTTTGAAAAGGAAAAATAACTATGGAGGCAACACGAGACTCAAAGGCTGAACACTTAACAATTAAAAAGAAAAAAAAAAAAAAAAAGAATCTCACAAATGCGCCAAGCATTTACGAAGTGATAGACTGCATACAAGATATGAGCATAAGCTACTGCTCAAATTGCCTCAGATAAGTTTGTCCCTTAAGAAGCTGAAAAACACCAGCTGCATGAACTCCAATATTCAAATATTGTTAAACCATTTTTCTAGGAAGTAATTGAGGCATGTGTGACAGACAGACAGACAGACAGACAGACAGACAGACAGACAGACAGACCCGGAAGTTCCGAGACGATTCTGATAAAGCATATAACTAAATTTGAAATTAAATGATTTGTGAAGAATCTCTGCAGATATATCTGCAGTGACTGCCAGTAGAAGATCGGGTCAACACTAAGCAGTTTCTTCTCTTCTCCCCACACACAAAAACACTGAAGAAGTCATTGGATTATTTACATATCTGAAATAATTTACTGAACAGGGGATTAAAACCCTCATATCTATACAAGAAAAAGGCACTGCATGTCAAATATAGATAAGCAGAACTCAAAGAGACTTAAGTCTTTGATTCACTGCAGATGCCCAATACTTAGAAGTCTGAGACAAGAAATCATCTGCTCTGTACCAACCTGGATAGGCGATGGTTTTTCCCAGCCCATTTCAAAAATTCCCATAAGTAACTCCCGTTTCAAACAGTAATCTTCAAACTCATTTCCTTTTGTGGAGGTCACGTCCTGAGTAACCAAAAAAAGCAGATCAATATGAACTGGTTTGACTGAGCAACTAAAAAAACAACAAGCGCAGGATGGAGACAAGGAGGAAGAAACCCCTAATTTAGTAATAAGCAGGAATCCTAGTTTTCTCTGATTAAAAAACAAAAAAAACCCCAAACAAATACCCAATTTTCAGTTAAGAAAACAAGTAACCCCAAATGCACATTTTTCCATGTTTTAAATGAAACACCACTCATACATAGATATATATTAGTAGCATTTCATTTTAATCATGGAAAAATGTAGATTTGGGGTTACTTTTTTTTTTTTTTTGAATCCTCAGTTGTCAGTTTAAAGTGAGAAAAAACCAGGATCCCTGGTAACAAGTCAACACCCACTCTAGGGACACAATGGCAGAGCAGTTCAAGTGTTTCACCGTGATTCTGGAAGCATCAGGTAAAGACCTACTCTGAAGACACGAGAAAGGCCACCACCAGGCAAACCACCCATCAACAGGCAAGTAGTCATTCAGGGTAGGGAATCCAAAAGGCAACATATGTCATTACACTAACCTTATCACTCCCTTGTATGCTGGACAGAAAACCTGGTGTGCCTTACCAGCCCAATTACCTGTTAGGTTCTAGTCAACCTCTGCCCTTCACCCACTTCCCGTAATTACACTATAAGAGTTCACATAAGAGTCTGTGCAGTACAATACCATGCCTAATTAGGGATTAGATGACTGGAGACCAAGCACTCTACTTGGCACACGCACTTAAATCGTTTATTCAGTTTTCCAGGAATGATCAAGAACAGATTCTATTCTGCAATACCACAGAAATGTAAAAAATACATGCCAGCTAAAAATCAGAGTTGAGAGAAAGGGAATATTTGCAAATTGCCACCAACAGTGCATATTATTAACTTTTCAAGTTTGGAATAACCACACAACAGAAAGTGATTGTTATAATACAAGCTGCCACTGCAGCATTTCTTACACAAACAGTAAATATCAGAAGACACCCTTACCGAAGTTTTGATTCTCAGATCCTTTGGAGGGAGTTTTAAAGTCTTCTTCCAGTCATCACCAGGTCTACAGTAAGAAAGCATCAGATATAAACGAAGATACTAAATTATTTTGTCCATAATCGTGACAGGTGACTTACAAAGCATGTATTATCTTCAAAGAAGCAGCCTAAAGCCTCCTGTAAACCAAACATTTTCCCTGTGGATGACTGAAGCTCAGAGAGAATAGACAATTCACCAAAGGCAAGGAGAAGCATGACAAGATGAGGATTAAAATTTCTGAGTTAGTAGATTTAAGTCTCAGTCAAAACACTTACCTTCTCTCTAAACAGCATCCACTTACATGGTGCACTGCAGAAGCTGCACCAAAAAAGTGACCATAATTAAAAAAAAGTCAAAAAGAAATTACCCAAACATCTCAGGTAATTTTAGTAATCAAGAATCTCCATTGTCAATTCTGGCACCATTACCAGCAGTTTTTGCCTTAAATACCTGTGTGTGTGTGTGTATATATATGTATATATAAAGGTTTCTTTAACAGCTATTCTCATTGCTGGACGGATGAGGGAGATCGTATGAACTGGTATATCAGAAAATGTTAGCAAGCTATAATCCTTTACCTTGCTTCCAATAGTACTAAGTACTTGCATGTACTGTCTTGAAAGACAAAACACACAGAATTCATTAGTTCAACTATACAATGATGTTTCACAAAGGAAAAGTTTCCTTCCCCTTTCCAGCTCACTGTGTCCAGTCAGCCGGAACCTCACATTTCTCAAGTTTTCTGAAACACAATATAAGTGCGTCAACAAAAATTAACAGCTCAGCCATTTTTATGGACTTCATTTTTGTCATATGGCTGAATGCCATTCCAAGTATTTTCAAAATGTTAAAAACAAGTTTCTACAATTTTCATTCCTTCAGTAGAGAGAGGAAAAGTAAATTTCAAGCCCGTATGAAAAAAAAAAACCAAACAAAAACCAGAAATTGTGTTCACAACATTTCCCTTCTCCAATTTCCAACAACCAAATTCATAAGTGGTTTCAGAAATTCTTGATTCGGGGGTGAAGGTTAGACGCTACAGTCGTTCCATGTTTGTTTTATTCAGACCTAAATTTAAAAGGCCATATTAAACTGAGAAGACCAACATGAATTTATGCCTTATAAAAGCCACAAAAAAAAAGGTTTGGGTCACAGGAAAGCTGAGGGATTCCCTCCAGTTAAAACCATGACATTGCAACATCTAATGAAAAACATCTGTTAAATTAATGTTCTAAATTAAACAAAAGGGAGGGACTAAAACTATCAGAACAAAATGGCTTTAAGTTTCATCACCTTGAAACCGCCAGCAACAGCATGGTACCTTGACCTAGGAGTGCATGGATACCCATCTTCCCCCTGCCTCACTTAGTATTTAAACAAGGTGCTGCTTGAGGCCAAGGCTCTCAAGGAAAAAAAACCAAACATAAAATGATTAAGAGGTTCCAGTAAGTTAAAAAGATAGTTGTCAGAGAAAAGCACTAACCTAGAAAACAAAGTATACTGCCATTTTTTTAAATCAAAGTTCACATTGCCAACATTATAATAAATTAATAGCAGTATAAAAAAAACAGTCTTCAACACAAGAAACCTAACAACTTTCCTCAATATCTGCAGCTTGTTTAAAACACCACATACATTTACGTAAATACTTACTTAATAGTGGTGGTCATACTCTGTGCTTGCTGTTGAGTGCCATTATTGATTGTGTTGGCATTTTTCAGCTGGTTCATCTGTTGCTGGGTTTGTGTGCCCCCACCTCCTGGGCCCCCACTGGGTTTTACAGGGCCTCTCAGCTGCCCATTCTGACTGGATAGACCCATTATAACAGGGTTCTCTGTTCTCGCCGTGCTCATGTTTGTTTTTAAAGATGTCTTTTTAGACTTCAAAACTTTGAAAGTCAGTACAGAAACTGTAATAACAGTTTATAAGACTCTCCAAAACGAAGAGATAAATAAGTCTTGCTCAATATATGAGTCCTTTATTGCAATGCAGGCAAGCACCTGTAAGTCACTCAACAGTAAGTAGTAACTTGCTCTGATGCACTGTGGATCAACTTTTTTAAAAAAAGCCCTCTAACAAAGTTGAGTTATATCTGAATCACTCACTTCAATCTGAAAAAGAAGTAAAAACACACAATTAACACACAGATCTTTTGGTGTAAATAACTCACATTTCCATATTTGACAGGACACTGCACACTTTTGGTATGAGACAGCACTTCCAGAACAAGTACACAGTACTTCAAATGAAAAATAAGTGCCACCAATGAATAGTGCTCCCCTTGTTATTTCTAACTGAACAAAGAACTAACATCTACTGGCACCTAGTGAAATTCTGCTTAACAAAAAAAGAGAAAAACAAAACAAAAAGAACAATAACAATCCTACTGCTTTCATGATACTGCATGTGAACTGCTTTGCAGACAGACATCCTGCAACACAGGCTCAAGTCATGCAACTATTTTACCCATCTTGCAATAAAGCTGCTTTTGAAGAAGAACAAAAGAAAGGGTTAACACCATATAATCATTTGTGACAGGAAAACACCACCACAAAATTTATCTTCTGGGAGGATCTGGGGAGTCACGCCATTGCTTGAATCACTAATTTAATATCTTAATGGGGGGAGAAGAGTGCACTGATCATTTGAAACAGATGTCCCGGGTACCTGTTAAGTCAGGGCTTAGGTTTAAACAAATAAGCTACTAGACATGCTTAAACTGCTTTGCTCACACCAAACCATCCAATGCCAGCTTCCTGGCTCTACTCTACTTCAGAATTAGAAGACATTTTTAATGGTTAACTTAGTACCTGCCTCAAATTAGAAATAAGATGCATTTGTTTTAGATCACTAGTTTCCTGTTACCTTCAAAATGCCAGTAAATGAACAAACACATGGTGTCCTCAGAGGATACATAGAAAACAAATGTAAAACGTAGGAGCATAGCATTGGGAAGGTAACGATAGTAAGCTAGTCAACGCAGTAGCTTAACACACACCCACAATTTGCACCCTGCAGGTAGAAAAAAAATGAATTTATTAAATAAACAGGGATGAAAGGACCCCAATTTGCAGCATGAAGTTAGGGGTTTAAAGGGCTACCACCTTTTCAAAACAAGACCTGCAAGGGTAGCTGTACAGGTTCGGTGTCACTGCACTGCCGCACTTTTTAGTTAGCCAGTGTAAACAGAAGGAACCTGTTGATCAACGCGCGCCCCACGCTGTTTATGACAGGTACGTGCCTTCTTCCTGCGATAAAAACCCACCGACAAGATTCAAATATAACCATGCTTAAAAGGGCAAAATCTCTGTCTGAATCTTCTGCCATCTCTCATTTCACAAACGAATTTTCCAAATTTAAAAAAATATCTATTTTCCCCAATTAGTCTTCCAGAGCACAGACTAAAGCTGATCTGGGCAGTGAACTAAAGCAAGTGACTGTGGTTCTGCCAGACACGCGGACTAAGCCCTGGCGAGAATTTCTTCCTTGCACATTTCAGCTGCAGGTACTTCACGTGTGCAAAGCAAACACAAGCGCAGTCCCGCGGGGACCGGGCGCCCATGCAGGAGGCAGCTGCGGAGCAGCGTGGGCCGGGCCGGGCCGGGCCGGAGCGGTCAGGCAGCCCTGCGCGCCCCGTCACGGGAGAAGCGCGGCGAGACGCGCAGCCCCCCGCCCCCGCGAGACCAGGGCCCGGCGGACCAGGGACGCGAACAAAGGCCGCGCCGCGGCACGAGCCGCCGCACCCTGGCGCCACGCGCTGCCCGGCCGCTTCTCCCCTAGCCCCGGCCCGGCCCGGCCCGGCCCGGCCCGGCGTCCTCCTCCCCACGCGCCGCATCCCGAGGAGACAAAGGAGCGCGGCGGCTCCACTCCCGCTGCCGGGCCTCGGCGCCCCCGGCGGGGCGGGCCGGGCCGGGCCGGGCCGGGCCGCGCCGCCCGTGGAGCTGCCTGCGCAGCGCCGGGCGCCCGCAGACAATGGGCCGCCGCCGGGCGCCGTCCCCGCGGGCAGCCCGGACACGGGCCGGGGCCTCCCGCCCGCCCCTTCCCCACCCGGGCCCGGCCCAGGCCCCGGTCCTTGCGCAGCGCCGCGCCCGAGCGGCCCAGCCTGGCCCGGGCCCCCGCGGGGGAGGCCGCAGCCCGCCGCGCCCGCCCGGCCCCGCTCACCGCCGCCGGCCGCGCCCCGCCCGCCCGGGTAGAAAATCCTCCGGCCGCCGCCGCTCGGTGCCTTGTTATGGCGACTCGACGCTCCAAGATGGCGGCTTCCTCCTTCCTCCCGGCGCCGCCGCCCCGCCCCTCAGCGCCGCCGCCCCGCCCCGCGCGTCACGTCGCGTCACGTCACGCCGCCGGCCCCGCCCCGCTACGCCAGCCTGCGGCGACACGCCCCCGCCGCTACGTCACGCCGCCGCGAGCCCGCCTGCTGCCACGTGCATCGGCCCCGCCTCGCCCGAGCCCCGCAGTGTCCGCTAGGGGCGCTCGCGGCCCGGCAGGGTCGGCCTGGCCCCCCCGGCAGCGGGAGCCGCCGAGTCCCCGGGCGCTAGCGAGGGCCCGGGCCGGGCCGCGCGGGGAGCGCAGGGCAGCGCGCGGGCCTGGCCGCTGCCCCCGGCCGTGGCCGGCGCTGCTTTGCATGCGTCTCGCTCCCGCTTTCAGTTCTTGTTTTGGTGCACAGGCCCCGGGGCTGCCCCCGCCCAGGTGCTCCGCACGCCACGCGCCTGCAGCTCCCGGGGGAACCGGCCGGGCCTTCCCAAGGCCCCGGGGACGTGCAGCTGCCGCTCCCCGGCCCGTTCCCACGGTGCGTCCCGCGGGCGGGCGGGGGCGCAGGCCGGGCCCGCTTCCCGCACGAGGCCCGCGCAGCGGGAACCCCGTCCCGGGCGGTGCGGACGCGCCTGGCCCGGCCGCGCGCTCGGGCGCCGGCTGCGTGGGGAGCGGGGCCGCGCCCGGCGCTTCCCGGAGCCGCCCCGGCCGCGCTGCCCTGCCAGCGGGGGGCTCAACGGCGGCAGGAGACCCGCTCCGCTCCGCGTCGGCCCGTGCGGCTCCCGTGCCTGGGGCTGCCACGGCCCCTGCCTCCGCCGGCCCTTCTTGCCTTGGGACGTGCAGTTGCGCGCCCTCCCTCTCGCACCCTAACGTTTCCCTCCTCCCAAGGTGCGGTGCCGCCGGCCCCCCTGCTTGGGGAGAGGCTGGTCTGTCTGCGGTGCCATGTGCCACCCTACTCGGGCACAAAAAGAAGACGGAAGAAGGTGAAGGCGAAGGCGCAGGGCTGGCCCCGTGTGACCAGGCAGGTCACGTTCTCTCACCGAGTTTCAGTCTCTCCCACTTCAAGAGGAGCGTGGAGAATCCGAATTACACGTGCGTGAGCGCAGCCCCGACAGGACGCGTCCAGTCCCTACTCTTGCAGGTGCAATGGCACAACACCCCTTTCATGAAACAATCGTGCCCACCTTAACAGTATTTTTCAGCCCTGCGGCCCTGACCGGGAAGCTGTTCCAGAACCTCAGTGCTGCAACAGTTAGAAACTGGAATAATCCACAGCCAGTTCATGCCTGTTTGTTTCAGAGCCAACGCTGTCCTGGAGTTTCAGATCGCTTTCCCTCCCCGTGTTTACCCCCTAGCTTATTTACAGGGCAAAATCCTATTCCCTCAGCTTTTGTTGTGCCAGGATCAATAAGACAAACTCAGGCTTCAGCTTTCCCATGGGACAAAGCCTGTTATCCTGGGGTCTTGCACACCACAAGCCCACTGTCCCACTTATAGTACCAGCAAAGTATCCGACAGAGAGAACCCCCCCTACCGACACACACTTGGCAGGGCCTCAGTCCCAGTTTCACGGCCATCCTTGTGACCCTTCTACGCATCTATTGCAGTTTTAATTAATCTTTCAGTGAACGGATGATCAAGTATTGTGCATGGTATTCTAAGGAAGTCTCGCGTGCGTCTTGTATGATGACACTGGTACGTCCCTAGCTCAACTGCAAATATCTTGTCTCATATATTCTCCAGGCAAGAATTTTTGTGGGTGATATCTTTTATTGAACTAACTGTCTAGCTGGGAAGGACACAGGCTTCCAGGTACCAATGTACGCTTTCTCAGGTCTCTGATAGTCTAGGATAGCATCTGACTTTTTCAAACTGTCTCACATTGGTGCCTGTCATTCCATGATTAACTAAACACCCAGATCTTTTTCCTCTGCTGTCCTTTCCCACTGATGAGCCCCTGCTTCTAGCAGACATTCCTGTTATTAGTCTCTAAGTGCATGACCATGCACTCTACTATTAAATGTCATCCCATTTCTATTGCTCCAGTCCATAAGCTCCTCCACTTCTTTCTATCTGACCCATATTGTTCACTTGTATTGAAGCTGCCTCGCAACTTTGGGATGACAGTGAAATCCATTAGCACACTTTCACTATTTTCTGCTGAAGTCACTCATAATGGATTTTAAATAGGACTGATTCCAGGACTTATCCTTACAGAACTCCACTAGTAACCGGCCTTCCGGCCCCAGACCTCCTCTTTCAAAACCTACCCGTTGTCTTCTCTTTAGTCAGTTCCTCATCTACCTTACAGTCCTTCTACAGATCCCTGTTTCCTCTGCTTCAGCTAAGAGTTTCCTAAGTGACACCATATCGGACACTTTACTAAGGTCCAAATAGATTAGATCTCCTGGGTTTCCTTGGTTATGTTACCAAAAAAATAAAGTACTAGGCTCCCCTGCCAAAATCAACCTCTGGCAAACCTATGTTCAATTGTATTCACTTTCCATTTACATCTATGTTTTCTATTCTTTTGCTCAAACATTGTTTGAAAGCTTCATCCTATGGAGGTCAGACCTTGATACCTCCCTTCCCTTATCCCCCACCGCCCCCCACCCTTCCTAAATGCCGGTACTAAATCTGTCGTTCTCCAGTCACACAGTACTATCCCAGACTTGAGACATTAACTTCCTTGCTGACAGAGGTCTTTCGGTAGCATCCTCGCTGACACACCTGGGATGTCAGGGGCTAGTTCTTTCAGAATTCAGAGATGGAGATTATTAGTCCCCATCACTCGAGCACTTTTAGCGCCTTGATTTTCTTTCCCACCCGTAATGTGGCAGTTTCCCTTTCCATGTCTTCATTTCTATTAGACTAACAGCAACATTTCTAACAGCAA
Source organism: Alligator mississippiensis (assembly GCF_030867095.1). Lineage (NCBI taxonomy): Eukaryota > Metazoa > Chordata > Crocodylia > Alligatoridae > Alligator > Alligator mississippiensis. Next base: position 35,216,598 of record NC_081839.1, on the reverse strand, counting down.
CATGCTTAAATGAAAACTGAGACAAGTACATGTCATTTTTGGATTATCTTTAACTTGCCTAAACCTCTGTACATAGCAGCTCTACTCTTGCTTTTCTTCAGCTCCATTTTTTTCCTTGCTGAAATTTTTTTTGCTTTGTGGTTTTATTTCTTTCCTTTGCAAGGTCTAACTCAGCTTGACTTTTGGCAATTCTTATTTTTATCCTTACATTTCCTGATAGCTAAGACACAGCTTTCTTGTCAATCAGCCCTTTTTCCATTCTTTATAGCTTCTCTCTTGGTGCCTAATACCTCTTCTGGGAGGCTGGACTGGAGCCAGGTTTTCTCCCCACTGGGATAAGAGGTCCATACTTTTTGCACCTGCCTTGTAAAGAAATTCCACGCTTCTGCATTCAAGTCCTTGAGCTCTTTAGTCCATCTAATTCCACTCATTCGTTCTCTTTGTTCAGTGGTTTTCAACCCCGGGGGTCTGCAAAAGATGAGTATGGTCAAAAGTACGTGAATACCCACCCCTACAATTCAAAGGAGTGTGCACCTCCATTCAAATGTTTTTAGGGGTCCGCAAATGAAAAAAGGTTGAAAACCACTGTCTTATTTCATCTTAGTTCTCAATGTTTTCCCTTTAAAAATGGAGTATCTTAATCTTAAAGACCTACTTTTGTTTATTCTTGCATTTAAAATACAACCAAATACATTTATTATTGCTTGACCCAACATTGTTTTTCAGGACTAGATCTCCTATAATGGCTTTGCTGCTTTTTAACTCATACCTTGTGGGGAAATACCAGTGCTGAGTTAAACATAAAGTTGGGTAGCATCCTTGTCCTTCCCCTCCTCGCCCCAACCTTATATACCATCTTTCTTTCAATAAATAGCTGTCCTTTGCTGAGGCCAGAGAGAGGGAGCTGGCCAGGGTGACAAAGCTCCTGTTCAAGCAGCCGAGATCCCCACCATGCTCTTCCAGAAGGAAGGTTTGGACTGAGCCTGGACTCTGGCAGCAGCAAATCGCTCACCCGACCTGAACTCTCCCCCGCAGGTTGCAGAGCATGTTTTGCTGACCAGCAAGCAGCATGCGCTCGGTCTTGGGACTGGTGACAGCCCCTTTGCCCCTCACTGCTGTGCGCAGAACGCCCTCTCGCTCCGTCGGGCCTGGTGACATTCGGGCGTGATCACAGCGAGCCGTCCTGCCAGGGCCTTGCAGGAAAGGATGCCTCGCTCCTCAGTTCCCTCCAATGTGCACTCCCGCCACTTCTGTTTCCTGTGGAGCTGGGTGCCACGTCTGGATTTTTGGCTGCCAAAGAGGCTGGGATTTTTTGTGGAGTCAGGCTGCAGGTCATGCTTCTCTCCTGGCTGGCCATCTCCTCCCAGCACCGTTCTGACAGCTGGGCTGTGTGGAGAAGCCAGGCACCGCCTGCGTCTGCAGAAGACTGGTTGCAGCAAGGGGTCTGGGTCTGTCTGGGTCTAAACAATTCGTAGCTGAGCAGCCCGCCACCTAAGCATGACAAGTGTAGAGAGGGTGGTGTGGTAGGCTCTGTCTCATCCTGTCCTCTGAGCCCACAGGACAGCCACAAACGCTTACTTGGTGCCTCTGGGACGGGGCCTCTGCTCTGCCTCTGGGGAGGCTGCCCCGCAGCTCTCATTTCTGGGAGATTTCCAGCCCCAGGTTCCCAGTGCTCAGCCCTCCATTTCCAATTAACACCACAGGCTTTGAGATGGCTGTTTGACTGCAGACTTCCAAGTGCTTTATCAAGGTTATCAAAACCATGATCGCTGGTTTGCTCAGGGGGGAAAGAGAGGCATAGGGAGGACAGAGGAACCTGCAGAAGGCCGTGCACAGAGCTGAGAATAAAGCCTAAATCATTGGAGCTGCAATGCACGGTATACCTGGCTTCTCCAACCGGGGCTCTTCTTCCTCCATGCTTGCATCCTCACAGAGCCTCTACAGCCCAGCCTCCAGTGCACAGTTAGCTAAGACGTGTCCCTTTAGCTCCCAGCTCTTCCAGCACTTAGGGACACTCTTCTGCACCCCATGGTGGCAGACCTCCCAAGGGCTGCCCTCCCCATCTCCCCTGCATGCTCAGCCTTACTTCCCGATTCCTGGAGGCCAGAGTCTTGGGTGAAGGCATTTGTTGCAGGCAGGAAGAGGCAGAGCTGTGTGGCACTTGTGTAATACTGGCCACAAGCCTGGAGCTGGAGGCACCACCCTGGGGTGGGGGAGTGGGTGTGTCTGAGCACCGCTTCCTGCTTCCCATCAACAGGTCCTCTCATAGGCAAGGCTCACAGGACACCTGGCTTAGACAGGGGCTCCCAGTGTCTTGCTATGACTTCCCCGCAAGCATCCTCTGCAGCACAACAGTCCAGTGCAGCTGCACTGCTGTGACTTGGGGGGCAGAGGGGGACTATGCTTGACCAAACTTTTTCTCTGCGCTTCCTGGATTTCTTTCTTTTTCTTGGAAGGAAGAGGGAGCCAGCAGGCCAGGGCACTGCCCTGCTCTGTCCTAGCACTCAGGCTCTAACCCAGAGCTGCCCACCCTCTCCCACTGCAGCTATAGCATTGCCAAGCAAACTGCAAAGACACTGCCCTTCCACTGAAGGACTGCACGCTGTCGGACTATCAGCAGCAGGCCTCCTAACAACACAGCACATTGCTCTCTTTTGCTAGTGTTGTAGACACATCCACAACATATTTCATTACTTAGCCCCTTTGTGACACCAGTCACTTGGCCAATAGTCCTCCAGTGAAAACCCTTGCATGACACCTTGCAGGACAGTGAGCAGAAACAGAGGGAGAAAGAGTAGGCAGCTGAGGAGTTTGCTAATGGCCAGTCAAAGTTAAAGTAGCTGAAATGATGTTGAGTCAGAGGGCAATGACTCAACCCCACCTCTGGGACCAAGGCACACTTGTTCACCCCGAGTGCACATCTTAACGCCTTGCACATCACCAATGCCACTGAAGTCTCTGGCTGGACTCTTCCTTGGCGTCAGGCATTCCCGAGCTCTCCGGGTTCCATCTTGACTTGCTAAAAGCCTTTTTGATATTTGCATTGTGCAGGGAAATACTTTGTAGCAGAGCAAAGCTACCAGATTACAGAAACCTTTGATTATTCAAAACTATACTTTAAAGATTATGTAAAGAAAAGACAAGATACTAATCTGTAGCTCAAATAGGTCATTCTGTGCTTCGTACTAATTTGCAATGCAAAACTGCAGTGCGAGGCTCTTTGTTGGTAAGGACTGGGTCCTCCTCCTTCCTTAAATTATTAACCCCACCCCAAAAAAGGTCTTTCAGAGCGGCTGTCAACCTGCTAGAGAGGAGACGCACTGCCTTCGAGACCATGGGGTCCTCTGTCTACTCTATGGACAGCGCGGACGTGGTAAGCCAGGCTTGGAATGGAGACGAGGTGGCCTGTGGGCTGAGGATGGGGGTGGTGGCAGTAGATCGCCAAGCCAGCATGGCCCTACTTGCACAGGAAGCTAAGGACCTTGGATTTAAACCTTCTCCACCCCTTCCCTCACTTCCACTGGGTTGGTCTCAAGATGAAATGTTTACCCACCACAATCAGAGCCTGAAGCACCCAGTAGAGCTGGCTGTGCGGGGAAGGAGGCGCAACACCGCTCAGTCTGCCAATTCGTGGGAAGCGGCATTGTAAGCAGGGCCATGCGGTTACGCACTGAGGGCAGGGGTGCGGGCGCAGCCGGTCTCTTGGAAGGGGTGCTGGCCCCGTGGTTCCCGTTCTAGGGGCCAGGAATGACCCTTTCTCCCTCATGTGCCATGGGGCGGGAACTCTGCTGCACTGCCAACAAAGCCAAGCCTGCGTCTGTTGTCCTTGTGCAGCCATTTACAGCAGCCCGGAGTGGATGCAAACCCCTCTTCTGACTTTGTAGTGGTGTCAGGGACTGCACAAGCTGCCGGGCTGGGGGAATCAGCCCCCAGACTGTCACGGAAGCAGCCAGGCAAGGCACCAGAATGCCTGGCCACACACCAAAGACCTATTCCTACAGCAGTGGGACAGTGCGCTCCCTGCCTGTCTCCATTCGGCCCTTCCCATGCGCAGAGGGCTGAGCCTGCCCAGGACAGGCCTGTAGCAGTCCTTCAACTGGGGACTAACTGGGGAGGACGTGTGCCTCGAATACCGGTCCTGCGTCCGCAGGGGTGCGGCTGCCCTGCCCTGCCGCAGGTCTTGGACGCGCAGGGGAGAGGGGCTCACTTAACAGACAACAGTGCTGTGCAGTGAACCTCCCAGGTGACTTGGTACCAGCCTTGCTTTTAAGTAGAGCATTTCGGAAATTCGTCTTCTTTCTGTTTTAAAAGAAAAGTGGCTTTTTCAGGGAAACACTAGTTTTCATGTCTGTTCAAAAAAAACCCCATGTCAGTCTGGTTTTCCTCTCACCTTCCATTCCCTTCTTCCTTAAAATGGGGAAAGGAGAGGCAAGAGAAGAAGCCAGAACTGTGAAAACCAAGACAGCCATTTCTGTTTTGGTTACAATCCCGGGAAGACTTTTGACCAGAGTGAGCAGGTTTCATTTCCCCTGGTATTTCCCTTCAGCAGACACTTGCTGTGCCCAGCCCTACCTGGCCCCGAGTGGAAAGCCTGGGCAGCAGCACCACAAGCCTGGAGTTTAGCTGGGGCAAAACTGGGTTCACTCCTCCACAGAACAAAGAGATGGGCACAGCGTGCCCAGTGCCGGGCTGGCTGGGGAGCAAGCAGGGCTCAAGGCATAGCACCAGGTGGGGAAGCTTTGCATCACAGGCTCCCCCCGCCCCCAAACCTTCGCACCAGCCGGTGCCGACTCTTCCCCTGCCCCGCCGTACTCCAAACTGCGTTGTCACTGTAAATTACCCAAGTAGCAGAAAGCCAGGTGAGATTGCGTTTGCTGCCTTGCATCTTACTGACCCAGGTCCAGTAGTTAGCACAGAGCCCACGGCAGACACAGACAGGCAGCGCAGGGAGCAGCAGTGCCACAGAGCACGTTCATTTGGTGGGGACGGCCCCTAGCACCGCGACTCCACAGCCCTCCGTGCTGTAAGCGAGGCTCAGCCGCAATGATGCAGGGACAGCACGTCTCCGTGGCACGAGGACTGCCAGGCATGTGCGAGGGCAGGAGCAGGTCAGTCCCTCCCGCAGAGGGTATGCCTGGCACGCATGGGAGAGCTACAGCAACCGGTGAACCGGTCTCCCTTCCTGAGGCAGGAGCTCACATGTACTAAGGGCTCATCCCACTGGGCGAATCCTCGGGAAAGGAAGGGTCCTAGAGTCCCAGTCATAGACTCACAGGTGAGATGGGCTGGCAGGGACCCCCAGAGGTCACATGCAGTCCAACCCCTTCCTGAGGCAGGATCAGCCCAGATGCATCCACTGTCCACCCTTGGAGCAGAACTGCACCTTCCCCTGCTAACGTCCATCCAAGTAGCAAGCTGAAACCTCCTGCGGTTCCCAGCTATGAGCCCTTTAACAGCAAAGGAGCAACAGACATCTCCACCCAGTGGAGCCAACCTGGAATAAAAACCAAAGACCATGAGCATGAAGAGATGTCTCACTCTCCCATCATGCCTTATGACCAGGCTACAGGGTCAGAGGGTCTCTTCCTAGTCCAGATGTTGCCTAGGACTGGTTTAGTGCAGCAGTCAGACAAAGAGGCTTGTCTAGTATTAAAGCCTCAGCTTCCCCATGCATAAATGGTTGCGAGGAACGGTCCTGAACCTCTGTGCAGTCCCCACAAGGCACCACACAAGGGCAAGGGCTTCTTTCTCCTGTGCTGGAGAAACCTTTGCAGCCCCAAGCTCGAGCAGAGGGCGTGCACGAGCCAGTAAGCGAGCCCACAAACCAGCCTGTGCTTTGGTGCAGCTCTGCTCCCCAGCCCTTCACACAAACAGCAGAGGTGAGAAACAGAAACTGCTGCACCGTCCCCTTCCCTGGCGTACCGGCAGTGTGCAAGCCAGGTGCGAGTAACCTCACACTCGCTTCACGGCAGCGAATCATGGCTCCCACCCCAGGCTAGGAACGAGCAGCAGAAGGAGCACAGGCCACTCCCGTTTACACCAGTGAGAGAGAGAGAGACAAGCAGGGGAGGGAGCAACGAACAGGCAAGCACAGGTGTGCCAGGAGGCAGGAACAGGCAGAGATGCTGCTTCTTCCCTCCCCTGCTTCTGCCAAAGCCCGTCCCCCACAGCTTCGCGGGGCTGGGAACGGCTGCGATGGGGGCCCTCACGGCCCAGGGAAGCTCCTGCAGCCCCAGTGGCCTATGCTCTCTGCAGCTGCTGCAGCTGCGATCCAACCTGCCCTGCCTCAGCTCCTGTTTTTGGTCCCTGCTCATTTTCTGCTGCATCTAACAGGCTCGCCCGTACCGCCCACACCCTCTCGCCCAGCACGCCTGGAGATGCACGAGACCTCTCAGGCACAGTGCTGTGCACACTCCCTGAGCCTGAGGTCACCGGCTGACGGTTTAAACCCTACCTGTTGCCTTATCAGAGATGAGATGGTGGCTGATAGCGGCGCTTGCCTGCTGCGCCTCTGCTCCCAGTGCAAGGTGACGCTAGCAACTGCACCGCAGCGGGGTCACGGAGTGCAGCGCAGCCGCTGCCCAGGCCGGAAGGGCTCCCTCTGCCCTGCGCTTGCATAACTAACCGTGCTCCCTCTGCCCTTGTGCCTGGAGGCTGAGCCCACCCTCTGCTGACAGGCCTGTCTCCTCCAGGGCTTCCAACACACCCTCCCCTTGCCCCTGGAGAGCTGCAAACCCTGCAGGGTGGGGGTCACGCCCAGAGCCAAAACAGTAGCCGCTGGCCTGCAGCTGGCACCGTGACAGCGGGCACTCTGAGAGGAGCACTGCCCTTCCCCTTGAGGAGGTCTCTGCCAAGCTGCAGGTTCAGTGGCTGCCAGGTGGCAGGGCTGGCACGGGCTCCTGCCCGTGTCCTGGTTGGTGCTGCTAACATGGGTTCGGTGGGTGGCACTAACTCCCGGTGTAGGACGCCCCCAGGGACAGGAAAACAACAGGGATGGCAAGGGCAGTTTAGAGGCTTCCCTGGATTTTGCTCCTCCTGTGCAGACCCAGGGGACAAGGCAGAAGGTGCAGAGCTGTCCCTTGCGGACTGGGCCAGGGCCACAGGACGCAGGCTCTGCTGCTGCCGCTGCAGAAGAAGGCAGACAATGGAGTGACTGCAGTATCGTATTGGGAGGGGGAGGACTCGGGACTATGACCGACACCCTCACGCGTGAACCAGGAAGAGGTGCTCTGGGCCCCTGTGCCGCCCCAAGCAGAGGAGGGCGAATGAGAACAGGAATCTACCAGGGTCTTTCCAACTGCAGTGCAAAGACAAATGCAACGTGCATTACTTCAGCTAATTCCTGCCACTGCGGGTCCAAGCCGAGCTAGCCCGGGGGTCTCCTGACCCTGAGCAAAGCTGCACTGTCAGGGCTGCTCTCGCTAGAGATGAAGCAGGGCAGCAGTGGTGTTCCCAGAGGCAGCGTGGGATTTCCTGAGGCAGGCAATGTCCCCCTCTGCCAGGCAGCGCCAGGCCAGGGCCGCAGGCTGTATGATCATTGACCATCACGGTGTTCATGGTGTACCAAAGAGACTGCTAAAAGAAAAACGTGAGCAAAATAAAATAAAATTAGCTCTGAAACAGCTCAAGAAGAGCTCGTATTTTTAGACGGGAACTACGGCCGATGGAGGGAAGAGCAGCAGGTGCAGGTGCCTACAGCTGGCAGTGAAAGGTATGAAAACAGCAAGCAGAGACTTCCGCTGTGGTTGATCAAGTCTCAGTCTTGGTCTCCAGGGAAGGTGCAGGGGGGGAGGGGTGCTGGGGCGTTCTTCCCGTTTTGTCAGGCATGTTTCTCCTTTCTGCTCTGCACTTCCCGTGCCTGCAGCTCCCTTTTCTCAGCAGTGTTGCTCTGGCCTGTCTGGCCCAGGGACTGCCCTCTGCCTGGGATGCTGCGAGGCTCGTGCTCGGGACCTTCAGTCAATCCCTGCTTGGTGCGTGGAACTGCTGACTCCCGTGACCAGAGCACGTAGCTGTTTCGTACAGGCTGTGCGGGCACGAGCCTGCTGCCAGAGGCACACTGCAGCATTTCTGCATCGCTTTCCTGCACTGGTGCAGCTCATTCAGAGTCCCAGGGGGGCTTCGCGTCATGCACATGCTGCCCCGCAGCACACGTTGCTCTGAAGCGCACCCCCCTCGGCCTCTGCCCGCTGTCGCGCTGCCCACGTACCTGGCTCGCGTCGTTCCCATGCATCTCTGCACACTCGCCCTCCCTGTGTGCCGGCCAGCTCCCAGCCAGCTCTTCTGAGAAAGCAGCGCATGTCCTGCCACTGCCCTCAACCCAGCCTTTTCCTGCAGGGCAACAGGAGCTGCCCCCCAGGCCCGTCAGGGACCAGGGGCTCACACCTCCACAGAGAGTGCTCCCCAGCACATAGCAGCCAAAGTGAGGGAGGTATCTAGGGACGTAAGGACCAGGCTGAAAAATTATTCAGAAAGTAGTCTCAAGCCTTATCTGCAAACCACTGAGGCTCTCCGCAAGGCACTACATCCCAACTCCAGTCCAGGGAAATTAGAGGCATCCCCACAAAGACAAACTGGAGAGTGAGAGTGTTTGCGCGGGCGAGGGGACTAGGGGGCCCTGGGAGAAACTGAACCTGATGCAAGGACAGGGAAGGCAGGCCAGCAACATCCGGGACACAGGGGCAGGGAAAAATCAATGAGATTAAGTGGGAAATTCAAACTAATAGGAGGAAAAGCTAATTGCCACAGGAAGTCACGAAGGTCAGGAACTTAGCTGCAAAGAGAGCTCGGATATCTGTTTGGATAGCGAGACCATCCAGAAATAGTTTAATGATTGATACTGAGACAAGGATTGGAAGGGAATCAAAGCTTCCTACTTCAGGGTTCAAGCCAATCTGCACCTGTTAGCGGTCAGGATGAGACCCTCCGGGGCAGACTACCCCACATCTGCTCCTGCAGGCTTTCATGAGACAGACAACTGCTGGGTGCAGCCATCACAGGCAACTGCCTTCAGCTGATGGTGGCTCCTGTCAGGCAGGAAGTTTGCCAGACCACAGCTCTGCTCCTGGCCCAGTCCCTGGGCTTCCCCCTGGGGAAGAGTCCAGCTGTGCAGACGCTGAGACCCATAACGGGCTTCTTCTTTTGTTCAGCAGATCCTGATGGAGATGAGCGGCTACGGCGACACTGAAAACACCACCAATGACTTAGACAACTATTTGTGCCCTGAGTCAAGCTTGTCACAGACTAACGAAGCTGCAAACATGTTCAGAAAGATCTTCATGCCCCTCATTTACCTGCTGATGTTCCTCCTGGGGACCATGGGCAACGCCCTGGTCCTGGCCATCCTGGAGCGCTGCAAGCGTTCCCGCACCACCACAGAGAGCTTCCTCTTCCACCTGGCCCTGGCGAACATGGTGCTGGTGCTCACCTTCCCCTTCAGCGTGATTGAGAACTTGGCTGGCTGGATCTTCGGGACATTCCTCTGCAAAATTCTCAGCGCTGTGCACAAGATCAACTTCTACTGCAGCAGCATCCTGCTGGGCTGCATCGGGGTGGACCGCTACCTAGCCATCGTGTACGCCATCCACACCTACCGGAGGCGCAGGGCCAGGGCCATCCACATCACCTGCACAGCCATCTGGGTCTTCTCGCTGGTGCTGACCTTGCCCGACCTCATTTTCATGGAGGTCTGGAAAGACCCCAACAACCGCAGCATCTGCTACTTCCCACAGATGGGGATTCATGGCAACGACATGTGGCTGGCCACCCGCTTTCTGTACCACATCGTGGGTTTCTTCATGCCCTTGCTAGTCATGTGTTACTGCTACGCAGCCATTGTCAGGACCCTGTGCCAGTCGCAGCGGCTGCAGAGGCAGAAGGCCGTGCGAATCGCCATCCTGGTCACAGGCGTGTTCCTGCTCTGCTGGAGCCCGTACCACATCGTCATCTTCCTGGACACGCTGACCAAGCTGGGCGTGCTCTCAAAGGACTGCCTGGTGGAGGAGCAGCTGAGCACCAGCATCCTGGTGACAGAGGCCATCGGCTTCACACAGTGCTGCCTCAACCCCATCCTGTACGCCTTTGTGGGAGTCAAGTTTCGCAACGACTTCTTCCGGATCCTGCAGGAGCTGGGCTGCATCAGCCACGAGACCCTGCAGGAGATCCTGGACGTGACAAGGAAGGGCAGCGGGGTTGAGTCCGACAACACCACATCCATCTCCACCTTCTGATGAGGACGTGGGCGCGGGCTGGAGCCAGCCTTGCAGCCCTGGCCTGCGGCGCACAGACTCCACATGATGCAGGCCGCGGGCCCGTGCGGCAGGAGCAGCCGCAGCGCCTTCTTTGCTCCCCGTGAGGCTGAGGACCAACAGCCATTCACATGTCCGAGACTTGCCAGCTGCTTCCCCTGGCTACTGTGTGCATTGAACACGTGGCCAAAGCCCGGACCCAAGCAAAGCAGGCTGAGCACATCTGGCCTGTCTGGCCAGGCAGCAATGCAAGTCCAGCCACTGCTTACTGAGCCGGTTGCCTCCAGCCCAGACACTGAGCCCCATACAATCAAGGCCCATTTCCCAGGAAGTCTGCCATTGCACCAGGCTGCTTGTTTCTACCTTACATGGACGACATTCAAGACTCCCACTGCACCCATCTCCAAGGCCTTGATGGTTAGAAATGCCTTTCCTGTGGCAGCTGCAAACTCCCCTGCTCACTGTCTCCCCATGTAACTGCTGCTGATCACACCAGGTCCTGACGTCGGAGAGCAGGCAGCTCTGGGTGTGCAGGCAGTGGTCTTTAAGGAAGACCGTTCCCTGGCTCAGGACAGCTCCAGCCCTAACCACACTGTGCTCCGGTGCTGCCGGAGTCTGAAGACCAAGGAGAACTGCTCCTTTCTCTGAGGCTGAAGGGTCACAGGCTCCTCTGGGGCTTGGTGGCTGCATGTTTCTGGGGTGCCGAGTACAAGAATTCCCGTCAGTCCAGAGCAAACCAGCACAGGGAAGGGAACAAACTCCCTGGGGTCTTGGCAGGTGTGCAAACGAGATCCCAGGTTGGCTTTGCTCTGCCCGCCATGAGGGGCTGGTGGAAATCCCACGCGTTAGATTTAGTCAGCAAAAACTTGAGCTCCGACGACTGCCCTGAACCGCAGGCGCCCAGTGGCTGCTGGGGCCAGAGCTGCTCTGCACAGACATGTGCCAGTCGCCCACCTCCTCTGCTGTCACCCAGCCCACAGCGTGCAGCCCCTTGCCAGCCCCGGGTGATTCAGCCGTGTTGCAGCGGGGCTGCTGCAGCGCAGGGCGAGGGAAGCAGCTCCTGGGCCGGCCGGCCGTGGCCGCGCTGCATGGCCGAGTTCCAGTGCTGGCCCGTTTTGGCCTCTGCCACCAGCTGAGCCAGGGCCACTCCGTGAACTCAGGGCGCTCGTCTCAGGCCCCGTGCCCCCCGGTGGCTCCCACTGCCACGCTGGCCCAGGGGCGGCAGCCCCAGCGCTTGGGCGCGGCCGAGGCACAGGGGAGCGGCTGCCCCCCTACCCCCCACCCCGGCCTGAGGGGAGGCCCAGGGCCTGCGGAGCCGGGGCATGGCGCGGTGCGGCTCAGCGGGAGACCCCAGCCCTTGAGCAGCAGCGGTGGGGAAGGGGTGCGCAAGGCAGCGTCTCCCAGCCCCACACGGGCGAGTCTGGCCTGGTCCCAGCCCTGGCCTCCGCGTCCACGCTCTGCCCATGCTCCTTACGGGCCCACCCCAGGCGTGGACCTACCTGCCCGGGCTGTCCGTGGCCTCCCCGGCCCAGCCTGGCCTCAACGCAGCCTGGCTCTGGTGGCCCGTGGGGTGGGATGTGAGGCCGAGGCGTGGGAGGTCTGATGCCTCCTGCCAGCGACGCTGGGGGCTGCCCGCCCGCCTGAGGAAGGAACGGGGTGGCTGACACCAGCCCTGCCCAGAGCCCCCCTGGCGGGTGCTGGCAGCCAGCCGGGCACCCCCGGGCCAGCGCAGAGCGACAGGCCTGCTGTGCCCGGCCCAGCCCGATCTGGGGAGCCTGGTGTTGTGCTGCGACAGCCCCACTCGCAGCTCCTCCCGCTGGAGGTTGCACCAAAGGGGACGGAGCCGGCTGCGAAGCAGCGCCCGGGCGCCCGCAACAGGCCCCAGCCGGGCCAGGTGACTGCACCCTTGGGCCCCGGCTGGACGTGAGAAGCCCGCGCTTGACCGCTTGCCTGGCCCCAGCCCTGGCACACCCCCCCGGCAGGCTGAGCCCCGGCCGCAGCAGCCGCTGCGCTCCAGAAGGGCGAGAGGAAAGCCGGCTTCGTGTTCTACCTGGCCAGGCTGGCGCGGTGCCTGCGGCTGCGTGGGGCCGGGCCTGGCACCGCACACCGTCCTGGCGCCGGCGGCCAGCAGCCCCGAGCCCCAGAGCTGTGTGCAGAGCCCCTCGGGAAGGCTTGCCCGGCGTGGCCAGAGCCAGCTCACATGGCGCTCAGCACCTTGTCCCCCACAGCCAGGTGCAGAGGGGCAGGCAATGCTCCAGGACGGGCAGGGCAGGGCAGGGCAGGGCAGGGGGCAGCAGGAGGCAGTGCTTGGAGCAGACGGGGCTCCGGCAGCAGGAGGGGGAGGCATGGGCATGGGCAGGCTTGCACAGCACGCCCAGGGCAGCCTCAGGGGCCAAAGTGCTGCCGTGGACGCTCCGAGCAGGGAAGGAGCAGCTTGCGGAGCTGGCGCCTGGGGTCCAGCTGCAGGACATGGCCTGGGGGCTGCACACACCTCTGTGAAGAGAGTAGCAGCTGCTCTGGCACAAGCCCTCATGCCCTGGCTCTACGCACCGCTGGTCTCACGGCCTCGGGGAGGGGCGGGGGTCTGGCCCGCCCTGGCTCCGTGACTTACTGTCAAGTTTTGTTGTGTGCTTTTGTTTTTTTCAAACAGATTTCGAGGCTTCTATTAAAACACAGAAATACAGAACAATTAAAAACCAGCACAAGTTTTGCCTTTCCCAGCGACCTATTTACAGCTAGTTCAAACCCCTCTTGACATTTTGGTTGCTTTAAAAAAACAACATAAAAAAACAAAACAAAAACCCCACTCTAAGAGGAAAAAAATAACTGAACATTTTACAACTGCTGCAGGATCTGGGAGCCCCTGGCTGCAGCGCGGGTCTCATAGCGACTCCAATCCCAGCTCCCCCCTCCCCCCAAAGAAAGGATTCACATCACGTTTGCTGCACATCGGGTCTCCGCACAGAGGCACGTCCGACATGGAGACCACCCCCACGGCCCCTAGGCCTGGCCCCCGCCTGCCCAGTAATCCCAGCCCCGCACGCCCGGGCACGGCTAGAAGGGCAGGTTGGCCATGTTCCCCGGCCCGGGGAGGTAGTTCATTTGGCTGTCCAGGGAGACGCTCCGCTGCCTCATCTGGTGCGTGACCATGAGGTTCTGCTGAGGCGGGGGCCCCATGAGGGAGCCCTGAGGTGACATCATGTGCCCGGCCTGGGCGTACATCTCCCCCGACACAGACATGCTCCTCTGCTTGGCCTGCATCAGCATGAAGTTCTGCTGCGCCATGAGGCTCTGCTGCGGGGACATCATGCCCTGGTGCATGCTGCTGCCCATCATGCCCTGTTGCGGCGGCATGCCTGTCCTGCCCAGCACGGGCACCTGTCCCGGGTGACACATGGGCATGCCAAGTCCCCGCTGCACGCTCTGCTGCCCCGGGAGGCTGGGGGCCGCCATGCCCGGGCGCACGGTGGTCTGTTCTGTCATCATGTTCTGCAGGTTCATGAGGTGGAGGTTGGAAGGCTGCGATTTCGGAACTTGGGTGTCGCCCTTGGGGAAATACTGCAAGGTGCTGCTTGGCTTCTCAGAGGGGATGATCCTGGACAAGTCAAACTCGGGGATGCCCGTGGGTGTGGGGCGGATGACCTCGCTTAGCTCAGGGTCGTTCAGCACCGAGGCCACCCCTGGAAGCACCGCGGGGTAAGGCTCGCCAATCCGAGGAGGGATGCTCTTGCCCATCAGGTGCTGCTGTGGGGGCATCTGGCCAGGCTGCTGGGAGGGAAGGTCCTCTGGTGGTAAGGCCATCCCGGGGGGATAGTGCTGTTGCAGGCCAGGGCCGCCACCGCCTCCGGGGGCCATGGGCATACCTGCGGCTGGCGATGGCATGGCACCATGAGGCTGCTGCATGCGGGGGAACACCAGCTGGCTGGAAGGGATCATCTGAGAGCTGTTGGGCACAGGGCCACACTGCTGGTTCAGGGGGTCCTGATGCCCGGGGGGCAGCATCATGGGGTTCTGGCTGGGGATGCCCGCCCCCTGCGCCCCGGGGTGCATTGGAATGTTGGAGCCCAGGGGGTTTGGCGAGGACATCATGGAGGTGGGGGGCTCGTGGGACAGTGGCTGCTGGCCAGGCAGGCTCATCCCCATGGGGCTCTGCGAGGATGCGGGCCCCACCGAGTTCAAGTGCAGCTGATTTGGCTGGTTTCCTGCAACACCTGATGGAGAGAGAAAGAAGAGGGTTAACTTTGTGTCCCTGCACCTCCCCAGCCACTGGCAGCCCATCCCAGCAGCAGCCACGCAGAGAGCAGCCCCAGTCCCAGCCTGCAGTGTCAGACCCACTGTTCTCACCACAGCACCGCTCCTGCTGCATCTCAGCCAGGCTGCACAGAGGAGAGCAGCCAGCCAGAGCAAGTGGTCGGTGACCAGCACCTCCGTCTCTGGCCCAGAGGGTCAGTGGGCTAGGTGGATGCACTGGCTGGCTGGCAATAAGTTCCAGGCACCAGAGCAGCTTGGTCCTGTAGTGGAGTTTCACCCCCACTGGGAAGAACCTTGAGTCAGGGACTGTTGCCACAACCTGCCATCGGGGCACAGGTAGGTTTGGGGCTCCTAGCAGGCTGCTGCTCCCACGGTGCCTTCACCAGGTGAGCTGTCTGCTGTGCAGGCCACGCTGCAACCCCAGCACAGGGGAGCGCCCCGTTGGCACAGTCACAGCCAGGAGGGTGGGAGGGAGTTTAGTATGAGGCATTATCCCCTGGCAGTGGACAGTGAGAACGAGCGAGCGACTCGCATGCCCAGCACTAGCACGTTCACATTGCTAGAGCTGGGTCAGGTTTCTTTGTTGCCAGAGCTGCAGCTTCACGGGGCCACAATTATAGTCTGAGAAATAAGGTGGAAGGGACCCCAGAAGGCATCTACCACCTCCCCACTCGAGGCAAGATCAGCCCTGTCCAAACCTCCTAAAGCTGCACAATCAAGCCTGTCGCAGAGGCACATTGTCCGAGGACACCGAAGCCACGCAAAGCTGCCCCAGGTAAAGCAGGGGACAATGGCCATCAGTGTCCCACTGCTGTTGGCAAAGTACACCCGAAAATGCACTTGAGAGATCCTGGGCAGAGGCCATGCCCCCTGCTACAGAGGACAGCAAAACCCCCATCTGTACCAATCTGACCACGTGGTGCAATTTCTTCCTGACCCCAAATGTGGCAATCGGCCTGACTCCCTAGCAGAGGGGCACAATCCTCTAGCCAGGGACATCCAGGTTTTAGTCCCAGCTGGAGCACTGCACAGCCCAGTCACAATCCTCATCCTGGGCTGAAGGCAGCAAAGTCCCCCATATACTTGTAGTGACAGGAAGGGGAAAACATCCTTCGTGGCCTCATATGGCACCTGGCAAAGCCCAGAAGCCAAGGAAAAACACCCCCCTTCATTCTGCTCTGCAACCTGGGAACAGCAGGGGTAATCCACACATCACACCCTCTCACTGGACAGTCAGTTTCCTTTCCATGTCCTCTTCATAACCTTATCCCAGCTCCTTTCATCTCCTTCCATAACTGAGCACAGCCCATCCAATCTCCCCCTGCTTCGGGCGCCAGAGCTCTTGTTACCTCCCAGCAATTTATCTGGGCATAGCTTTTCCTGGATCATCCCTGACCAATGCTTATGCTTCTTGAACACCTCCAGTGATGGGGATTCCACAACTGCCCATCTGGGTCCAACTCTGCAGATCCTCACAGTCAAAATAACTACCAACAACTTTGGAAAAAAGACAGAAGTTGCTGATTCTTAATTGGGAAAACTGCCAGTTTTTTTAAGGGTTTAAAAACCTCAAACCCAAATGTCTCTATTGACTGGAAACTTATTTCCCTCCAGTTCAGCCACCAAACCAAAAACACTGGCCATGCACTCTGCTCCCCTCCCTCATGCTCCCTGTGCCACGGAGGGTTGCTGACGCTGTTCTGAAGGTTCAGCTGAAGAGCTCTGACACAGCACCTTGGCCACGCGGCTTTGACTCTTTGAGCGTTGCAGGCTACACCCCCAGCCAGGTAGCCAGGCTCTGCTCTGAACTTCCATCCCGCCAAGGACTGGCTGGAGTACCACACAAGGCAACGCTCTGTGCTGGAGATCCTAGAAATCAGCTCTTACCAGGGGACAAGAAAAGCTGGGGACATCCTAAGTGCAGGGAGAGACCATGGGGCAGATGGCTGTTGGGGGAGCTGTGCACAGCAGGATGGGATGACTGAGCAGGGGAGGAGGAGCTGCGGATCCGGTCCATGTCACACCAGTCCCTTGCCCATGTGCACACCCTGCCCTGGGCTGGCAGGGGGAGGGCTGGCCAGGCAAGGAGAAGCAGACACCAGAACAGCCCTGCATCCACAGCCACATGAACCAATGCACTGCTCTGCCCCAGGCTCCAAGGGCCTTACAAACTGGTAACAAACAGGAGGCTGCTGGGGATAGCAGCTCTACAGCTGCAGTGAAGCAGCTTAGTCCATGGCATTCAGGGAGCAGAGAGCGCCCAGGCCCCTGATTACACCCTGGGGTAGGGTGCTGGGGCAGGTGCCACTGCTGAGCCACAAGTTTTTGCAGAGATGGGAGCAGAAGCCAGGTGGCCTGCTCTCCCCCTGGCAGGCTTGCAGCCACTGGATTGATCCTGTCCCTCTAAACCCCAGCTGTAGCCTTCTCTCCCTGCATGAACGTACCTGCCATGCTTCCCGGCGGGAGCATGGGCCTGTCTGGGAGCAGCTCATCATCAGAGGTGGCAATGGTCTTGATGGCATTGTGGTAGAGTGGCGTGGAGCTGGGCATGGCGTACTTGGACATCTGTGACATCATCAGCGAGAGGGGGTTCTGGGAGGGGGATGGATCTGGAGAGGAAGTAAAAGGCATGTTGGGATTCAGGGTGCTAGAGGGGTTACTGGCTGGTGCGGAGGAACTGCTCCTAGGCCCAGGAGGCAGAGAACCTGCAAGCAAGAGAGAAACCAGCTTAGTGCTCTTGCCAGGGATAGTGGATGGCGAAGGAGCCCAGGAAGACCAACCCAGCCTGGCCCAGACCTGAGCCCACAGGACCAGGGACATGCTGTGCTGGGACATCACTGCATAGTGGCCTCAGAGCCAGACACCCTAAGCTGTGCCAGCATCCTGCTCCAGTCCAAACCCAGCATCCTGACTGGACCCACTGCTCACTGTCCAAGTCAGAGAAGGAGAGAGGCTGATTCTGGGACAGAGGGCGCCAAGTGGGAGCTGGTATCTGACCCGAGTCGAGTCGAGAGAGCTTTGCCCCACCCCGCCCCCATTGCTTATTTTCAAATCTCAGCTGGAACCTCAATGCAAAAGACCAGTGTCTAGAGCCCACACAGAGACCACAAACCTATGGCACTGTATGTGCAAACGTGTATGAGTGAGCACACACGTCTGCATGAGAAATGCATGGCTGGCGGCAAGGCTTGGCTGACACCTGCTCTGGCTGGCAGCATGGGATGGGGTTGATGTGTGCAGAGCATCCAGTGAGCAACCCCCACCCTGCAGTGTCAGAGTAGTTGGGACCAAGCTCTCAGCATTTCCAGGGGCCTCCACTGCAGCACCACATGCCCTCAAGGCCTCCTCAGACAAACAGGAGCTGATGGGCACAAAGCAGTTTGAAGCATGGACAGGATACGAGGGTTTGCTTGGGGAAGGGAGGTCAGTCTTGCTTGGAGACATCAGAGACAAGACAGAGCTCCCCAGTGCAGGGAGAGGCACCGGCTTTTCACCCCTCCGGATGGATGCAGCAGAAGGGATGTGGGGTGGAGGACTTAGAACAGTCCCAGAGCAGGTGGGTAGGGAGGAGGAGGAGGCCAGAGGCAGTCTTCCAGTGACACCTGAGGAAAGGACAAGCTGCCCTCAGGAGCAGGGACAGCTGGCACAGGGGAGAAGTGACAAGGCTCGTCAAAGCAACAGGGGCACAGGGAGGGGCCCAGCCACCAAGTCCTGACTCCCAGGCTCCTGCTCTGTCCATTAGGTTGCCTGGCCTCCACAATTCAACCCAGATCTAACCCACCCTGCCCCCTGCAAGACATCGCCCAGACACAGAGACACCAGGAAACACAGGCACGTGGGCACCAGCCCAAGTCACCGTGCAGCTGCCCTGGGCTTTGGAATGCAGCGTGACAGGTTTGTCCAACACCATGTGCACACACACACTTACCAACACCCTTCCCGTGCTGCACTGCCCGTGACTCTGGCCTTTACCTGTTGAGCAGTGGGATGTGGGAGGCTGAAGCCTCTGCCTCATCTCTAACCCAGTTTCACCTCTTCCCCACAACAGCAGTCACCGCCTTCCAGACTGGCCAGCCTGTCTCCCTTCTCAGGAACGAGAGAGCAGGGATCCCACTGGGGACTAAGCAGCTGCTGGCATTAATCTCCCCTGGGAAGGCAGTAGTGGCGAGGGCTGAGCAGGTTCATTCAGCACAGACTTCCCCAGTCTAAGCACCTGCTCGCTTCTCCCCAGCGCCAGAGCTCTTGCCCAAGGCCAGCATGTGGCACCAGAGGGAGAAGTCCGGGGGGAAGGGAAGCAGCACCATCACCCTGAGAAGGGGCTGTTAACTTTTGCAATTCAAATATTTCTTTCAAATCAAGCAAAGGCTCAGTGATTCATGTGGCCAGACAGCCCTGGTGCTGGGGTAACTGGCTAACACACAGGGAGGGCAGGACATGGCTGACAGAGTTTGTGGCACATTGGGTAAAGCTGTGCTGAGTCCCCGGTGTCAGTGGACACAGGACACAGGCCCACAGAGGCTGTCGGGGCACAGGGCACTCGGGCCCACGCCTATGCATGCTCCCATGCGCCCACGTTTGCTCGCAGCGGCGGCTCACACATGCCAGCTTACCCTGCTCCATCCCTCCCAGGGAAGATGCTGAGTTCATGCTGATGGGCTGCTTGCTCTGGCTGACTCCTGGACTTGAAAGGGTGGTTTTTGGAGAAGGCACCCACGCAGGGGAAGGAACAGCCATGGAAGGGGACTTCAAGCGGCTTGGGGAGCTGGTAGGCGACCGGACACTGAGGGAGGAGCTCATCACCTGGGGCGACTTGAGGGGCCCGGCTGGGTTGGCAGGCGGCACGCTGACCATCTGCGAGGGCGTCTGCGGGGACTTAAGGTTGGCTGAGGGGGAAGTACCCAGGGGCGAGTGCACCTGGCTGAGCGTCGGGGATTTGAGATGGCCCATGCCAGGGGAGTTCATCTGGCCGATACTGATCGTGAGGTCGGAGGGCCGGCGGCCCAGGCCCCGCGAAGGCGCCGGGTGGATGCTAGCCCCCTGGCTGGGAGGGGGATTGGAGGCGGGTGGTAAGGGGATGTGGCTGAGCCTGGTGGTGCTGCCAATGGTGCCAACAGGCAGGGTACCCTGCTCAGGGGTGAACATGTCCGAGGAGCTGCCCATCTCCTGGGGCAGGCTGTGATAGGGGCCCTGGCCACCGGGGAAGCCTTGCTGGCCCTGGCTGGCAAACTGCGAAGGGATCATCATCTTCTGGGGCGTGCCCATCATCACGCTGCTGCTGCCGTTCTGGGCTCGCGCCCTGGTCACCTCCTCTGGACTCATGCCCTGATGGCCCATCATGTCAGGGCCCCTCATCTTCTGTGACATCAGCATCTGCTGCTGCGGTGTCATCTGGACGTTGAGGTTCATGTTCATGTTCATGTTGACATTCATGTTCATGTTGAGGTTTCCAGGGCCCAGAGGCGTGTCCATGTCGCGGAGGCTTGACTGGCTCATGGGTGGACTCAGCATCCCTCTGGTCCCTGCGAAGTCCATGCCCAGGGGTGCACCACCCAGGCTCTCCCCTGGCATCTGGCCAGGAAACATAGATGGGTCCATCTGCCGGTGAGCTTGTATCATCCTCTCCATCTCCATGCCTTGGCTCATGGAGCTGCCCGACATCCCCATGGGCCTCTGCACTGCCACGGGGCGCTTCTCCATCAGCTGGTGCCTCAGGATCTCCTCCCTGGCTCGGGGGGTCATGAACCGCTCAGGGTCCCCCTGTCCCGAAGGGTAGGGCAGATTCCCTTGTGGAAAGTTCCCAGGGCCTCCGATGGGGGGCATGTCATCACTCCACCCCATGCCGGGTCTGACTGGCCGCTGCATGGCGTTCATGGGCCCGAGTGCATCCATGGGCATGTTCTGCATTGCCCCAAAGCCAGGGACCCGCTGCATCTGACTGCCAGGGAACCGTGGGCCTGGGAAGGGGCCTCCCCTCAGCGGCATGGGGTCCTGGACATCAATGGGCCCTCGCAGCTGGCTGCCCATGCCCGGTGGCCACTGCTCCCCAGGCTTGCTGTGGTAGGGTGGTGGCGGGCCTCGCATGATCATGCCGCTCATGGACTGAGGGATCATCATCTCTTGCATGGGCCGGCCATGGATGCTAATCTGCTCTTCCTTCCGCCGCTTCTCCTCGTAGTACTCCTCCTGCAGCTTCCTCCAGGCCACCTGCTCTGGGGTCAGGTTATCCTGGTTCAGGCGCTGCATCATCATGTTCATCTGCTGGCCCATGTCAGAGCCCGGGTGGTGGGGGACCTCGTGCTCCAGGCTGGGCCCCCCTAGGCTCTGCGTCTGGGAGATCATGGACTGCAGGGGCTCTTCATATTTCTTCATGGCAGTGGGTGGTGGGGGGGGCTGGGCAGGGGGAGGCTGTGGCTGGGGGGCAGCACTGCCCTCGCTGGCGCTTTGGTTGGACTTCAGGAAGGGCTCAGCCTCCCCACTGCGCAGGAACATGCGCTCAATGTCCCGTAGAGTCTGCAGGGAGCGCTCCCGGTGCTCCAGCTGCTCCTTGGAGAGGCCCTCTGAGTTCAGGGGGTTCCTGGGGCCCAGCCCTGCCTGCCCGTTCCCAGCTGTGCCAGGGCCAGGGCCAGGGCCAGAGCCAGGGCCAGGGCCAGGCCCAGGGCCGTCCCCCAGCAAGGTGGAGGTGGAGGTGTTGGATGAGTCCCCCAGCCCGGGCTGCATGGCAGTGGCAGTGGCTGTGGGCGTGTTGGGGTGGTTGCTTCCGGACTGGTTGCTACTGCTGCTGTTCCCCACAGAGTTGGGAGTCAGGTCCCTCCGGACGTCATCTCCAGCCCCTTCCTGGGGCAGGGCCACCGGCGTGGGTAGAGCGGTCGGGGTGATGCCCTGGGGCGGGGGCGGCGGCTGGGCTGGGGGCGGCTGTGGCTGTGACTGACTGCCCTGAGGTGCGGGGGGCTGGGACTGTGGAGTGTTGGCAGCAGGCGGGTTAATGGGCAGCTGCTCAGCACCCGCCAGCACCTTGGGAGCTGGAGCCTGGTGGAGGAAGGGGAGGTGGCAGTCAGTGGGGAACATTCACAATAGTGTTCTGCCCCAGGACCCTGAGCCCTGCTGCATACCCCCTGCCAGCAGCCCTTTCCGAATGGGTCCCACAGAGGTGCATCCTCCTGTACTCCCTCCCCATGGGTAGCCCCTTCCTCCACAAAGCAGCTGAACTGCTTCCCCCGCAGCAGAAAGCAAGGAGCAGGCTGGGGGCAGGCTGTGATGGCCGTGGTGCTGGCCAGGGGCCCAAGTCAGCAGCAGGTGCCCAAGGCAGTGCTGGCACATGCCAGCCATACCTGGTCCAGCTTTGCCCGGGGAACGTTCTGCTGGTGGTAGGCCAGGATGGAGTCAGCGCGGCCCTGCAGGACAGCTTCTGCGGCGCTGAGGAAAGAGCACAGCCAGTCACAAACACACACAAACACACTGCCAAGAGCTGGGAGAGACCAGCATCACCTTGGAGCCACAGGCCCCAGCAAGACAACCTCTGCCTTCCCTTTCTCCAGGGGAATGCAGGAAGCCCAGGGCTCACTGTGTGGGGCATGGGCCTAGCAGGGCAGTGGACTGCACTCCCATCTGCTGTATGCAGACCCTAGAGTCTCTCTCTAATGAGACTGCAACTGCCTCAACAGTTCCCTTCTCCCACCTGCAGTGCTGCACACTGTGCTCTGCTCAGCACTGGCTGCTGCACGGTAACCCCAGATTCTGTGTGGAACCAGTGTGCCAGGGAAATACCTTCAGATATGCCCTGTGAAACCAGCCAGGCACTTCACAGCTGCACAGCCAGATGCTGTGCAGCAGAATACGAGGATAAAGCTGCGTGGTGCTGGGACTCACTGCAGTCTGTTCTCCCAGGGACAGTCTGAATCGAGCCATCAGCCCACCTAGCCTGGATCCTGCCCTGTTCCCACTGATTCTGTTTTGTGCCTGTTGCTCTCATGCAGGAAGGCAGCATGTGAGCACTGCTGGGAGGAAGCTCCTAATCAGTGTGAAGTACCTCTAATAGGGCCCCTGAAGCCAGTGCTGGAGGAATGCAGTTGGGGACCCATGCAATGCAAGCCAGAGCCCCAGGGACCCTCCCTGTCACCTGCAGAGGCAGCTGTGCCCACAGCTCCGCCTGATAAGGAGTTGCCACTTACGTGTTGGCCAGGTTCGTGGTGAAGACGTAAACGAACTGGGAAGGCTGCTTTCCAGTGCTGCCACTTCCACTCCCTGTACCATCAGGCCGCAGGCCGGGGGTAGCGCCATGTGGGGTGCTGGAAGAACCGGTCTCATTCAGGCTTGGCAGTGGGTTGGACCCTGGCCCAAGCTGCGGAGCTGTGGACATTGCAGGATCTGCTACATTACAATCTGTGGGAGGGACAAGAGAAGAGCCGTTACACCACAGCCCACGCAGCAGAAGCAGCCAGGCAGCACACCACAGCCAGCACAACAACGCACGTGCCAACTACCTGGAGCAGGGCAATTAGAGCTGGGCACAGAGAACTAGGGAACCCAGGGCTCAGACCCGGGGGGGCTGCCTATCGGGACAGAGGGGCACTGGCCACAGTACTGCGTGTCTGTGGCTGGAAGAGCAGGGGCATAGGCTGGGGTTGACGGCACACGCAGGAGGAACAGGCAGCGTCTCTGCCCCTTGCTCCACCCTGTAACAATACTGTCTGAACACAAGGCAGAGGGGAGAGACCACGCATGGTCCCTGGCCCCCAGGAGAGCCTACGCTGCACGTTCCTCCCAGTGCCCGGCAGATGGCAGCACAGGGCAGGGATTCCCACCGCGGGTGGCAGCGACCCACAGCCAGGGCCAGGGCTCCTGCCCTTCTGCCTGGGGCAGGCAGAGCTGCCCAATGCCCCCCCCCCCCCCCGCCCCAGGGACAGCTGGGCGCCAGTGGGGGGGACGACGAAGGACACCACACAGGAGCAATGATCACCATCATTATTAAATAAGGCCCTGAATTAATATTAAAGATAGCTGTAATTAACAACACCACCACTTGGCGTCCGGCATCTGCTTACCACCACCGGCACCTTGAACAGGCTAGCACACATCTAGCAGCAGCTGTCCTGCCCCGCAAGCCCTGGCCCCGGCAGTGCAGTGCAGGACAGGGGCCCCTGCAAAAGGGCTCTCCAGGCCTGTACACAGCAAAAGAAGCCGATGGGCAGGGCCCACTCTGGCCTGCAGCTGGCAGCCTCAGGAAAAGCAGCCCTTGGCTCAAACCTGGCACTCAACATGGACCTCCAGCCCCTTTGAAAGGGTAAGCTAGTGCCACTGCCTCATTGGGAGGGGTGCGGCAGGGAAATGAGTTGCCCCAGGTCACCTAGTGAACCACTACTAGAGCCAAGTGCTGAGCCCAGGAGTTCTGGCTCCCAGCTCATACACTGCTCTGGACTATGCTGCCCCAGACAGAGATCCAAAACGAAGAGCCTCAAACGGCCACCTGCAAACCTGATCAGCTTGCAAAGCAGAGCAAGGCACAAGGGCTGCTCTGTAGGTCCTGATGCGCTTATCCCTCCTCCTCCGGCTGCAGCCAGTTGCACGCCCACCCGGCAGAGGGCAGGATGCTTACACTAGGGCTTCCCGTGCCACAATGACCTCTAAACACTTGCTCCCGACTCTCGCGTTCTACCAGCTTCTGGGCAGAGGCAGCAGGATTGACACACAGCTCTGCAGTAACCAGAAAAGCCTCTACAGGAGAGGTAACAACAGGAAATCTGGACCAGAAAGTGGAGTTAACAGCTATGAGATCTGGAGCCTGAAGTATAAGCACTGGGAGTGGTCTGGGAACCCTAGGACCACGCTCCGATTCACACCTGGAGCCTCGCAGCATTGTAACGATGTCACCTTTACATGATTCTGTTTGCCATACAAAGGATGTAACCAAGGCTAGACGCTCAAGGCGGAGACGAGAGGGGACGGGGATGCACAGACACATCAAGGGGGACACCTGGGTGCTCCTCTGCCGACCCCAGATGTTGGAGTCCTGGGGCAAAATAAGAAGGATGGTTCCAGGTAGTGACTTGTTTCCAGGCCAAAGAGCAACACCAGCCAGATGCAGGAAGCAGAGGAGGATGCAGCGGGAACCAAGGAAGCGGAGGCTAAAATCTATCGATAAATCTCGCATTCTCCAGGGACTTACAAAAAAACAACCCAGGCCTCAACCTGAGCTGGCCTTTAAATCAAGTTAAAAGCCTTGACCAAGAATTAAGGAAGTGTGGTGTGTGCTAGTTAACTCAGGCTCGACCAGACTCTTGTCAAGCTCTTACCCCATCCATTTGAAACCAGACTGCAGCTGCCTCCAAAAACAGCTGCAGTGACCCTGGTGCTGATAGCAGCGATGGAGACCTGAGCCCTTGACAGGCACTGTCAGCAGCATGGTGTGGGAAGATACCCACAGTATGTGAAGGCCCCTCCATGTGTCCTGCTGTGGAGCTGTGCCAGCACTGGCTATGAACAGCAAGCCCATCTACTGAGGAGGAGAGGCGGAAAGTGCCTCCTCCAAAGGCAGGGCTAGGGACTGATCCAGTCCAATGTGCCCCTCGTGCCCCACAGACTACCCCTCAGCTACTCCGCAGCAGCTCCCTCATGCCAGCCATGCAACATCACACACTTACAGCTCTGCCCTGACAATGCACATGCCACACTCAGCCCCCACCCACGACCTGCAAGGCCAGCTGTCCTCTGGGAGCCTGCGTGGGCCACAATGCAGGGATGCGGCAGACCGGGGCACTCACTGTGTGCGCTGCTGACAGGCTTGTCGTCCTCCTCGCTGTCTGGGCCGGAGCACCATTCGTCCCCGCTGTACGGCTGCTTCCTCTCCAGAACGCACCGCCGCTTGCTGCGAGGAGCCACCTCACCTGCAGGGGACAGACCCCGTCAGGACACCGGAATGGCAAAGCCACGGGCCACAGGGCGTTCACCCTCACCAGCCCCAGGCACGCAGGCTCATGCTGGCAAAATCAACCTGGGGGTCAAGGCACGATGACTCCATTCCCACATCAGGCCTGCCCTGAGACCAGGGACCAAGCCGCAACAGTTCAGCAGGAATGCCTGGCTGTGCACGCCCGAGGCACGGCTAGCATAGCTGCTGCGAGCAGGGTCTGGTGCTCGGGGCCCAGGCCAGCTGCTGCTGGTGCACCCCTGCTCTGATGCAGCCCCTACTCACAGGGGCCCATCAAAGCCTGCCCGGGCCCAGCCTGCCACCACAGGGCTGTTGCCATCAACGCAAGGTTGCTTGTCAGGTGCCCAGCAGCTCTGCCCAAGTCCCAGCACCATCTCGCAGCCACGGCCCAGGCGCTTCATGGGGCCAGAGCAGCTGCTGGAGCACGGAGGGGACAGCTCAGTGGATACCAGCCGTCTCCTCCATTCACAAACCTCAGTCTGGAGTAACAGGTGGGGAAGGCTCATTAGAGGCCCAGGAGGGCAGCTCCCCAGGCTTTGGCCTGCCTAGCTGGGAGGTGCTGAGCCACAGGGCTCCCAAACCCTCCCTGTGGAAACAGCCCCCTCTCTCCCCTCCTCCCCCCAGCTAGCACAGTGCCAGGCACTTCTCTTGGTATCCAGCCCAGAGCTTCCCCGCTCGGCCTTAGCCCAGGTCTCCCACCACGGCACCGGCACTCACTGCCCCCGATGGGGATCAGAGCCCCCCAGCCCAGGGCAGCTCCTCCCTCAGCCAGACACGCCAACCTCCCTCCTGACGTCCCCATCGGCCCAATCAGGTGCCGCAGCCAAGAGGACGGGCCATTTGGTTTGTCACATGCCAGCCCTCCCAGCCCAGAAGGTAATGGACAACAGCTGGTTTCAGTTGGGCCAGGGCTGGGATGGCCTCGTGAGAGCTGGGGGCCCTGGCAGCCACTCGCCTTGGCCAGAGCAGCAGCCACAGGCTGCATGGGGGAAGGCTCGGCTCCATCACTGGCAGATGGCTTCCTGCTCCCAGAGCCAAGTCTTTCAGCAAGGAAGCAGGCAGGAAAGCAGCTACTCCCCTGTGCTTTCACTGGTCTCAGGGCCTGGCCTGTCTCGCCCGCACCAGGTGCCAAGAGGCAGCAAGCAGGTGAGGCTGGGGCAGCCCCACACACTGCCAGCACCAGGACAGCCACAGACAGCAAAGATCTGCTCTTTCATCCCAGCATCAAGGCATTCGGCAGAGCCCTGCTATTCACCTCAGGCCGGCCAGGGTGGGGGGGGCGTTCAACCAGGACGACCCTGTAGTCTGCGGCGGGGGCATCCCAGAGCTTTGTCCTCAGGTTCCCTGTCACAGCTGGCAGCTTGGAGGGACACTCATTATTCACCAGAAGGAGCCAGCAAACCCAGACACTGCCCAGCTGCTGCTCTGGACACCAAGCGCAAGGCGCAGCACTGGTGTCTGGGATGCACACTGGGAATGGAAGGGGACTTGCACTTACTGCTTCACCCTCTGGGGACACCTCTCCTCTGGAGTCCCAGAGCACTGTGCTCCTGTCCCCAGTCCACCAATGGGACAGATTTAGAGCGAGAAATATCATCCTAGAGTCACACAGGAACAGGCAGTGGCAGGGCTTGGACTAAGACCCCAGAGCAGTAACTGCCAATTTTCTGCTCTGAACCCTGTTGCCCCTGTCACGCGGACAAGCGGCCTGCAGTTGCATTAGTGTCAGACATGATGGCACCCACACCTGGGGGCCAGGGAATGGCAGGAAAGTCAAGCACCCAACGCTGAGTCCCCTGCAATGATCCACCCACATCAAAGCCAGGGCAGAGCAGGCTTCTGTGAATTCACATGGTGAACATGAGCAACCCCAGCTAATCAGACAGGCCCCAGGGCACGAGCCAGCTCCCACGCACATGGCTGGGAAGAAACGTTTCCAAGTAGCAGGACAAAGCCCACTCCAACATCCCTGCACTCTGCGAGGCAGCTGGTGCTGGCTGCTCAGGAGGATGCTGGCCCAGCTGGAGCCCTAGCCTAGCTCGGCCTGGCAGCTCCTGCCTCCCTGCAGGCATCCACACACAGCCTGGATTATCCATACATGTTTCCCAAGGGCCAGGGCAGACGTGCTGCTTCTGTGCAGAGCTGCTCCAGGCCAACATGTGAGGACAGCCCTGGGGGGAAACTCAAACACTACCTAAGGAACTTGCTCTGCAAGGCATTGGCATTGTGCTCCCATGTCTTCTCCAGTGCCCCACACAGTCCCTGGGCATGGCTGTGCTCCACGGAGCCTACAGGCTGCCCCAGGCTCCCAAGAGGGAGGAGTGCTGGTTTGGCCATTTTCCAGAAGCCACACAAGAACTGTCCCCTGTGAGCGAAACCACGGAGCTCTTCAGCCAGCCAGGCTCGCCCCCCGCCCTGCTGACCACCATGGCATCTAGTCTCTGCCACAAGCCACAGAAGAGCAGACCAATCCCAGCACCTGCTTCCCACCTGCCCACTGGGGCTGGCCTGACACCCGTGACCACACTGCTGCCCACCGGGTCCCGGCAGCCAGTGGGAAACACCCTCCTGCTGCCAGCCAGGGGCTACGGTGCAGGGCAGGCCCCGAGGCCAGCTGGGCAGAAGACACCCACCCTGACCATGCCAGCACCTCCCGCCAGGGCACCAGGAGACGAGCCCAGAGCCCAGGATGGAGGGAGCTCCCAGCCCGCCTGGGGGGCCATGCTGCAGGGAGGGTGACAGACGCCATCTGCTCTGGATGCAAGCGGCTGCCAGGAGCAAGGGGCAACAGAAGGAAGAGCTGCCCGGGCAAGGCCTGCGTGAGCATTACCTTTCGGTTCCGTGTCCAACGAGGGGGTGCTGGCTTCCCGCTGCTCTCCCGAGTCCACCGAGATGCTTCGCTCCCGCTTCCCTTTGCCCTTCAAGGACCCGAAGTTCGGGACAGCGTTCTGGCTGTTTTTCAGTCCAGAGTTGCCAGGAGAAATCTGACTGGCTTTGCCGCCATGATTTCCCGCCCCCACGCCCTTAGACCCCAGGTTGCAGGTGGGTCCTTGGCTCACATTATGGTGCTGGGACTGGGCACCGCTGTTACCTGTCTTTCCATGATTGGTCAGTTTATTGTCAGGGTGCATTTGATTGGCTAAAACTTTTGGCAGCGACAGTAGACGGAGCTCCAAGTCCCTGCTGCTGCTGCTTCCCTTTGGTCAAACACCTGCAAAGAGAGAGAGGGGTCAGTAAGCTGCTTGCCCCCTGTTACAGACCCCCAGCCCTGGCACCCCACCACATCCCAGCTAGGGCATCTGCACCCACATGCCCTTGCCCCACTGAGAGAGTATCTGGCCCACTGTGCCATCACCAAGGCCCAGCAGGTCCTAATTCACAAGAGCTGTCCCACTGGACAGTGCTAGGACGAGGCAACGGTGCGAGCCTAACCGCAGTCTGAACGGAGAACCGGTCGGACTCCGCGAGAACAGCCCAAGACTCTGACTCCCCCGAGCAGGCTTTGGAGGGTGTTTCTGGCAGGATGACAGAATCAGCACAAGAGCGTTTTCTCAGCTGCGCGTAGCTGAGTGTTACACTGCCCTAAAGCCCACGGGAATCCCAGCTCTGGCTCTGCTGTGCCTCGGGGCTGCTGGGACTTCCAAGGGGCAGCAGAGACAGGGCCAGCGACGCACACCAGGTCTTGACCACTTGAGCTAATGGAGAATCCGCCTTGCTCTGGCTGCACAAGATGCAGCACAGCAGAGGCACGTGCACACTGGTATGTCGCCCTTCGCCCCCCCGCTGGCTGTGGGTGCTCCTTGCGCACATGTGCTCTCTCTCGCATGGAAGTGCTTTGGGCACCATCTGCCAGGTGTAAAGCAACTCTGTGGTCAGAGCAACTCTGACTCAGAGCAGAAATGCAGAGTCCAGAACCCTGGACCCTGAGCCCTGTGCCAGGGTCTGGCACAACCACAGCTGCTGATGTTCAAGCTCTTGGCAAACGACACGGGAAGCCCTGTCCCGCAGACAGGGGCATGGCCAGGGGACAGGCACAGCGGAGAGTTCTGAGAAGGGACGAGGAGCTGTGGTGGAGGGGAGAGAAAGGGGCTCTGTTTTGAGGAGCTGCAGGACAGGAGGAGGGAAGATGCTGGCTGGAGCAGGAGCGGGGGAAGAACCTGCCAGGCAATCCTCTCCATCACCCCACTCTCCAGGTCACACGCCTCATCCTGTCCTAAGAGGGGATGCTCCAGGACAGCTGGGTGGGATGATGCCAGGGAGCAGGAGGATGCCAAAAGGAGCACAGCGATGCCCTCCTGAGCCCAGCCTGGGGAGGCGCAGCTCTCTGAACCGCCCCCCAGGCAGCCGGTAGGGTGTGGGGACAATATGTAGCCTGCTTAGATGGGGCTTTGGAAGAGGGAGGGGATTCATAGATTGTCGAGTCGGAAGGGACCACAATGGATCATCGTGTCCGACCCCCTGCCCCTGGCAGGAAAGAGGACTGGGGTCAGATGACCCCAGCCAGGTGACTATCCAGCCTCCTCTTGCAGACCTCCAAGCTAGGTGAGAGCACCACCTCCCTTGGCAGCCCATTCCAGATCCTGGCCACCCTTACTGTGAAAAATTTCTTCCTAATATCTAACCTAAATCCACTCTCAACTAGTTTACACCCGTTATTCCTAGTCACTCCCTGGGGCGCCTTAGTAAACAGCGCTTCCCCTATTCCCTGTTGACCTCCCCTAATAAATTTATAGGCAGCCACAAGATCTCCCCTCAGTGGTCTCTTGCGAAGGCTGAAGAGATTCAGCTCTCTCAGTCTCCCCCCGGAGGGTCTATCACAAAGGCCACTCATCATGCGAGTGGTCTCCTCTGGACCCTCTCCAGATTCCCCGCGTCCCTCTTGAAGTGCGGCGCCCAGAACTGGACACAGTACTCCAACTGCGGTCTGACCAGTGTCGCATAGAGGGGGAGCAGCACCTCCTCTGATCTATTAGTCATGCACCTGCTAATGCACGACAAGGTGCGACTGGCCTTGTTGATGGCCTCAGTACACTGCCGGCTCATGTTCATCTTGGAGTCAGTTATGACTCCAAGATCCCTCTCTGCCTCCGAGCTGCTGAGGACACTCCCCAACCTATAGGTGTGCTGGGGGTTCCTCCGTCCCAGGTGGAGTCCCTTACATTTATCTTTATTAGATGGTATCCTATTTCTCTCTGCCCATTGATCCAACCTGTCCAGGTCGGCCTGAATCTGCTCCCTGCCCTCCGGTGTACTAACTTTGCCCTATAACTTGGTATCATCACCAAAGTTGGAGAGGGATGAGGGCGTGGAGAGCATCAAATCGCTGATGAAGATACTGAATAATATCGGTCCAAGGACCAAACCCTGTGGGACCCCACTGCCCACCTCCCTCCAGGCTGAGAAGGAACCATCCACCACCACTCTCTGGTGCAGTCCCTGAGCCAGTTGGCCACCCACCTGACCGTGTAGGCGTCCACTCCGCAGTCTGCTAGCTTCCCAATGAGGGTCCTGCCACACGCCCACTGCCCTGCCCTGTGCTCTGGGATCGCAACTGGCTGCCTGGCATTTGCAGGGCTCTGGACAGCTGCCGGCACCCCCATAGTCCAATGGCTAGTGACTGCAGCCACTGGGCCTAGCACTGCTCAGGAGGACAGGGCACATGCCCTCAAGGTTGCTGCAGCCAGAGGCAGGATGCAGAGCAGAAAGCAGCATCCTGGCTCTGCTTCTGGCACATGAGCCCTGCAAGAGGGTCTCAGATCCTGCAAGGGAAGCGGGGCAGCGCCCATCCTGACCCACTCCAGGAAGTGCCTGGCTGGAGCTTCTAGATAGCACAGGCCGCCAGACAGACCCATCACTTGTCACTGCCCATGCAGCTCTCTTGGGGAGCCACGAGCTGGCTGCCTGGGGAGACCACGGTGCTGCTTTCAGATGACTTTCCTGTTTGTACCCCCTGCCCTCCCTCCAGGACCCTGCCCTGCAGGGCAGAAGAATCGCCCACCTGCCTCTGCCCCGCTGCCCGTGCTCTGCTCCCGCCGGGCTGTCCTGCCCAGCCTAGGCGCTGGGCGCAGTTATTCCTGCTGCTCAGGGGCCAGAAGCCCTGGGCCCGGCCCAAACCCTGGGGCTCTAAACAGAAGTGAACCAGCTCAGCAGCTGGACGGATGCCCTCCCTGACCTGCTTAGAGCAGCCTAGGGATAGACAACAAGAAGACGACGAGCCTTGTATCTACTGCAGCTTGAGATCAGACCCCAACCAAGCTGACATGGGCACACATGTACCAGAGCAAGGCTGCTCAAGAGACGGCGACAGTGTAGGGCCAGGTAATTCAGGAACAAAACCCAGGCGTCCTGCCATGAGCTCCCTGCAGACACTTGGCAAGTTCCTTGTGTGCCCCTGCCTCAGTTTCCCCACCTGCAAGCAGGCATCACAAGACCTGCACCCCCAGCACCGTGAGGCTGGGCGCGCGAAGCCCTGCCGAGAGGTCGGGGCACTTGGCGCTGCTCAGTCCTCCCCAGCACTTCTCGCCAGCCAGGTGGGATCCCTCCTGCCCTGCTTGGCCTATTGCTGCTTCCTAACTAGCAAGTCATTAGCAGCTCCCTCCCCCGGTCCCCGCACACCCACCGAGGGCTCTGCTCTAGCCTGGAGGAAGATGGTGAGCCACGGTGCTGATTAATTTTCACAGCACATAAGGGAGTTGCGAGCCCTTTAAGTGTCAGCCAGTCTCGCTCGCTCGCTCGCTCTCTCTAGGGGCCTATTAATAGCAGCTGGAAAGATCACATCACTCTCTGGATATTTATACCCCTCATTCCACACCAGGAGAGATTGATGTCAGTGCTGCTGTCCCAGTGCCTGCCCAATTGCTCTGTCTAACCGCTCGCAGGGGGAGGGGAGCTGCGCGGGGGAGGAGAAGGCCCACATGGTACAAGCTGCGGCGCTGAGCACGCGGCCCCCAACACTCAGCCTGGCTGGCCTTAGGGAGCCTGCGGCCGGCCCTTTGGAAGCCGTGCCGCTGCCAGAGGACGCTCCAGAAAGCAATCCCTGCAGCGGGTCCTGCTGCCTGCTGGTGGCCGAGAGCCTCGCCTGCCGCTCCGAGATCCCAGCAGCCAGCCCCGGGGGGTCACGCTCACCAAGGCTGGGGCAGGAGCGACGCCTCCGCGCCCTCGGGTTGCGGCAGATCGTGTCCTGACCCAGGCTTGGCCCCCGAGTGCTGCACGGCACAAAGCACGTGCTGGAGACTTACCAGCCAGCTCTTCCCACGGATGAGAGGGAAGAAAGCCTCAGTGGCTGGGACCCTTCCATGGGCCACCAAGCCAGGACAGCTCAAGCACCAGGTTCCTGCTGAGGAAGTCACGGGCCCTGTGGCAGCTGGGCCTCCAGCGCCCAGGGAAAGGCCCCCATGTTCCCTGCTGTGTTGTGCTGTGCTGTGCTGTGCTGTGCTGTGCTGTGGGAGGGGCAGCTCTGCACAGAGATGGCCCCGCAGCCTCACAAGCAACGGCAGGACCTGCACGGCCACATCAGCCCAAGCTGCCTGGATGCAGTGCCTCCCTGAAGCAGAGATCCAGGCGAGAAGGCCCCAGGGGGACACAGGGCCCAGCAGGGCTCCCCTAGAGACAGCGCTCTCCACAACAACGAGACTGACGGGGAACCAAACCTCTGCAGAAAGAGCTCACAGAAACGGTCATACCTCCCCATGCAATGTCCCGTCCCACTCGCCACAGTGCCCGTGAGCAATAGTCCTGGACCAGGACAGCCCAGCCCCGATGCACCCCCATATCCCCCCACTCAGCAGTACCTCACCCACACGCTGCACAGACAGGCATCCACCGGAGGCCCAGGAACCGGCGAAGCTGGAGCCCGGGTTTCCGCTGGAGCGTGCCGTAGCGTGGGCTGCGCTCTAGCAGGGATGTCTGCGGTGTCTGATGGGAGAGATGCAGAGAGCTCTGGCTTTGCACCTCTCCCCGACCTGCTGTTGCTTAGGCTCGTGGGGCTGGATTTGCATCCATCTTGTTGGCATTTAGGCCTTCAGGCAAGAGGCATCTTGTAAACACAGATTCCTCAAGGAAAGGGACTCTTCAGAGCAGTCCCAGTTCTCCCCTGCCATCTCAGATCTGGGGTGATTAGCAAAGTCTCTTTCAGACTCTGTTCCAATAAGAAGAACAGGTCATGTTTAAAAATCAGGACAGCTAACATGTGCAGACAGGGCTTAATACCTCTACGGTGGGGAGGCTGGCATCAGGATGCAAACAGGTCTTGCCCCATGAAGAGGCCCTAGACAGTTCTGCTTCAGCACCGGTGTCTGTCCATTCCTCAGCTACTAGATCAGACAAGTCTGGAGCTCGTGGAAGTGGTTCACCGTCTGCCCAGCACCATCACAGCAGAAACAGCAGGTATGTGCAGCTGCCCCGTGTCCCTCAGTCCCAGCCTGCAGATCCGAGCTTGCAGGGCTTTTCTTAGCAGATTCTCCAGTTCAACCAAGTCTGAACCTGCTTCGCTTGTACGGTCTAGCAGAACTACGGCCAGAAGTGACGGAAGAGTTGCTGTGTTAAAGATATACAATGGGATACATTCCTGTCCCCCCACTGGTGTCTCTCCAGGCAGCGCAGGGACTTCTTGTAGCAGAGGCAGGAGTTGCATTTACAGCTCGCTGGATTCTAGACGACGTGCCAAACATCTGGCCAGCAGAAGAGGATTTATTTATTAGAAGGTGGATACATGGACACAGGGTGACAAATGACCCACAGCATTGCTGGAAAAGACATGCCAAAGAGAACCAGCCTACCTAGACATCCAAGTCCCTTGACAGCTTGTGACGGGGCAAACAGCTTAGCAGAAACTCCACCCTTACTTGGCACTTTAAGGACAGCAAATTTTGGTTGCTAGTGGTTAAAGGAAGGAGCCAGGACTCCTGGGTTCTGCTCTCCGTTGTGCCACCGACTTCGTGACAGACCTTGCGTAAAATGGACTGTTTCTACGCTCCTCAGTTTTCCCTAGGAAAACGGAGGGGATAATACAATACATCAAGTGGGGTACAGCAGGCTTAATAAGCACCTCCACCGCCCTTAGGGATGTTAAATTCAAACCAAAGGGCAGCATCTGGGCCCTGAACATTCAGCTAGCCACGGCCTTGAATCAAAGACCTGTGGACATATAAAGAAATGCTGCTTTCGCTAAGTCTGTCCCAGGCACGGTCTGAACGAGGAAGCTGAGGAGAGCCTGGGACAATCCCAGGTGATGGACCAAGAAACCCGAAGCCCCGGAGGGGCCTCAGAGGAGCTGCTGGTGAATCCGGCTCTGCTCCCTCAGGAAGGACCCTAGCACGCAGATTCCTGGTGCAGCCACAGGCATGTGGAGCCCCCGCCCCCCGGCTGGGGCCGGGGGCTGCCCAGCAGCCAATCCGTCTGCCTTGCTGCTTCCACATTTCGGTGCAGACTGACGCTGCTGCAATGCAATCCCCTGGCCCCAGCAGCCAGCAAGCAGGGCGTGCGCCTGTGCTGCCGGGGAAGCAAGAAAGGAAGCAGAGGAAAGACGATTGCAACAAGCAGAGGAGGAAGGAGACCCAGTCACGGGCACACCTCCCTCCCCATCGGCAGGGCATTGAAGGAAGGAGCTGCACTGGTACAGCAGGGAGCAGGATCTGGCCCTCCGTGCTGTGCAGACATGCCCCACAGAATGCAAATGCCTGACGCATGAACGCACAGGGAGACGGATCATGACAAAATGATGCAACAAGCAGAAACAG
This sequence comes from Alligator mississippiensis, assembly GCF_030867095.1. Taxonomy (NCBI): domain Eukaryota; kingdom Metazoa; phylum Chordata; order Crocodylia; family Alligatoridae; genus Alligator; species Alligator mississippiensis. Next base: position 35,181,442 of record NC_081839.1, on the reverse strand, counting down.
CCATCCTACCCCTCCCCACAGCCAGTCCTAGCAGCAAAGGCAGCCACCAGTGCAGACACCCCTGAGCACACCACGCGTGCCACCAACCTGCTCCTGCCATCCCACACACGCCAGCTTAGGGGTGGGTGTCTGATCCAAAGCACCCCCAAATGACCCCCAGACTTTAGGTAGGCAGTCTCTGCCTTGAAGCAAGGAGCCCAGAACAGACCCATTGCTTCATTGGGTGGCAAGGCGAGACCCCAAAGGACCCTCACCAAAACCAGTCCTCTCACCCCATCAGTGAGAGACCATTGCCACTGCCAGCATCCTACAGGAGAAGCCCTACAGGTCCTCAGCCAAAGAGATCAGACCTTTGCAAGTTAAAGCATTTTGTGGAGATGCAGGGACTTCCACGGCCTGGAGGGAGGTGGGCAGTGGTGTCCCGCAGGGTTCGGTCCTCGGACCGGTACTATTTAATATCTTCATCAGCAATTTGGACGAGGGTGTGGAGAGCACCCTGTCCAAGTTCACAGATGACACCAAGTTATGGGGTAAAGTTAACACACCAGAGGGCAGGGAGTGGATACAGGCCAATCTGGACAGGTTGGATCAATGGGCAGAACGCAACAGGATGCAATTTAACAAAGACAAATGCAAGGTACTCCACCTGGGGAGGAGGAATCCTCAGCACACCTAGAGGTTGGGGGACGACCTCCTCAGCAGCACAGCAGCTGAAAGGGATCTTGGAGTCATAGTTGACTCCAAGATGAACATGAGCCGGCAGTGCAACGAGGCCATCAACAAGGCCGATCGCACCTTGTCGTGCATTAGCAGGTGCATGACCAACAGATCCAGGGAGGTGATGCTCCCCCTCTATGTGACATTGGTCAGACCGCACTTGGAGCACTGTGTCCAATTTTGGGCGCTGCACTTCAAGAGGGACATGGAGGATCTGGAGAGGGTTCAGAGGAGGGACACTTGCATGATTAGTGGCCTCCATGCAAGACCCTACGAGGGGAGGTTGAGAGATCTGGATCTCTTCAGCCTTCACAAGAGACGGCTGACCTTGTAGCCGCCTATAAGTTTGTCAAAGGAGGACAACAGAGAATTGGAGATGCGCTATTTACCAGGGCACCCTGAAGAGTAACTAGGAATAATGGGTACAAACTAGTGGAGAGCAGATTCAGGTTAGACATTAAGAAGAAATTTTTCATAGTAAGGATGGCCAGAATCTGGAATGGGTTGCCAAGAGGGGTGGTGCTCTTACCTAACTTGGAGGTCTTCAAGAGGAGGCTAGATAGACACCTGGCTGGGGTCGTATGACCTCGGTCCTCTTTCCTGCCTGGGGCAGGTCAGACACGATGATCCTTCATGGCCCCTTCCGACTCTACAATCTATGAATCTATGACTGCCAAAGTTTTGAACAGGAAAGTTTCTGCGGTCACAGACTCGGGGGTCACCTCGGAGTAGAGTGAGAGACTAGCGCTGGAAACCTGCCCTGTTTCATCCGCAGGCAGCCCCTTCAACTTGATTTATTCACAGAAAAGTTTGTAAGGTCCTGACTTTGTCCCGATGCACTCACTGCTGTGCATCCTTTCTCCATCTGAGCAAACAGTGCGAGGCATGGGACTGGATGCCGGGATCTGCTGGAGTGCTTGAAAAGCAAGACACCCAATATGGCCCATCTTTTCAAAACCCTCCAACTTTTCCTTACTTAACTCGATGGCGCGAAGAACGGTCAACACAAGCACCAATCAGCCACCCCACCATCTCCGACCTGACAGTCAGCCAACCAGGATGTAACTGGCCATGCTGTTACTGGGCACTTCTCCACCATTTTCAAACAGGACAGGGTCACTGTGCCTCAAACCTAGACCCATGGGGCCGTGGCAATGACGGCAAATGCCCTTGTGGACAAGTTCAAACTGTGTCCCACACCGCTGACTTGTGCCATTCACAGTGCTACCTGGTGGCCTTCAGGCTCTTCACACTGGTGACATCGCCTTAAGGTGGCTGAAACAATATGCCGAAACTGCATATGCTAAATAAATAAGCCTCTGTCCATGGTGGGGACAGACAGCCCCTCCCAGAGGCAGCTGTGACTGAAACCCAACAGCAGCCAGCAGGGCAGAGCAGCTGGGCTGCTGCTTCACAGACAGGGAGGAAGCAGCCCCCGTCCTCCCTTCCTCTGCAGGCATCTGGGCACGGCAGGCTCCGGGGTCTGGGGCACCGCCAACTGCCCTCGCTTCTCTGCCAGAGCCTCGGTGGGCCCCAGGACAGAAGTGCCCCGCACAAGTACCAGCGACTCACCTGCGACTCCGCCGCATCCCACGGGGGCAGGGTGGGTGCAGTGTGGCTCAGCTCCTCCCTGGGCAGGCGGACGGCAGAGCTGCCAGCACTGCAGGCTCTGGCCCCACACAACTCAGGCAAAGCCCGGCAGCACAGGCCCAGCCTTGAAGGGCACCTGCAGCACAGCACCCAGCAGTGGGAAGGGAGCAGAGGGAACTGTTTTGTTCTGCGATGCTGCGGGCCCTCTTCAGCCAGGGGTCTCAAGGGCTGCACCCACAGTGGAAGCAGGTACCTGCTCCCTCAGGCAGAGGAAAGGGGCTGCAAGAAGCCAGGAGCTCTGGCTCCCTCCCTCTGGCCAGACCCCGCACCAGCCCAAGCACAAACATCACACCTGTCACACCCCACACCCTAGTGGGCACCTGTCTTTCCATCACTCCCCCATGGTGGCACCAGCAGCTCCAGGAGCCATGCAGCAGCTGCCCAGAGGTGCCAGCCCCAGCTGAGTAGCTGCCGTGACAGTCTACAGTCAGGCAGAAGGCAGGGCAGACAGCACCTTACAGACTTCCTAACCAAGACACGTATACAGGGAGTGCACGAGCTTTCGTGAACCCCAGCTTACTGCGTGAGATGCCGTGAAAGGACCGCACAGGGCTCCCAGCCCGTGCCAGGTGGGTCGGGACCAGCAGGGTTTTAATCCTAGAGAACAAAGCCCCCTGCCCCTGCCCCACTCTGCCCTTCAGCCACTACAACGACTCGGGAGGAGGGGGCCCGGCTGCCCTGCCCGCCCAGCCACCCACAGGTGCGGGGGGCAGGGGGGCGAGCACCCCGCCCCGGCACAGCCTGCGGCCGTGCCCGGGCACCGCTAGGTGTCACCCTTGCTCAGAGCACTGGACAAGGCGGCCTCGCTGCCACAGGCCGAGAACTGGTGCGCTCACTCTGCCGCGCCAGCGCCGAGGCGCCTGGCTCCTCGCCCCCTTCCCGCAGCACCCCAGGGAGCAGGCACAAGTGCGCGGCGGGCAGGGGCAGGGGCGAGGGCGCGCAGCCCACCACGTGGCAGCGCTGCCCCGCCTGCTCTACCCTCAGCACAAGGCACCTGCCACCCGTGCCAGTCGGCAGAAGCCCCGCGCAACCTCTGGGCCCAGCAAGGCAGTGCAGCCGCCTCCCCGGGAGCACAGCCACAGCCCCGTGAGCTACAAGTCGCAGCAAGCAGCCGCGGGACCCAGCTGACCTGCAGCGCCGCACGTTGTGACCCGCACGCCAACCAGCCGGGCCCTGGGGGACCGGGCCGGCCCGAGTGCTGAGGAGCCTCCAAGACCTCTAGCCCTGGCTCCTGCAGCCCAGGCCTCGTTGCCTTTGTAGCCAAGACTCAGGCTTGCCCACTCTGACCTGGTGGGCCACCCCCAGCCTCAGAGCGGACGGAGGCCAGAGCCGGCTCTGCACAGGGGCTGGGACACAGGTGAGGCCACTCACAGGCTAAGAAGCAGCTTCAATCTGGGACACCTGTGCCCGCTCCCCGCAGGCAGGCAGGCAGGCAGGCCAGGGAGACGCTGGGAGTGAAGCAGGGCAGCAGTTTGCAGAGAGAGCACTGCCTAACTGCACCCCTTGTGGGAGCCTGGGCTGCAGATGAGACCAGTCACCAAGTGCTCCTCCAAGATTATAAATAACAGCCCTGGCGCCCAGCACGGAGCCTTGGCTCTATATTTAAACCTTGGCTGAGGTCATTTCCTCTTCCCGGCAGCTCCCCCCACCCCACCGCATTTGCTCTCATTTGCATGTGCTCATGACTAAGGCACACTGGGGTTTAAGGTCAAAGGGGAAGTGGCCGTGCATCTGCCTCGCAGGAAATTCCACCCTGGGCAACCCTTCACCTCCCGCGGCGCAGTCGGAGCAGGCGGCTCGGTCCCGCCGGCAGGGCAGAGTGGGGGGAGCTGCCGAAGAGCCACCGCCATGGCAGGAGCTCAGCACCCCTGCCTGGCTCTGCAGCGCTCTGCTCTGCGCTGGGACACCACCGGGGGTTTCCACGCCTGCATCTGAAAGGGCACCTGCTCCCGCACCTCGCCCAGCTTCCTGTCCCAGCAGCTCCCCCGCTTCTCACACTCGGAGCACCTCACGTCTAGGGTCACTTCTCCTCCTACAGAATGGTCAAGGCAAATCAAGCCCTCCCACAGGACCAGCGACGAAAAGGGCTCCCCCCACAACATGCACCACGGTGGGAAGTGGGCAGGACCACGATCCCACCCCCAGCAGGGCCAGTGAAAAACATTTCCTCATGCTCCCCTCTAACCCTGGAGGAAAGAGGGCGCACCCTTTCATGGCATCCCCAAAGTGGCGGAAGAGACGATGGCTTGCAGCCGAGTTCAGCAAAGATGGAGGTCTCCGCACCCCAGAGCCACTGCTGCAGCTGCCCGAGGCGTCAGCACAGGCCCCAGGGATGGCACACACCAGGACCCCTTGGCAGGGCTGATCTCCTCAGGTCACGGCCTGGGCTTCTGCTCCCAGGAAGGGATGGAGTTGGCACTATCCCACAGGCTTCCTCCAAAGCCCTGCCGAAAGGCAGCTGCCTCTGGGGTGCAGTGCACCTTGACAAAGCTCTTTTCTAACCGGGAATGCCCAGAGAACCGATGCTGTTCTTGCAAACCCGAATGCCGGCTGTCCGGCTCCATCCAGGCTCCTCTGGAGTGGAGGGAGGGCAGGGCCTGGCCTCCCAGGTTCCAGGAAGTCTATTCATTCGAAAGCAGCTGCTCTCTCCCCAGGAGACCAGGCATTCAAGCGCAGCACAGCAGATCTGTGCTAGGTGCTGGTGGTGCTATGGGGCACTCTGCCCATTTCTCATACACTCTGTGCAGTAAATACAGGCGTTAGCTCCACTTGGGCCTGGACCAGGGCTCTCTGCTGAGAAGCTCTGGACACCATTTATGTTATGTTATTTGCTGCCTTCCACGTGGGATGTGCTGCCGAGTCCTGTGCTGAAAAAGGATCATGGGGAAAGCTCCAGGAGCTTGGGCTTTCGGTGGGGGGGAAGGTTAGCTGGGTGACAGGCGGCCAACAGCTCAGGGACAGCGCCATTTACATTAGTCTTTGCAGTTTTCAGTGTTTGCAGCCATCTGGATAAATGGTACCAACCTGCACCCCCAGAGCTGCTGTCTCACAAGAGCCATCCTCTTCCAAAGGTATCAAAACCAGGTGCCCCAGGAGCACAAATCCCCTCTTCCCCTTCCTCAGCCCACGGTCCACAGGACCCTGGAGCTGTGCCTGATGGGAACAACGTGGCGACTCCACAACCCATGGAGGTATGAATGTGGGAAAGCCTCACTGGCGAGCCGGGCAGGTGAGGAAGGAGGTTCAGCAGGTATGGAGTGGAGGTCCAGCCTTCCGCCAGCCTGCTCCTGGCAGCAGCCGCAGTTCGGCGCCCAACCCAGGCAGGAAGCCGGGGGAGTCTCTGGAGGTGGAGTGGGAAACGGCTCTGAGCTGAGCATCATGCCAAGTTTCAGCTCCCGATGGATTTCCAACATTTACAACTGAAATGCAGCCAGACCCTTCAATGCAGCGTCTTCACAGAGAAGCCGCCATCAATCCACACGCACATGAAGAGAAACACCGGGCCCGACACTGACCACCCAGGCCAATGCTCCTTGCTCAGGGCTCCCTCCCACCGCACAGAGATGCTGAAGTCCAGAGCGCAGTGGCAATGCTGGCGCCAGGCCTTCCTCCTTGTCATAGTCACGGGGGCATGGATCCCAAAGTGGCGCAGCCCTGCCCACAGCTGGGGGAGAACAGCCTTGCATGAGCTATCCACTGCATCCACACACAAGTCCCCTCTGAGCTGTCCCTATCAGGGCCAGCTAGGCTGCCTGAGCACAATGGCAAGGCATGTCTGCTCCTTCCACTACTGTCCATTTAAATCCACAGAGGCCAGAAACCACGGCAGGCCAAAAGCAGCTCCGCAGCCCACGATCGCATTACAACACAGGAAGGAAGAAGGCACTTGGATGGAGCTGGGATCACTTTCAACAACTTGCACATCAATATCTAAGGCACTGGAATTAGCACCCCAACACCCCAAATATATCCCCTACTTCCTGCCCTGACACTCATGCCAGGGCCAAGGCAGCACAGGACAGCCTGAATTAGGGCTGCTCCCAGGACAGCAAGGTCACGCGGCAAGCAGCGCTGGCCCTCCACACTGCTGCTAGCAGATGCCTCTGAAGGGAAATGCTTACACCATCTTGGAGTCAGTGTTCCCCAAGATGGGGGGGGGGCACATTCAGCACAGGCCCCTGATACCTGCCTTCTGAAACAGGCCATGAATCAGAGAGCAGGGAAGGCAGGGAAGCAATGGGCCACAATCAGCTGACCCGCAAGAGATGCTTGCTGCCACCACACCCTGCTCTGAACTTGCACAGGAGCTGGCCTTGCAGTTGGCACCCAGAGGGTTAACAATGCCCAGGGAACTGCAGGAAGGCTCCTCCTTGCTGCTGGCAAGAACAATGGGGCTATTGTGGGAGGCCAGGCAAGTGTGGGCAGATTGCTGGCACCAGGAGCTGCTACGGAGCTTGGGTGGATTGCCTCGCCTCTCCTCCTCCGTGGACAGGTACAGGGCGAGGGAACATACCTGCACAGGAGTCCAGGGGCATGCGGAAGCCAGCAAGGCCATGGCAAAAGCCTGCCCAAGGTGCCAGCCACCCTGGGGAGGCTTCTGTCTGTTGAGCAGCCTGGCTTGGGCCAGCTCCGCTGCTGGAGCAGGGGCAACCTGTGAGCAGAGCCATATGTACTGGGAACCAGCTGCAGCAGAAAGGCAGAGGGGCTGTCTGGCAGGGGAGCAAAGGCCACCAGGTCAGGAAGCCCCTCACTCCCCCTCCCACTCGTCACAGCTTTTTTCTAAGAGGATGCAGCACGGCGGGGATAGTGGCAGCCACCCTGAGTGCCCAGGCCCAGCGTCAGAGGCACTGGAGCCAGTTGCAGGGGGCAGAGAAAAGCCAGGCATCATGCTGGCCAGCAACAGGCCAAGCCATGAGAGAACACCGGCTACATGATTACCACTGTGGAGCCGGAAAAGAGACGCAGAAAGACAGGGCAAGAGGGCATGTGCCAGCACCCACCAAGGCTGCCAGGGATCTGGGACCAGTCAAACTCAGTGAATGTAGGGCAGAAGGCAGGGAGTGCTGCAGCTCTTGAAGGCCACACCTGGCCCTCACATGCACTGCATGGGAGGTTCCCTTTGGGACAAGCTGGTGCCAGGGATGTGCTGCTCCATCTAGCAGATTCACACGCTTCCACCTCTTCCGCCCCAGCCTGCAGGTGCTGTGCAGAACCCGTGCTTGGGAGCGGCACCAAACTGAGGCCCAGCCTGGCAGGGGCAGCACTGCCAGGGCCTGGGAGGACTCTGCCGTTGTTGGAGGCGTCCAGGGAGCTTTTCGGGTTCTCCAAGACTTGGGCAGACATTTCCTGCTGCCCTTGGGGCTGGCGTGACCAAGAGCACCCCCAGAGCAAGCAAGGAGCCAGAGGTGTCCTGGCGCCTAGAAACCCATGACACTGCCCTACACTGCCCAGCCCTTTGCGAGTATTGAGAGCCCCACGGCTCTTGGCAAGGGCATCCCCAGGTCGCAGGTGAAGCACGGGGGAGTAACTCTCTCAGAGCTACTAAGTCAGCAGCAGAGCCAGGAGCAGAATCTGGGAGCCGACGTCTCGGTTTCCCACGAGGCCACATCCTGTCTGTGACGCTGCGCAGGCTGTTCTGTCATGCACGCAGGAAGGGAAAGCACAGCCCACGTGACTCACGGAGCAGCACTGGTGCTGCAGGACCCTCGACCCGTCGGGCACCAGCCTGGAACTTGCACTACAGCGTCCCGGATCAGACCAACTCCTGCCAGGCAGGGAACTGGTAGTTTGCCTTCAGTGTACACGTGTGCCCGTGCTGGCACATGGGTGCAGGGTCCTGCGCAGTAGGGGCTTGCTGGGCTAACACAGGAGGGGCCTGTCCATCGTGACATGCCATTTTCCCTGTGCCATGGCCTCCTCTCATCCCCGTCCTTGGAGACCAGCTCCTGTGTGCAGCTGCAGGCTGGTGCTATCGGCCAACCCTGCAAGTGGGACCAGCGTCTGCCCTCACGCAGAGCTCCTGGCACCACCAGTCGTGCCCTGCCCGAAACAGTCCTGTGTGGGACTGCCCGGCTCCGTGCCCTGCATTCATCCTCTCCCACCACTTCTGCCCGTCCAAGCAGGAGCCTTCTCCACTGCTGCTCCTGCCTCTGCCCCTCCGTTCTATTTCGAGCTTCAGCTAAGACTTTCCCATCTCTCCCTGCCTCCGTCGTGCTCTCCTCTGACGTCAGCCAGCAGAGCAGAGCCCTTGGGGACACCGCTTTGGTTAAATATAGGATAACATCAGGCCCCACATGGGGAGCTGCTGCCTCTGACAAAGCGCACGCACCATATTCCAGCCCCACGTGGCCAGAGACAGGCTTTGTCTTCCCCTAAAGCCTCCAGCAGCCCCAAGGAGAGGATATGTAACTGCGGCAGAGCAGTCTAGTTGTGTAGGAAGCAGCCCATGCATCTTCACAGGGGATGGCCTGCACACCATCCAGTCTCTCCTCTGAAAAGTACAGCAAGTGTCTGGGTGGCCCCTGGCAGAGAGGACAGGAAAGGCAGCACTGTGTGTGCACGGACCTGGCTGGTCTGGCTAACCCGGAGGGAGGCCACCGTGTTAGTCTTAAGTCAGGCAGAAGGCAGCGTACATGTGCACCTTGGAGAATAACTAGCTAAGATGCATCTACAGCATGAGCTTTTATGAGCTCAAGGTCGCTTCATCAGGTGGCCTACTACCCCAGACTCCCCGAGCACTCCTGAAGGCAGCTAAGAGACCTCCAGCCCCACCTTAAGCAAGGACATGGAGGGAATGAACCAAGCTGGGCCATTAGTGAAACAAGTCCCTGCTAGACAGAGCCCTGTCCACACCCTCAAGGGCCCAGGAGAAATGCAACGCTCTGGATTTCCCAGCTGGATCAATAATCAGTCCATTTCAGAGGAAAGGCATGAGACAGAAAGGCCAGGCCAGGCCAGTCCCCACTTGGGTTTGGCTCCATTGCATGGCTCCAGGGGCATTGCTTCTAGAGTCAAGCTGCTGTACTTTTAAAGGTGATTTCATGGCCTAGGCAAGGGTTAAATCTGCCTATAAATATCTGTTCCCAGCAGGGCTGTGGCTCTGAACCCTTCAGCCATCTGTTCTGGCTTCCCCTCGAAGACTACAACATCTGAAACACGTTCCAAATTCTTAGGAGTACACCCAAAAATAAACTAGTGCAATGGCTTAGCCCTGTCGCCTGCCTCTGCGCGCGTGAGCATACCAGTGTGCCTGCCTGCCTGCCAGAGCGAGCTCATACCCGTGTGAATGGGAACACACTTGGCCAAGCGTGTGAACATACCACACCAGGCAGCGTCTCTTCCTGTGCCCCTGCCCATGTGGGTGGGCTTGCTCAAGGACAGATCTGCAGGAGCCTGCAGGAATGCACCCATGCTAGTGCAAGCACTGGGCATGATTATGTGCATACCCTTGTGCCCGTACTAGCATGTGGGTGTGTGTGTCCATGTGTGCAGGAGTGCCAGAGGTCCTGAGGCCTGGGCTGCCTCAGCAGGCTGATCTGGTGCAGTAGGAAGGAAGCGTTCTCCCAGGACGTGCCAGGTGTCACGGCCGAGCAGCCCAAGCAGCTACAGCCGGGCTAGCTGTTGCACGGGTGCGCAGGCTGAACCTGGTACTCAGCCCAGGGAGGCTGCAGAGCAGGGACAGGGTGCTGGAGTCCGGAGGGTGCTCCCACCCATGCCCAGAACACACACAGCTGCACCCTTCCTCGATCTCTCTCTCCTGTTCCTTTCCCATGTCCAAGGCCACCAGTTACCTGGACTTCCAGCAGCTGAGCCCAACCAGCCAGGGCCTAATGGGCACCCACAGACCAGGCCCAACGGCACACGGGTATGATGTGGAAACTCAGGCCCTTGGTTTCAGCCTCCTGACACAGGGATGAGCTGGGAGCAAGCCAGCGCCACTGCTGCCTCAACACAGGCCTGCTGTCTTCCTCGAGAGGGAAAAAATAACCCATTGATCCAGGTATTGATTGGACGCAAGAGTTTGTGTTTGCTTAAAAGTTTGCCCACGGGTCAGGCCTTATTACAAGCATTGCTCCTGGTGATTATGTTGGAAACAGGCTGTGCCAAGCACCAGTCGCTGGCCCAGAGAGCAGAATGCAGGCAGGTGTGGAAGTTAAATAGTCCCTCAGGGACGCTTCCCTCCTCCCGCTCCCCCAGCATCAGAAACAATTGCTAGGGAGCAGGAGCGCAAGGAACAGCTGTAGGGCGGCCCGCCGCACGGCACGCCCCCCTGGGAAGGCGGACTAGGCAGCGAACAACAGCCTATGATGCAGGATGCCAGAGGGGCACCGGCTGCCTGGGCCCTTCGCAGGAATGCCTGCTGGGGCGAAGCCGTGCTGCTACTGAAACAGTGGCTTCGTCCCGGGGCAACGAGTGGCAGTCACCATTTGCAATCCACGCGCTGCGGCGCTAGGCCACGGCACACGATTCTAGGAGGGAGCCTGAGCAGAGAAGCAAGGACCAGACCTGCCCACCTCATCCCCCAGGCGAAAGGCAGAAGCAAGCACACGGATAAGGAAGGAAGAGCCCCTCAGGGTTCTCGGCACGGTCTCCAGTGTCGCTGCCACTGTCGGCTCTCGTGGTGCATGCGCAGTCCCAGTACTCAAGGCTGCGTGCTCTCTGGGTGCCTCAGCTTAAGACACCCAGGTAAAGGTGCCAGGTTTCAAAGGTGCGGAGCGCGTCCGGCTCCCATTGCAGTCAGCTGCACTGGGTGCCAAGGATAGGAATGGCCTTCACTCTTAAAGTGCTGCTGTGCACTTGCACGGCCTGCAAGTCATCCCAAGCTCATTCACGCATTCCCAGGCAGCACTAGTGCGAGCTCGGCAGGGCTCTCCTGCACCCCGGGAGCTGGATTTCTGCAGCCAAATGCAACTTAAAACATGACACAATTGTTAAGAAAGCCCAGATTCTGCTTGTTGGGCGACTCTCGGGCTTGTCAAACAGACAGACCAAGAGCACCTCACGTTGCCAGGAACAGCACAGGCAACTGCATGTCCCCCACAACCTGCCAACAGCTCTCAAGCCATCAGTCATAGCATCGTAAAGAGAAGATCAATTTGGCCCCAAGGGGCAAAGGGTATATCAGATTAGCCAATCAGGCATGCTGCGCTGAAGGACTTCTGGGGTAGTGAGAGCAAAGGAAATGTTGGAAGATCATTAGGCACGTGTAATGAAGTTGGGGCACAGACAGCGCTGGGTATCAGAGCGCAGACACCTGCCCACAGGCGCTGGCCACTCCCTTCCCTGCACCTTCTCAACCGCGTGGGAACAGGGGAGAAGAGACGGGGCCGGGCAGAGGCAGGGCCAGTAAACGTCTCCCCGAGCAGCCTGGCCACTGCTGCCTCGTCCTGACCCTCAGCAGCCCTGGTTCTTCCCGCTCCCAGTCCCGATGTCTCTGCCTGAGCCCTGCTCTGCCGCCCCCTGCACGAGTCCCATCCTAGGCGTGCCACAAAGCTCGGCCAATGTGACCCAGCCCTCAGCTCTGCCACTGCCCCTCCATGCCCCTTCTTGGTCACCTCAGCTCCTGGGCAAACTCTGATCTACCCCGCAACCCTGTCGCAGCTGAGGCAGCAGTGCAGACACAGCCAGTGACCCTCGCTCCGGCCAGGAAGTGGTTTTATACGTGCACAAACTTCTAGAGACTGGAAGGGCAGAACTGCCATTTCCCCGGTGCCTGGATTCCCAGCACGCTTGCGGGGCAGGGGTGAGCGCCGCCGCTTAGACACAGCAGCAGCCCCCGAGCACCTCTGTGCCGCATTCCCGAGGCTCCCTGCACACCCGGAGCGCGCTTCATTTCAGCGAGTGAAATACACCAGAGCCCGTTCTCTTTGCAGCAGGATTTATTTCGCTTTTTACATTTCTTAGCCCATCACATCCTCTTCTGCTAAAATAAAAGCAGTAAATCAATTTCTCCCCTTCCCTGCCGTCACTGCCTTGGAAGTACGGCTTGCAATTGAGGGCTGATATATTACTGAGGAAGCAGCAAACTAGTTCAGACCAGTGCGGGTATCCTCAGCTACCCACACGGCTCACAGCCGCCAGCTCTGCTCTCGTGCTGGCCCTGCACCGAGGCACAGACCAGAACCAGGCTGCAGCAGTTACCAGGATTTGTGCGTCTGACAACACAAATGAAGACACCGCCTTGCCAGTCTGCACACGAGCGCTGCTCCCACCTCCGGGAGCCTCCCCGCCTGGCCTGTGAGGTGCTGCTCACGTCCCTCCGTGCACCCCCACGGGGTCCAGGTGCAGCTTCACCCCCACCATGCCACAGCAAGGGCAGGCCTGGAGCAGCCACATGCAGGCCTCGATGCCCCGAGCACGGAGCCGAGGCAGCGGCGCTCTGCAATACCACCTGCCTCAGTGCCGTATTCTGCCCCTCGCAAGGGAAGTCAGACGAGCCATCGACGGCAAAGCCACAGCCCGCAAGGAAGAAAACTGCCTCTCAGACACACGCAGCCGCCATCCCCACTTCAAGGGGCGCTTGGCCCAAGACCAGCGCTGCCCACCTCGCTCTGCACGGGCAGTGTCACAAAGCACAGCGCACGGGCGGCGTCGCAGGGGCCTGGCGAGCCACCCCCCTGCAGCAGGCACAGAGCAGAGGAGGAACGACGATACACAAGTCATCTCCAGGGCGAGCCTGTCGACGGGTCCTGGGCAGTCACTCAGCACAGGCAGCCTGCCCCAGCACCACGGGCCACTCGCACTCTTCCCCTGCAGCCCTTGGCACAAATATGGCATGGGCAGCAGAGCTCAGCTCCACACCAAAGCTCTGCAGACACTGGAGCTCACTGCAGGCATGGCCTTCTCCACCCTGGGCAGTTTAGTCCTTGGGCTAGTGCGGACAGGACATCTCACCTCCCCTTCCGGACAGCAGCACCCTGCCCCTCGCGAGAGACACGGGCCGTCAGCAGCCCCCTCCCTGCAGCCGGCAGCCGTGGCCGTAGGACTGCCTATTCCTCCGCGCAGCACAGAGTGCCGGGGCCAGTCCTCTCACGTTACCATCATGCAGATACACCCTGGTACTGGAATCTGATGCCCCAGCCAAGATGCCCCTCCACACAGCCATAGCAACTGCCCCTCGCAGCACAGCAGTGCCACCAGCTTGCTCAGCCTCTCCTGGGCCGAGGCCAGGGATCACCACTGAACCTGCAAGGCCCTGCCACTTTCACAGAGGGCAAGAACAGATCTGGAAAACAGAGAGCCCCGTCACACCCTGGTGGGGGGCCGGGCAGACACTGGTGAGGCAACAAGAGAGACACCTCCCCTGCCTAACTTCTGTGGGGGCCAGCATGGCCCCTCGCCCACAGGAGGCAGCTCTGCAGCCTGGGCACAAAGGTAACAAGGCTCAAAGCCTCTCGCACTGAAAAAGGCCCATGGGATTTTCCCAGCCCGGCCGGGTCTGCGTGCGAAGTACTGCCAGTGGCAGACAAGCTCTCCAAGGACGAGCCCTACTGACCTCACAGGTCAGGGCCTCGCCCTGCTGCCAGGACCCGGGAAGCTCTCCCCCTCCTCCAGTGGGCTGCGTGCCACAGCCTATCCTCCTCCTGTGGGGGCACAGCTCTGCCCCGGGACATGACCAGTGCTGCTTCACACACGAGAAGTGGAGGAAACACAGTCACGATGCAAGTCCCACAACAGGGTAGCGTGTGCCAGGTCCCAGGCCCTGGAACTTGCTTGTACCCTCTGGATGTCGGAGAGTTTCCTGGGTCCAGGCAGCGGGGTAAGGAGCTGGCCTGTGGGGCCTGTAGGGCTTGCTCTTGGGGAGCACGTATCTGTGACACTGGCTGTGCTTTGCAGCTCCCTGCATGATCCCAGAGGGTGTAGGGTGGATGCGAGGGCCTAGGAGAGAAAGCATGCACCCCATGCCTCTGGGCCCTGCTGGCAATACTGCAGGGGTCCACAGCAACACCTTCAGCAGCAGGAGGGGCCCTGGAGCAGGATCTAGCACAAGGCCGACAGCAGAAGAGATTCAGCCTACCAGTCAACCCGTAGGAGCCAGATCTAGAGGAGCCGTGCTCCCCGGGGACTTGCAGCTGGCAACCTCCCTACAGCTGGCCAGCCCCTGGGCTAGAACCGGACTCCAGAGGTGGCCAGAGCAGCCCCCACCTACGAGTGCAGCCGTGCTGGGCATGGCCTGCAGCAGCCCTTCCTCCCCGAAAGCTCATCATTTGCTGTAAGGAGCACGTGAGGGAAGCTTGAACGCTTCCCCTCTCCCAAACTGACAGACCCCCGAGCCCTGCCGAAGCGGTCGAGTCCGGCCCAGAGAGACGTACCCGGGACTGGGCCCGGCACAGCTGTCAGCAGGGGCACGAGCTGTCCCAGCCAGCCCAAAGCCTAGAGCTGTTTCTGCCGGAGTGACAGCCTGTCAGGCAGGGAAGCTCCTCCAAGGAGATGTGGGGGCGTGGAACGAGCTGGAGCTGGCAGCTGTTCCCAGAGACCTCAGGAAGCGCTGCCGTCCCAGACGGGCTGCTCCGTCCTGGGAAGCAGCAGGCCCCTGCACAAGCGGCTCTCCAGACCTCCCACTGCTGCTCGTGCCCAAGTCAAGATGCTGTGGCCACAAGTTGAGGGCCCGTTTGCCCTGGGAATGGCTGGGACGGGCTAGAAGGGAACGAGGCAATCTCACGTCCGTAGGAGGTGGTGATAGCTCTTCACCCAAGGGCTTCCTGGGGCTCAAAGTAAGGCACGGTCCCTGCTCCGGAGCCCCAGCCCGTGGGCAGGCACTGTCCCCGCCGCACGAGCTCCTGCCCTTACTGCACAGATGCACAGCTCAGCGCCAGGGGAGAAGAGCCTGTGGCCAGCAAAGCCAAGAGAGGTTCAGACTCAAAAGCTTAAAGCCAGGCTGGACGTGAACAAGGGGCTGCTTTTCACAAGTGCTGAGCAGCCACAGCCTCCATTCAGGCCAGTGAACTACAGCGGTGCTCAGCGCCTCTGAGAGATCAGGCCTCTGGACCCCAGGCACGAGCACGCGGTGCCGTGCAAGCCACCTATATCCCTGACCTACAGGATAGAAGGGTTTTCACGCCCCCTCCCTTTGTCTGCCAAGAAACTGGCCTGTGGCCAGCTCCTCCATGCCAAAGGGCCTCCCTTGGAACAATGGCGAGGAAGCGCTGAAAGCCAGAGACTCCTGCGTTCTGATCCCATGACAGTTGCCAACAAGCTTGTGCTGCCTTGGGCAAGTCACATCACCTCCCGTGCTTCCATCTGCCCACCAGTGAAATGGGGCTAACAGCTGCCTCCCACAGGCACAAGTGGCTGCGTGCTTGGAGGCAAGCGGAGAAGGTGCTGGAGAAGTGCAGAGCACTGTTGTTAGCGCTTAGCATGCCCACGGTCCCTCCGGGGCAATCCTGCAGGGCCCTAGAGCTCAGCACGCAGCTCGCTCCACCCTCAGAAACCCCATGGCTTTGGGGTGGGGGGACAGAGACACACACAAAGACAAGCTGCCATCCAGCCCCTTTTCCCTGCAGATTGATTCTCAGAATAAAAACCAGCTTCCACTCGTCCCAGCCCCAAGAGGGAGCGAAGCAGAAAGAGGTTTGTTGTGAATACATGAAACTGTCGCTAAGTGAAGAAGAAAAAAAAATACCAAGGGGGCGGGGGGGACAGAAACCACATTTTTATTTCTGGTGGCCAGCCAGCTGACTGACTCAGCCAGTTTGGTCGCCTGCCATATAGATTTAAAAACAAAACCCAGCTCTCAGAGGGGAGAGCAGCGATTCAGATGAATGTGCTTTTCTGTTGAATGTCAAGCAGATCCTAGAGCAGCCCAATATGTATTTAGGGACCTGGTTTCTCTATCACACTTTGTGCAAGGACCGTGAGCAGAGCCACACAGCACGGGGCTCCTGCCTCCGTCGTACTACCGCTGCACGTGGCACGGGGCTCCTGCCATGGGGCTGCCCTCCACAAGCCCTCTGCTTTGATGCAATGAGCTCGCTCAGGCCTCCCCCCCATGGGTCTCTCTGGCTCCCAAGACTGTAGACAGAAGGACAAGTTCCCACCCAGCACTGTCTCTGCGAGGGGCCAGAAAAGCCAAGCTGGGCGAGTGCAGCAGAGAGCTGGCTCCGAGCAGCAGTTAAGGCTTTGTGCATGGGCCAGCACACAAGGGACTCCCCCCTGCCAGCGCAACGGCTCCAGCCCAAGACCCGTGCAAAGCAGGGGCACTGTGAGCATCTCCCCACCTCTGTGGAGATCTGCGCCTTGCCCGAGGTATCTGCAGCAGCAAAATGAGAGGAGAAGGGAAGAGACTGTTGCACTGAAGTATTGACTCCCGCTGTATTTATCTGGAGCCAGGGCTGGAACCCAGGTGAGCAAAACAACTGCCCCCTGCGAGACACTGCAACCTGGGCTCCTTACACTGGCAGGCTGGCGGCTGCTCAAACCGCAGCTCCGCTCCCGTAAGGGGACTGAGTCCCCCGCAGGCCTCCAGGTCTGGCTCTAAGACATCAGCAAAGACAGGACTCCATGTGTGCATGACCCAGGGAAAAGGAGTGCATGGGCACAGGAAGGCCAGGGGCCATTCAGAGCAGCATGCAGGCACCCCCACGAACAGTGCTGGCATTACAGGCATGCACCAGAAGCAGCCACACATGCCCCTGCAACCTGGATGCCAAGGTTAACGAGAGCCCTTCGTGGCAGGCGCGCAGCTCGTAGCTCAATCAGAGCTCCGACACCTCCCGGAGCAGCAGGCACTGGGGTTACTGGACTGCTTCTGCCCTTGGAGAAGATGTTTCTGGCTTGGAGGAAAAAGAAAGGGGGCTGGGAGGGGGAAGGGGTTTGCACTGGAACTGCAAGGGGAGATTTAGTGACTGTCGGAAAAAAATGGCTGCTTTATTGCAGTCAGCCTGTAAACCCTGGAGCCTGAAGGTCTGGGAGTAATTTCTCCCTCCCACGTGCTGGGCTCAGTTTGTACTGCGGGTCAGAGGTCAGTGCTTTTCCAAAGCATTCTGGGAAAGAAGCCAACTGGAGCAAGCTGCTAAACACCATCCTGCAGCACAGAGCAAGCTGCGGAGAGGAGCAGGCTAGTGCAGAGTTAACCCTTTACACAGCAACTGCTCCACTCCAGCTGCCCCAGCAGCGAAGCCCGATGGAGCCCGGGGCCCTGGCAGGCTCCGCGAGGGCGGGCGTTCCCAAGTGCCCCCAGCCCACGAGGCACCGGGAAGGTGGGGAGTGGGCTGAGAGCTCCCCGACAAGTGGGGGGGGGTGTTCTGGCATGGAGCTGCCCCCCCTCCACCACCGCCACGCGGGGAGGAGGAGGAAGCCCTCCTGCCCCTCCCTGAACAGCTGCTTGCTTGGCTGATGTTTGAGGCAGGCCCTGCCCTGAAGACGCAGGACGGAGCGCGCAGAACCGGCACAGGCGCACCTCCCCCAGGTGTGGCAACGGGAGCGTCAGCTGCGCCCACAGCCTCCAGCCAAACGCCAGCACAGACATCTCACCTGCTTCCCAGCTCAACAGTAACCACCACAGTGGAGCGCTCTGGCCAGCTTCAAGCCGCGGTGCCAAGCCCACACGGGGAAGAAGGGAGCCCATGCCCCAGGGCCACCCATCCCTTGGCAATTGCTCTGGCCATAGCCATGGGCCCAGCAACAGGGGTGGGCGAGGACCACGGTCACCAGCCACCAGCAAGTTCTGTGCTATTCCGGGGTGAAAATCCGAGCAGCCCAGTGATCCTGGAGCCGGCAGTCTCCCCCTGCCCGCGTGCCCCCCCGTGCCAGACCACAGTGGCCCCCACCTAGGCCATGCCCCCATTGCACTGGTGCTACAAGCAGACCAGATGGCTGGAGGCAGCTCTTCCTGCTCATGACCCTCCCTCCAGAGATCAAGGTGGCACCTCTTCCACTCAGGCTACACCAGCTCAAGCAACCTCAGCTCCCCCTTGGGAAAGGCAGGACACCCCTGCTTCTCAGGCCCCGACTCGCTCAGCCCAGGCCTCTGCACACAGCCTTCCCTTCTGCACCGAAGCGCCGTACTCCAGGTGACAGTCGCTGGGCACACCAGCCACAATGGCACAGGCAGCTGGCTCCTAGCACCACGGCCATCGCAGACACTTGTTCTTCCCCCCCGCGCTGGCTCCCCCTCGTCAGGACAGAAGAGGCCTTGCCCGGACCCCCCAGATCCCAAAGCCCAGGGGGTCCAGTGAGAATGACTTCTCAACGCTCACTGCAACAGGAGCCAGCTAGAGCAACCAATGCAAATCCCAGGCAAAGCAGGGGCCAGTGGTAAAGCTGGGGAGAGCGCCAAGGAGCCCTGGCTCCCAACCCTCCTCCAGCTCAGAGCTGAGGCCAGGAAACAGCCCTATGTCACTGCACCAGCCTGCTTCCCTGCAGGCCGCTTCTCCTCCTGCTCCATCACATGCCCATGGGCACGGCATCTGGCCACCACCGGCACTTCTCAGCTCTCCTGGCTGTGCCTGGTAAGCAGCAGTGTCTCCAGTTCTCCAGGCTGCTGGTGTTGCTCTCATCCCCAAAGGAAGCTTTAAACACCATCTGCCCAGGTCCCCGATCTGCGTGGCCACTTCCTGCTCGGTCCTGGGATGGAGCCCAGCTGCCTCAGCAGGGTGAGCTCTGCACCTCCGCGGCGCCCTGCGCTGCAGCAGTTCTGGATCACCTGTGCAGGCGAGAGCCTGGCTTCCCCTCCCCGGGCCGCAGACGTGCATTCTTGGCCTTCAGCCCAGTCCCTCCGTCCCCCGCCCCCGCCAAGTATCTGCAGGCAAACAATAAGGCAGGGAGCTCAGTTGTAGCTCTCAGCAGCATCTTGCTTCTAGCCCTCACACCCACCCTGTTTCCTCGGGGCCCCAGCTCTCTCACGTGCCCCAGCGTGTGGAGCCCATGGGAAGGATGGGCTGGGCAAGCAGCACGGGTTGTAGTCCCAGGTAGGCTGCGTGCTCCTGGCCAGCTCCCTTCCCCCTAGTGCAATGGGGTTATCCCCAGCATCGGGGTAGGCACCTTAGTGGATGCCAAAGCAGGTACCGGTGCTCTCTGCCGGTGATGGAGAGCCCGCGCCACGCTGGCGACAGAACCCTCCCCTGCCCCATCCAACTGGAACAAGCGCTCATGGGCACCGTGCAGCGCAGCCTAAGGACGTGTCCGCAGACGACCTTGCTGGGAAGGCTCCACAGCCAGCTGGACCCCTCTCGCCTCTCGCATGCACTCCAGGCCAGCTCCTAGGCATCATCTGAGTTGGCACCATGTCCCTCCCCCTTCACACCCATCACTGACCTAGTCCCCTTCTCTTTCCCCCAGATGGCTCTGCCTATGGTCTGAGCTCACTGCTGGGCTAAGAGGGATGCCATGACCCGGGATTTACTGATGCATCCCCAGCACCTAGGGCAGCAATGACTCTGCTGTTCCCTCATGCAGGCTCCCACTGTCGGACCCATCCCGAGACACAGCAGATCAATAATTCACATGCCATGCGCTGTTAATCCACAGAATCTCCAAGCTTGTGTGGGGCTCGCCCGGCCTTTCCCCCCCACAGCCCAAGTAGCGAGATGAAGGTCAGAGTGTAGAACGAGTCCCTCTCCCTTCCCCAGAGGACTTGTTGTGTCATCTGGTCTAAGCCCTTTTGAACCTCAAGCTCTTGACATGTTTCAAGCACAGAACAGTTGATTTCCCCACCATTCACCCCACATTTCCAAGCTCACACTTGGTGCCTCACTTGCAGCCTCTCCAGCTCTTTCCTCCAAAATGGCCTATCCAGTCTCCACTGCTACAGCATCGTTCATCTCCTCCTGTCCTTCCTCAGGGTCCCCCTACAAAACTTCCCCAACCCTCACAGGCCAGCGGGCCCTTCAGGCTCACGCGGCCCCTTCCACCCCCTCAGGAGAATGGAGCGCAGGAGAGAGGCAACACTAGCTCGGGAGTGTCAACCTCTGGCACACTTGCCACAAGTAAAACGTGCAGCCCACATACAGCACACAGCAGATCAGGGAAGAAGTAGAGGGAAGAGCAGCAGCTAGGCAGGGAGCAGAAAGCAGAGCACCAGGTCAGCATGGGAGGGGACTGGAGTGGCACTCGCGGAGGGTGCAGGGCTTCCCTTGCAGAACACCCACCAACAAGGGTGCCTCCCGCTGCTCTGGCTCACCCTGCCCATCCCGCCCTCTTCCCAAAGGCCCAGCAGGGAGACGGGAGCCCGAATCGCTAAACGACTTCCTATTTCTCCATCGTGTTGTACCTCTGCTGTGCTTGCAGACATGACAGCCTCCCAGACCACTGGGTCTGAAGGCTTGCAGCAAAAATGCCACAGCCAACGGACGTCAGAGGCCAGGGATGTTTGCAGGGGGGTGAGAGGGACGAAGTCAGGGTCCTAGCTGCCTCTGTCCTGCCCTGGTGCCTATAATGGCTAATCCAGTGATGTAATATTATTAACTAGGCAAGCATTAGTTTTACTGGCTAAGTCACTGAAGACTAATGGGCAATTTCTATAGTTGACTGACTGTTGAGTCAAGACACCAGTATGTATACAATATGCACATACCACATTTACTTGGATAGAGGGGGAAGGAGCTCCTTCATGAAAGAGCTGCCCTGAGGTGTTTGGTTGTCTGATAAGCTGCCTGCAGGACTCATAAGGTTCCTGGAGCTCATAAGGTCCTTGGACCGATACTCTTTAATGTCTTTATCAGTGACTTGGACGAGGGAGTCGAATGTACTCTGTCCAAGTTTGCGGATGACACAAAGCTATGGGGAGAAGTGGACACGCCGAAGGGCAGGGAACAGCTGCAGGCAGACCTGGATAGGTTGGACAAGTGGGCAGAAAACAACAGGATGCAGTTCAACAAGGAGAAATGCAAAGTGCTGCACCTAGGGAGGAAAAATGTCCAGCACACCTACAGCCTAGGGAATGACCTGCTGGGTGGCACAGAGGTGGAGAGGGATCTTGGAGTCCTAGTGGACTCCAAGATGAACATGAGCCGGCAGTGTGACGAAGCCATCAGAAAAGCCAATGGCACTTTATCGTGCATCAGCAGATGCATGACGAATAGGTCCAGGGAAGTGATACTTCCCCTCTATCGGGCGCTGGTCAGACCGCAGTTGGAGTACTGCGTGCAATTCTGGGCGCCGCACTTCAAGAAGGATGCGGATAACCTGGAGAGGGTCCAGAGAATGGCAACTCTTATGGTCAAGGGCCTGCAGACCAAGCCCTACGAGGAGAGACTAGAGAAACTGGACCTTTTCAGCCTCCGCAAGAGAAGGTTGAGAGGCGACCTTGTGGCTGCCTTCAAGTTCATCATGGGGGCACAGAAGGGAACTGGTGAGTATTTATTCACCAAGGCGCCCCCGGGGGTTACAAGAAACAATGGCCACAAGCTAGCAGAGAGCAGATTTAGATTGGACATTAGGAAGAACTTCTTCACAGTTCGAGTGGCCAAGGTCTGGAACGGGCTCCCAAGGGAGGTGGTGCTCTCCCCTACCCTGGGGGTCTTCAAGAGGAGATTAGATGAGCATCTAGCTGGGGTCATCTAGACCCAGCACTCTTTCCTGCTTATGCAGGGGGTCGGACTCGATGATCTATTGAGGTCCCTTCCGACCCTAACATCTATGAATCTATGAATCTATGCCATGCTGCCCTGACGGGCGTTTGCTTCCCACAGCAAGCCATGCAGCAGCCACCACAGCAGCAACAGCAAGGGCAAAATCAAATCAGAAGGTGCTGCTTGCAGGGGCTCTGGCTACTTCTGAGACCGCCAAGCTGCTGAGTCTCCTTGTGGGGGAGGCCCATAGACCTGCCATCCTCCAGCTCGCAGGGCAGAAATCCTGGCCCTGCTCAGACGCTGCAGGAAAAAGACACCTCCTCTCTCTCCTGATGGGCCAGCAGAGCCCCTGTCCCCACACTGTGCCCTGCCCGGCCCACCCTCCAACAGCGAGGCCAGAAGCGGACCCCAGGCCCGGCACCCTCCTGCCACGTGTATCCAAGCTGCAGTCCCAGGCCCTGTGCACGGGCTCAGGCCCCAGGCTCTGGAGGGGGTGGTCTGCCAGGGACCCAAGCTGAGTGGGACAGGGCACCTGGGCTCCTACACGACTTTCCTCTTCACCAGGCCCCCACAGCCTGGTCTGACATGGCCAGCTCCAGGGAAACCGTCACTGCAAGGTCCAGCGCAGAGAAGGCTGTCGGAGGGGAGGGGAGCACTGGCTGGGTGGGGACGTGATGCAAAGGAGCAGCCCGTGTGTGGGGAAGCTGTTGGTGCCGGGCTGCCAGGAGGCAGCGTGGGGAGGCAACAGATGTCCAGTGTTTGCTGAGGGCTCGCAGGACTTGGCCCAGCCAGGGGAAGGAGAAGGGGGGGCGGCTGGTGCCACCGCTGCCACGCTGAAACTGAACTAGACAAACATGGCAGCTTCAGCGGAGAAGGCGTACGCTGCCTGTCCCTCCCCTCGCCAGCACGGTGGAGACGGGAAGCAGGAGTTCCAGGACCCAGCCCCAGGGTCAAGGAGAAAGCACAGGATGGTGGCCCAAAGAGTCCAGACGCGAGGAAGGAAGAGCCTGGGCTCAGGCCCGACGACGGAAACCAGACAGCCCTGCCCCAGGACCCAGAGGGAGAACCGCCGCAGAGGCTCAGGCAGGTGCTGCAGCTGCAGTCCCGTGCCCAGGCTGAGCCTGGCCCCGGGCACCTCACAACCCAGAGGATGAGTCTCTGTCCTTCCTTTACCCACAGATCTCAATGTACGCCACAGACAGTCCTGAAACCCACAGCTCCCGAGCAAGGAGCGGTATGCCTAAGGCAGTGCGGCTCGTCACTACTAGAAGCAGGCGCCAAGCCGAGAAGACCCCACTCCCCTCGGAGCTGGGCACCGAACCCGGGGTCCCTGGGTCCTGCCCATTCCAGCTCTGCAGCCCCCTCCAGACACTTCAGAGCAAGGCCTGGGCTCCCCCTTCATTTTTCACAGCAGCGATACAAAATGCAGCAGCCAGCACGGTGGCAAGCAGCCAGCAAGCTCCGGCCGTGCACAGTCCCTTTCTCTGCAGACACGAGGTGTCAGCTGGGCTCAAGGCAGCCCACGTGGTTCCAGTTTCCTGTCTCTGGGTAGAGGTTTGCTCCTGCGCTGCGGTAACAAGGCTGATGGGGGGGAGGGAGCTCTGTGCTGAGGGACGCCCTGGGTTCCTGCTTTCCCTTTAGACCCTGATCTGCCCTGTCTGGGATGCAGAGGAGCACGCACACAGGCTGGGGCTGCGTCGGGGCAGAGAGCCTGCTCCTAGCACCCAGCTCCACAAGCGCCGGCAGGTCCTGGAGCCAGCCCATGGGCCCCCGCCAGCGGAGGGTCTAAAAGCCTAAGGGGCTGGGGTGCGGATGGCAGAGCCCCGAGAACAAGCTGGCTGCCACGCAGCAGAGGGGAGGCACTCAGCCACAGCCAGAGAGGGGTCTCCTGGAAAACAGGGTCTCAACTCCCAGGCCTGGCTACCGACCATGTGCCTCCCTTGGGCTGTTTGTTCTGCTTCTGGTCGTATCCAGCAACTCCCGGTCCGCACACAGGGCAGGGGAGTCCCAGCTAGTACTGGAGGGCACGCTGCCTGAAGAGCCCTCTGGCCAGGGCAGAGCACCGGCTCCCCAGTGCTCTGAGCTCCAACCCCGGCTTCACCCCAACACCCCCCACGGCCCCGCTGCAGACAGAAAGGTTCCCACACTCATGAGACCAAGCTGCAAGAAAGAGTTTGGACGGCCAAAATTCTGCTGCGAGGGGGCAGGCGGGGTTGTGGCCATCTGATTGCACCTAGGCCAGGATGGATGAACACACACCATGGCCTTTGATCTGGGGTTAACGAGACAGACAACAGGGGCACAGCTCGGTGTGCAGCGAGAGGAACAGGCGTCTCCAGATCATCCCTCCTCAAGGGTTCATTGCTTGAATTCTTCCTTCAATTATACAAAAAGGAAAGCACAAGCCTTTGGTGCCCTGATGCCATTTCCAAACACAGCTATGAACAAGGATAGTGGCCCCCACCAATAATGACCCCCTGCAGAAGCTTTAACAGCAGGAGGCAGGTACGCCCTGAATCGGGGTCTAGGGGACAGCAGAAGCTGGGGCCTGACGCTACTCCCGCTCCTCTTATGGGTCCTCCCTACAAACACAGATCACCTCAGCTTGCCCTTCGCCATGTCCCGATCACAGCCAGACGTCGGACAGTGCAACCACGGCTCAGCCTGGCTCCAGGGAGACAGACACACAGCCAGCACAGACCACCGCTGTCAGTCTCGCGCCAGTATCTTCCAGCCGACACCTGCAAGCCCCGAGGTAAGTGCTCTTCCCTCCCCTTCATAGGGTGGGAAGCTGATGCCCAGAGAAGGCTTCGTGCAAAGCTGTGGCAGAGCCCACTCAGGAACCCAGGAGTCCCAGGGTGGACTGGTTTCCAACTCCGATTAAAATCACAGGGGTGAAGCTTTGCCAACTAATCTGCAAACTAGTACTGCAGCTTCAAACTGAAACGTATAATGATGTAAATGATCAACACTGGAATTTGCAAATGCTAGAACTAGCAGCCTCTTGTTTGACTCTTTCAGAGCGGCATTAGACAAACACCCACAGTGCTGAAAGTTAAGGTCCTGACTGTGAGAACATCTAAATATGTAAATCACTCTACTCACTGGAGTAGTCCCAGAGTCTGACAGATCCTACTGACATCTTTTCTTAGCACATGAAATCTTCATTGCTTTAAAACAGAATGGCCCGCGTTATCAACACGGTTATTTAGATTTCCATGGCATTAGCAAAACTGCTGTGACATTTACAGGCTGGAGGTTTTCAAAACAGGCGCTGAAGCCCATATCTAGGCACTTCAGAATGGGGTTTTCGAAGGCTCTGAAGTGACTTGGGAACACGAGTCCCACTGATGCCAAAGTGCAACCTCAGGTGAAGGAGTAAAGCCTGGTGGCAGCACTGCAAACTCATGGATGTGTAAGAAAACTGTAAGGTCCCAGAAGGTGCTACTGACTGTAAGTGTTACTTAGCCTATTTGCTTATCAGTTTTGCATTTGAGTTTCTCTTGTTCCCAGCGTACAGGGGACAGCTACGGCTTTAGGCCTTCCTTTTCTGCACAAAAGATCATTTTAAACATGAATCTTCTGAGTTTTCATAGTAAAAAAAATTCTCTATGTAAAATCTGAAGTTCTGCTAACAATTTGGAAACTATTTAAAGAAACAAGCATAACACATGCACTTCAGCAAGTTACCAAACAAGAAGATAGTCTGGACAGTCTAAAAAGCTAAAGTACTTTTGGACCATTTTAAATGTGTCTTCTTTTTTAAGCATGTAGAGAAGTCCCCAACTCTGCTTCAGGGGAGCTGTTGACACTGTGGTGTATAGGCGCCACTGCTCTAACATTAATCTAAGCACAGGGGCTGCAGCCGTGCTGAGGTCTGAGATGCATCTCAAAAAGGATGTGCAATGCCCACCCACTCCCGTGCTGTCCCACAAAGGCTTCCACTCAGAGAAGAGACAGGCTTCTCGCAGCCCCAGCAGCTTCCTTTACGCTCAGGGCCATAACAGTACAAAGGCCACGAGCTGAAAAGCACACCTGCAGACAGACAGCGCGTGGCGTGCTCTGCAGACCTCGCAGAGGCCGAGCCACGTGTTCCGCTCTACACGCAGCTGCCCCCGAGCAAGTAAGGGTCTGGGGAACGCACATTACGGCGAGTTACAAGGCGCAGAGACGTACTGCAGAGAAGCCACTGCATGGTAAACCGCACCCCCTTCTTCGCGCTGCAGTTTGTTCCTCTTCATACCCTACACGGCCCAGATGTCCTTTCCACAACTGGGTGACAAGCACTGAGTGAGGTGCAGCAGGAGCATGGGGAGCACGCAACAGAGGCTCAGCCTTGTGCAGCCAAAGTCAGTATCCATGCACCAGGCTGAATGAAATCCCAAAACCACTAGCGCAACGATGACCATAACGCTGCCACAGACAGGGCCCTACTCTGCCTCTGGGTTGAGACAAAGGTCACTCTGACTGCACACAGCAGTGTGCACCGGGAGCCAGCGTGGCATACACAAGAGTATATGTATGTGCGCAAGTGAACCATCTCCTCCCGTGCAACCTTCCTGAGAGACCGACAACTTCCCTATTCTTTAAAGCTGTCCCCCACCATCAAGCCTGCTTTTCAGTTACTGGGTACTGGCCCCATCGCCTCTGGGCCTGAAAACAGTGCCATGCTGGCTCTCTGCCACTTCCTTGAGTGGCAGCAGGAGATCCTGACCCTTAGCCCAACCCCAGGCAGGACCTGAGAACCACTCGGGCTTTGCAGGCTGGAGTTCCAGCAGTGCTGCCTAACAGGAGCTGGAAGCACACAGGCAACCCAAGAGTCAGGTCTCAGGCCAGGTCATACATCACAGCCCCGGGGCATCAGCAGCCCCACACTGCCCTGAGACCTCTCTGCTAGTCCAGCAATAGCCCAGGTCTGAGTGGGGAGACACAGAGGTGGCTGGATCCCTGCTCTGCAGCTGGAGGTGACAGAGCTCAACCCTCCAGGCTTTAGCAGCACCCCAGCAAAGAGCCAGCTTCTATCCATAATAGCTCCTGGGGGAACAGGGCATATCTGCCTGCTTCATGGGTGGGGAAAGCAAGGGGGCACATCATTCACTATAGCAGGGAGACGTACCCACCCTCCCTCTGCAGCAGATGGGGGTGGAGGGGAGGCACAGGGAAGGGGGAAGAGAGCACAGGGCCCAGTTCTGGTGCCCGCAGCCCACAGTCTGCTCCTCACTGTGCTCAGAAGGCTGCCAGGCTTGCAAAGGCTGCCAAATCAAATAGCCATCCTGAGCTGTGCTCCTGACAAACAACAGGCAAAGCCCTCAAAGCAGGGCTGGCGCAAGTCTCCCATCTACCCAGGGCAGATCACTGCCTACGCCTGACACTCATCAGCTCCGACTGGCAGCAGCTGATGCCTTCGGATCATACAGGAACCTCGATCCCTCCCTGCTGAAGAAGAGGCTCCATGACTCCCTGGGCAGCTGCATTTTTATGTCCTATTCACCAACCTCCCCCTGCAGATCCCTTTTGGCCATAAGCAAGGAGATGAGGACACAAATGCACACAAAGGAGAGCCATGGCCCAGGCCTGCACCACGCAGGCTGCACCTCAGGCCACTGCACAGCCAGGGCAGGGGATGATCGAGAGGCATAGACACATAGGCCAACACCCTGCCAGATGGGATGCCTGCATCTACCCAGCGCAGTGGGGGAGCATACCAGCTCTGCTGCTTTGGTGGGAGACTTTCATCTCCAGGCCACCAGCTCCAGCTCAGCCCAGCCCAGCACAACAATAACCAAAGTGACCAGCTGGCTGCAGTTTAATGAAGCTAACTGGCAATTCCTAGGAGTGCCCATGTCCCGACTAGCACTAGCCAGTCTCTTACTGGCAGCGTCAGTGGAGATGCCAGGGACCGACCAGCCCACAGAGACTGCAATTCTCTCACTCTAGTGGTGACCTCCCCAGAGCAAAGACCACCCGTCACCAGCAAAAGGCAGCTCCAGGGATGGTATCCCAGCACAGTCACACCTGCATGCCCCACCTGCCCAGACTCTGAGATGATCCTGAGCCACCTGGAGGAATCTAGCTCCCAGCTTACTTGAGTCATGAAGGTTTTTCTGGTCCAAAAGGAGTGAGAAGGATGCACCTTGATGATGCACCTGAGACCAGAAGTCCCATCTCCCTCCTGGAAGCCACACGCACAGACTGCAAAGAAAGCCATCACCAAAAGGTTGGTGGCATGTGGAAGAAGAGTACTAGGGACCAGCCTGTGTCTTAGACACCTGCCCAAAAAGGAAGAAGCATCCAGCAACAAGATCAAAGCCCACAGATACAGTGCTAGGGAGACTAGGGGGGCTGGGCTCCAGCATCTTACTGAGAGGGGCACAGCAGGAGAAAGGAGTGTCCCTCCCAACTCAGACCCTGGGCCAGGCTATGCCTGCTTCACCTTCACCCACTGTAAAGCAGCTCCCAGCTCCAGGGGCAACATGTGCTGCACGCTGGGTCTCTGTGGCCTTGTCTAAGTCCCCCCCCCACTTCCTGTGAGGACAGCACCTGGGCACAGTATAAGGCATGTGCTTGGGCACAGAGACCACCTGAGATGGTGCCCAGCATGAGAGGTCCCTGCCCCTGGGTGATACCACAGGTGAAACAGTAACACTCAGTCTTTTCCACTTCACTGAAAACCATCAGCCAAGACAAAACGACCAGGCGTGACCCAGGAGCATGGATCACCCCTGCCTATGGAAGAGGCAGTCAGGCAGACTTGTGCACTGGTACCACAGTGGTCCCCATTTCCCAGTACCTGAGGCCAAGTCATAGCATCTTTTCGATGGACCCGGAAGGGCAGGAGCTACTGGACAGCAGCAGACAGCAGAGAAGGGCCCTGAGGAGAGGGGAACTGCCAGACCTGTTCCCACAGAGGAGCCCTCAGCTTCAGGACAGAGGGACAACCCTGTCAGGAGTCCAGGCGGGTAGCCTGGTCCCACTTCCCCGTGACACAGATGCCTGACTCCCCGTGGCCTAACACTCTGCCAAGGGCTCACCCCTCTCCTGCCCTTCTCTGTGGCACTAGCAGGGTCTTTACAGGTCTCACCCATACGATCCTGGCTACAAAAGGCAGCAGCCAGCCCATCTTCACACCATCCTGCGCTGGCCACTATCACTCCCTACCCCAATGCACACCAACGGGCAGGGGTGCAGCCACGGGCACTAGCCCAAATCCTTCCTGTTTTCTGTCTCAGCCCTCCTCAGCTGGGACCCCCTCACAAAAACAAGGAGAGACAGACATTACTGGCATTTCCTTTTTCTAAAAAAGCTGTAAAATTTTCCAAGTGCAGCCAGAGCCAGAGCAAAGTTTGTCAGGAGCTCAGCTCATTAGGCGGCTGCTCCGGGAGCCCCACAGGAGGCGCGGGCTGCATAATTCAAAACAGCTTGAACCCTGGAAAAGCAAATAGAAAACAGGCACCAAGGGCTGGGGGAGATTCTCCGCTCTGCATGTAACCCCTGCTCCAGGAGCCTCCCCATCTGCGGGGCTCCGAGAAGCCTCAGCCCCGCCAGAGGCGCAGTGGCCAGGCCGAGAGAAGCTGGCATCAGGCAGAGGAAATTCCAAGCCTGTTGCTTCTGGCAGCCAAGTCAGGCCCTGGCTAGGTCCTCAGCAGCCTGGAAACTGGCTACTCAGCAATTTTCTTGCCATCCAAAGGGCTTGTTCTGAACCACAGCTTCGCCACCCCTCCCCACTGCCCCCCACCTTCCCCCTGCATCGCAGCTCGGGAGGCAAAGCTCGTTTCTTCAACAGCCATCACCAACAAGGCCCAAGAGCTGCACTCTGTGCCTGGGCTGGAGCTTTGAACTGCTGCTGCCTCATTCGTGTCCAGGGGCGGGGAGAGCAGAGGAAACTTGCTCAGCCCAGCCCCGGGTCTCCCCAGTTCCTTTCCCTCCTTGCCAAGGAGAAGTTCAAACAAGGCTGCACAGACACAGGCAGCTTTCAGGCCCATCTAACCACTGTGCTTGAGCCTTAGCAATGCCCAGACCAACTCCACTCAGGCCTGTCTGGCCAGTCCACACCGGACACCAATGCAGGACTGTCTCCTTCCAAAGAGAGTGGTAAAGCTCCTAAGCTGCAGGACCTCACAACCTCCTCCATCTCACCGCCAGGGAGCTGCCCAGGGCTTATCCCCTCGCTGCACCCCAAGCCACTCTTTGCCCACCCTCCCTATGGCCCACAGGGCAGACCCAAGGCAGGCACACTTGAGGCCTAGCCCAGCCCAGGTTTAGAAACCTCGCATCCTCCAGTGACAAGTCGCGCACAGGAACACCTTCGCACCCCAGGGCACAAGGGAGAGTTCGCTTCACAGTGCTGAAATGCAGCCACCTCTGCAGTCAGTGTGGCAGCTGTCCCCTGCTCCCGGGAACACTGCACACCTACAGAGCAAGACAAACCAACAGCCAGAAGACTTAGCCAAGCCTCCCTACGCAACCTGCCAAGTCACACAAGCCGACGGCCCCCCTAGGAGCCCTGGTGGAGGTGGGTGACCGTCCCCCACACAGGTGCCTACTAGAGGCAGGAGGGGCCCAGCGTCTCAGCACATGCCGGTGCAGGCTCCATTAACTCCATCTAACTTCACGGGAGTCTCCTCGTCAGTGCAGAGCCTTCACGTTGCCAGAGTCCTGGCCGCCACACGACAAACACGAAGCTATCGTGTGTTTGCACAAACCAGAGTAAAGCCTGGCATTTCCTTTGCTTACATTTCAGGAAACACGAAGTCTGTAAACATCCAATATTCTGCGCAGCATCTTTTATACAAGCGGCGTCCTCAGAACACTTTGCAGCTAGCTCCCTCCCTCCCGCTCCTTACTTAAAGACTTAGAGACAAGGAGAAGGAAGGGTTTCCAGCTGAGCTATGAAGCAAGGCACAGGGTGACTGTTTCTCGAGCTGTTCAAGATCACAGAGGCTGCAGCGGAGGCAGCGCTCAGACTCGCTCAGTACTTGGAGTCCTCCTCAGTCATGAGGAGAAGGAAAAGAGAGGAACAAGATTAAGGATCAGCTCAGCAAGCAGAAGGGCCTGCGCACTGCCGGGCTCTCCCTGCCTGCTCCCCAAGAACCCAGTGCTGCAGCCTCCTACACATGGCAGGGCCAAGGAGGACCAGGAGGCAGTGGCAGAACAAGGAGTGCTCTGTGGTTTGCTCAGCATTTCAAGCCGTCTCTCACACAGGAGGAGCCCAGCTCTGCTTTCCAAGTCTCGCCCTCTCTGGCACAGGACACCCACCTGGCTCCTGGCCCAGGACTTGGCTCCAGAGAAGCTCTTCACCAACCAGGGAGAAGCCGCACCCCCCAGCTCAGGACACGGCCCCTGCCTGAAGCCAGCTGGGGCAGCAGTGCCACAGACCCAGAGCTTCTCTCTGTGCCCCGATGGTCAGTAACTCACAACAAGAGCAAGGCACCTCGTGTCAGGGCTACGCAGCCGAGGCTGCGATGAGGTGGCAGCCTGGCCTCAGCTCCTGTACTGGGATGACACGGGGACAAGCAGCAAGGACAAGCTGGGTTCATGTCCTAGCTCAGCTCCCC
This sequence comes from Alligator mississippiensis, assembly GCF_030867095.1. Lineage (NCBI taxonomy): Eukaryota > Metazoa > Chordata > Crocodylia > Alligatoridae > Alligator > Alligator mississippiensis. Next base: position 35,150,013 of record NC_081839.1, on the reverse strand, counting down.
AGAGCAGGTTTGGCATCTCAGTCTCCCCCAGCCGAAGATGAAACGTGCAGGAGGACCCAGGTCTGCAAAGCTCTGGGAGCCCAGAGGTGCATGGAAGCAGCCCGTGCCATCACCACTGACGGTAAAGCCGAGGAGCTTGCCCCTGCGCTGCCAGCTGGAAGCCAAGGCAAGAGACAGCCCAGGCCCGATGGATTTCGCAGCAAGCAGGCCCCTTGCACTGGCAAGAAGGTCCGGGTTTCTCCGTCTGGGGAAGGCAAGGGGTGAGATGGAACTGGCTAGCCAGGAAGGGACGTCTGTCCCCACAGGGGCGAGGGAGACAAACAAAGTGAACAAGCCAACGCGGGGAATAACTGCTCCTCTTATGGACAGCATCCAGCCCCCGCAGAGATCCTACCTGTGCCATTACAGCGACAGCCAGCCCCACCACTGCCTGGCATAGTTTCCTGAGCCTGGCCCCTATGTCCCACTGCTCACAAGTGCCTGTGCTACCAGACCTGCAGACGCTTCCAACCACAGATCCACTCCCCAGCGCCCAGAAAAGGATGGGTGCCTCTCTCCAACAACAAACCCACATCGGCATGCTCATCCCCACTGATGCTGGCCGCAGACAGCCCCAGTGCTCCCAGGGGTCACTGCAGGGAACGGCGTCCCTACACTGGCTTTCCCACAGGGGAGCTGAAGAGCAAGGTGAGGCGCTGGCGGCACCACAGGGTGTTTCACAGCATACCTTGCCAGCCAGGCAGCAGCGCAGACACAGCAAGCCTCAGCGACACCCTAGCCCAAGCCGCACAAAGGAGGCAGCAGGATGCCAAGCAGGGGCGTGGGTGGGCCCGCCTTTCCCAAGAAGCACCAGTCAGATGCTGGAGACAGACCACTGCTGCCCGTTTCCAGGGATCAGCACAGGCCTCAGTTAGTCAAGGCTGTCACCTCCCTGGCATCGCGCATGCCCCCTCCTCTCCCCCACCCAAGTGGAACGCCTGTCGTGCTCGCAAACACAGCCCCGCTTTCTGAGGAGCTGGGTAAGTGCACGGCTCTTGGCAACCCGCCCCTCGATTACGTGGCTCTCCCTTAAATCAAAAGCAGGTGCCAGTGACGCTAACTGCTTCTTCCACACTGACTCCTACAGCGAACAGCCTTGCCGCAGGTACGTGCTCCACACGGAGCCGATCCTGGGAACACGGGCAGTCCAGTGCCCCGGACCCAGAGGAGCTCCGCAGCTGGGAAACGAGTTACAAAGAAAACGAGGTGGAAAAAAGCATCCGTGGGAGCTGCCTGGTGCCAGTAGGGTGGCCTGGCATCTGCACAGAAGAAACACACCACCCGGGAGAGATTCTCCCATCAGGCTCCTCTGGCTTAACTGGACCTGGCTCTCAGGGAATGATGAGCACAGACAAGCGAAGGCAGCATGCAGGCCACCATCCTACTGGCTGGCCTCCCTAGTCTTTCCCATGCACTTTCCACTTACGAGTCCAGGAGAATGATTTACAGATGGGAAACTAAGGCACACAGAGGGTGAGTGACTTACCTTAGGGTCACAGAAGACATCACAAATAGAACCAAGGGTCCTGGGCCATAGAAAGTCCATCTCCAAGGATCCTGCATCCACTTTGGAGAAGCAAGAGACAATCAACCCTGCACACAGAGAACCTGGCCAGTCAGCTTTGTCCTCAGGCAAGAAAGAAACCACTTGACAACAGGAGCAAGGCTGGGGGAGGCGACATCTCCACACCGAGAAGCCCACCTAGACCTTTCACTGCTACACAGTTCCTACCAGTCCCTCAAACAAAGCAAGTTAAAGTGACACAAAGTGCATCTGCATTAGGGCTTCTACCAGCCTAAGTGTCATGGCCAGCTGTCACCCTCCAGCTGACATTTCTACACCAGCAAAAGCTTTAAATGTCCCAGGACTCTCCCCTGCCAGGGCAGGACACAGCACCTCAGGGAGAAGAACAGCAGCTGGCAGGATTCTTGTGTCTTTCCCCGAAGGGACCAACAACATGGAAAGCCACACTGGTGGGACAACGTCCGGGCTCCTGTTTAGCTGAGGCTGTGGGCGTTGCTGTCTCTCTGGGCAGACATCCAGGCTGGCAAAAGCAGCCAACTTTCACTACCACAGCTCTGAGCCCTTAGAACAGCAATTCTCAACCAGGGTGCCAGGGCACCCTGTGGTGCCTTGAGATCCTTTCAAGGGTGCCGTGGGGTGCCAAACAGTGTTAGCACAATTATGTTTGCAAATACGATTCACAACACAAACCCAGAGGTTTCAAAGAGAAATCCACAGTTGTGGCCTTTCTGAGCTCTTCGCAACAAAAAAGCCGCTCTATTATTTTTCTGTATTCTAAAAAAGAGAGTGAGGCTTAAGAGATGACATTTTCCAAGGGGTGCTGCAAGTTTATCCAGGAGTGCCTCAGGTCTAAAAGGATGAGAACCACTGCGACACAAGTCCCAGGACAGCAGAGCAGGAGCAGGGATGCACTTCCGGCTCCTGACCCCGCAGAGTGTAGGGCTAGGGCAGAGGACAGAACTGAGCTGCACCTCTGTGCCAAACTGGAGGGAGGTCAGAGAGCAGTGAAAGGGACAGCCAGGGCCTGGAATGGCTGGATCAGAAGCAAAGAGCCAAGAACCAGGCCTGCCTCACGTGCCAGCGTGATCCAGTTGCTGCCTCTAGACTGCAAGCTTGGTGCAGGGAACAGAAGCGGGAACGGGTCTGCCAAAGCAACCGATTCCTTGGAGAAGTTATCTCCCCAGAGGAGCGGGGAAGGAGATCCGTTACTCAAGACATTTAAAAATGGACTTGGACAAAACCCTGGGAAATGAAGAGCAGGGAACTGGCATATTCTGTCCACAGGCAATGGATGGACCTAAGAGGTTTGTCTCCATCTCTAGAGTCCAGCTCTATACCTGTATCCCAGCAAAAGCAGACACTCCTACAGCAAGCAAGGCACACACACAGCACTGCCATCTCAGATCATGCCTTGCTCACAAGGGGACAAGTCTGCTGCTGCTGGCTGAGACAGCCAAAGGAAATGCACGTTGTTAGGATGTCAAACCCAGGCCAGACCCACAGGGACCGTAAGTATGGGCCTGGGCACAGAACATGCTGGAGCTAGCTGTGTTTTCAGCTCCAGAACCCTCCTGTCAGAGCATGGGAGATACTCAAGAGGTGTGAGGAGGGCATGGAAGTAAATGGCCAAACTCCAACCAAGTACTTTAAATGAGTACCCAGACACAACAGCCCCCAGGGCCAGGAAAGCAGCAGAGGCCCCTAGCCACAGGAGGAAAAGCCTTCAGTCGTGCTAAGGGGCACCAATCACTAGGGAGCACCCCAGAGGCCTCCAGCCAGGGAGCAGAGCTGGAAGGCCAGGAGTGCTGGAGATGCTGGCAGGAATGCGGACTCAGCTGGGAAAGGAGAAGGGAAAGACCTCTTCCAGGAACACTAGGCTCAAGGAAGCCTGCACAGACTGGGCCCAAGAGACGCAGACCTGCAGTGACACCTCCGAGGTCCCAAACCAACCAGTGCAAGCGCAGGCACAGTCCCAGGGTCAAGAGTTACTCCAGTTACATCGACAGGACCGACACAGGAGTACACGCCGACAACATGGCCTAGTGGCTGGAGCACTGACCGGCCGGCCAGCAACTCCGCAGCACTAGCCTTAACTGACACAGCTTTGTTGCGCGACCTGTGCCAAGCCACTGCAAACAGCAGGCCCCCATGCCTTCCCGTCTGTAACAGGAGGCAACGGGATGGACACATGGGGCAGCGAGGTGATCAGGGCGCAGGTACAAGGCTTCAAAGCTCTGAGCATCCTCATTTGCCAGCTGCAACAGAACAAACAGGGATGGGTTTGGTAAAGATTTGTTAAATCTTTTTTTGATAGAGACCTTTACGTTCAGGTTTTTTGGATTCGGAGACCAGAAACACAATTAAGGCAGGAAAAATGGGCAAACCGATATACATTTCTCCTGCATGCACCGTGCAGTACAGCTGGGAGGAGGGGAGAGTATCACACCGTATTCCTGTCCAGCAGAAACGGCAGAATAGATGTAAAAGAGATTTCAATAGTATTTAGGATTGGATGCTCTGAAAAAAAATCCCACTGGGATTGACAATTACTACAGTGAAAGCACACCAATATGTTACTGAGAGTGCGCCTGCACAAGAGAGACAGTTGCACAACAATATAAGCTTGGAGCTGTGCGTGTCAATACCTGCTGTAGTCATATCACACCCCCCACGCGCGCGCACACACACTTAGCCACAGCTCCAGCTGGGAGCAACACCGACAGTGCCCGGGGGTCGCAGTGCTGCCAGGCACATACTGGAGTTTTTGCCTCAATTTTGGCACAGACTTGCCAGGCGACCTTGGGCAAATCACTTCTCTCCGCACCTGTTTTCTTCTCCTTCGCTGAGCGAAGGAGAGGAAAACGACGCACGCACACCTTTGCGAAGAGCTGGAAACCAACGGATGAGCTGAGCTGTATGTCAGTGCTCGGTGCCTGGCATGAAGCAGCGCGCGGACCGGCTGGGAAGAATCAGAGCTGTGTACACACGAGACAGGCTCTGCGGGTCAAGAGCAGCCGGCTGAACCGCCCTGCAGACGTGGTCCCTCGCACCAAGGTGTGCAGCTGCCGTGTGTGCCCTCCCTGTCGGCAGCACTCTCCTTACACGCCCAGGATGCGAGTGTGACACCGCTGCTACCCGAGGCGCGAGACGACACAGTGACATGCCCTGTCATGTAGTGTTCCTCACGCAAAGAAACGTGCCCCTCTCACCATCCTCCGAGCAAGCGGCTGCCCCAAGGGGCGGCCAGCAGGGAATTGGTCTTGTACTTTGCAAGGGACCAGGCGCCTTCCCGGCCCCGGAGGAGAGAGGGCGCAGCCTCCCCTGCCCTGCCCTCCCCTGCTCCCAGAGCAGCCCTACCTGCTCCCTCGCCTGGCCGGCAGTGGGGCGCCAGGGCCCCGGGCTGGAGTGCGGCGAGGGCCGGCGGGTCAGCGCTCCCTGCGCAAGGTGAGCGGGCGCCGGCGCCGGGGGCAGGGAGGCCGAGCAGCCGGCGCCCGCGGCAGAGCCATGCAGCCCGCGCCGCCTCCGCTCCGGGCGCCGCGCGCGGACGTGTCTCCCGGCGGCGGCGGCGGCGGCGGCGGCGGGCGAGGGACGAGGGAGGGGGTGGCGCTCAGCACGTGCCCGGGAGGAGCCTCCGCCGGGCCCCCGCGGCCTCCGCGGGACACACGGGGCGCCGAGCCGAGCCGAGCCGAGCCGGCCCGAGCCCCGCGCCCCGCTCTCGGCCCCGGCCCCGGCCCCGGCGCTCGGCCCGGCACAAACAAGAGCGGGCGGCGGACTACAGCGCCCGGCAGCCCCCGGGCCCGCGGTGACAGCCCGCCCGCCCGCCGCCCGCCCGCGCACAATGGGCCCGGCCCGCCGCGGCTGCTTACCGGCGCTGTGTCGGCGGCTCGGGGCAGGCCCGCGGCGTGGCCGGGCGGGGCCGGCGGCGCGGGGGCGGCGGGCGGGGGCCGGGGGGCGCGGGGCCGGCCGCGGCGGGGGGCGGGCGCGGGCGCGGCTCATGGTCCCGCGGCGCCGGCGCGCAGCCCGCGCGGGCCCGTCGCTGGCGGTGGCGGGCGCTGTCGCTGTCGCTCCGCGGGCGCCGCCAACTTCCCCGCGCCAAGTTGCGGCTCCGCCCGGCGGGGGACGCTGCTGCCGCGGGCGGGCGGGCCGGGATCGCTCCCGCCAGCGCCAGGCGCCGCCTGTCAAAATAAGAGCCCCGCTGCCGCGCCCAGCGCCTGCCCGGGCAACGCAACGCGCCGCGCCGCGCCGCTCCCCTGGCCCAGCGCTGCACGGGCGGGCTGGGCCCGCGCCACTGCAGGCTCCGCCCGACTCGGGCGAGGGGCAGGCGAGGCCGGGCCCGGCCCGGCCTAGCCGCTGTCCGCCCCGGCCTCCTGCTGGCGCAGGCCCCGCGGCCCCGCTCCGACACCGCCGCACGCCGCTCCCACCCGCGCGGCTTCTGCCCGGGGCTTCGCTGCGGGCTGGTGGCGGCACAGCGCCGCCCTCGCCCTCGCCCTCGCCCTGCCCGCGGGCCGGGGCTCCCGGGCGCGCAGCAGCCCAGCCCTTCTCCCTCTCGGCGGGGCGCACCCAGAACAGGCCGGCTCTCCCGGGTGCACCTGCCCGGGCCCTCCTGAGTCCCGAGCAAGGGGCTGGGCTGGCACGCTCCAGCTCCGCGCCGAGCGCATGGAGACAGCGTCGCTGGCCTGGGCACCGTGGCCCCGCGGCCAAGATGGAGACACCTCCACGCACCACCAGCAAAATGGAAACTTCCAGCCTAGAGTCGCTCCCCTCTTAGACAAGGAAATAACAAAACAGAAGGAAGTCTCTAGAAAAGATGATCTCCTTTGCACCTGCTGCAGCGACTCGCAGCAGAATGTCTGCTGCCTCCACCCGCGTGGAGAAGGAGCAGACGGGGAGGCGTAGCGCAGAAATACTGGCTTCAGCATCAAGCGTCTCGTGCGGCACCCCCACGCACAAAGGCCCCTGAGCTCAGCTTCGGGACAGGGCAGGTATTGCCAGACCCCGCAGCAGACTCGGGCTGAGCCACAGGCTGCTGAGGGCCAGATCCTAGCTCCTGGCTGTGCTGGGGGAAGAGGGCTAAACACGTGCAAGTAGCAGTGGAGACTCCTGATGGAGTCACAGCAAGTGCTTTACCTGAACTGCTGGGCCGTTCAGCAGCGGGTGTAAGCATCCATATCCTGCAGGACCGACGGCAGGACCCTGGCGCCTGCAGCTCAGCACGAAACGACGCGCACCCCCACGGAGAGCTCACTGCAAGGGAAGAACAGCGCCGGGATGCTCCCGCTCAGGCATCCCTTCGGGTGCTTAGTGACGTACGTGGCCCCACAAGTAGCGCGTGCCACAAGCATTACTTGGGAGCATGCTTACAGCTGGGCTGCCCAAACTAGCACCAGCCCATACCCCATGCACGTGTCTGGGAGTACATGCATGTGTCCTGGACTACTCCCCATCACAGCCTCAGTCATTTCGTCTCCCTGCTTCCAGCGCCCAGCTCCATCCATTCATCTTAACAAATCCCACGTCAACACCCTGCTGCTTGTAAAGAGGAGGCTTCTCTGCCAAAGCTCCAGCTCCCGACAGAGCCTCCCTCCAGGGGAAGCTCCACAAGCCCTCTCCTTGCCCCGACCCCAGCACTTGTATCCTGGCAGGCCCGCTCCCATCCTCCACCCAGGTACCCGCTCTGCCCCCGCCCCAGGCTCTAAGGCTCTCTCCTCTCAGCTCTGCCCACAGCAGATGCCTTTCTGACCACTTTGTCCGCGTTCACTGGCCTCTCGTGTCTTGCCCTCTGTGGCTCCACACTGCCATTCCAGCTTCCTCGAGGCCCTCACACCGCATGTAGGGCAGTTTCTCCCCCCTGCTGTACACATGGGGACACGCTGCCAATGCTTCCCACTGAAATCACACCTAGCTTCCTATCCCGCCCAGCACCCAGTATAACCCCCCAGGGTGGCCTGGCCTTACTCATCCTCCTCATCTAACAAGACCTACCACGGGTATTCCTAGAACACCTTGTTCTCCAGGATCTAACGGCTGCGCCTCCTGATCAGGAGCGGAGCAACCTCCTGCACAGGGCTGTCACTGCCTGAACCAGGGAGAGTTCAAACAAGTACAAGCGAGATGTTCAAACATTTCACAGATGTGCATCAAACCCCTTCCCGTAAGGGCAGGAGTCTCCTTACGGGTCAGAGTTTGTGAGAGCCCAGGTACTACCGGAGCCAAGAGCAGATGGGCATATGCTCAGACAGAAATAACGTCCACTTCGAACGCACAGGTGGCAGGCATACAGCCTCCCAGTAGTGGATGACAAGGACCTCAGAAGCTTTAGCCCAACTGGGAGTCTGCTGCTGGAAAAGGCACACCTGATACAGCTGAGAGGACACAGCTGGCTGTGTGCGCGCTCTGCCTGGCCCTCCACACCCCTGCTGCTGCAAGCAGAAGGAAGCTGTACAAATGCACACACACTAGGCTATTAAGCCAGTTCACCCGCTCTCAGATGATGCCAGCAGCATCCTAACCAGGACGTGTCACGTTCCCGACTGCAGTGGACTAACTGTTCAAGGTGGGCCGAGGAGAAAGAAGGCTAGAGGCAGGGACCACTTGGCAGCCTCTTAAAGCATCGCAGAGCTAAAGGGGATCCAGGGACAAGCAATCAATCTCAGGCGATGGGAAGCAGCAGCCCTAATTGGAAACGAAAATACACCTTTCCCTTCTGTTCAAATGTGCATACATGCCAGCGGCCACAGTGAGTGTGTGAGAGAAAGACCACAGCCCTCTGCATTTTAACTATGTCACGGCCAGCAGGGAGGAATGACACAGCAAGAAAGCAAAACTGGCCTCTAGTGAGCAGAGGTTCAAGTCAGGGGCAGCCTTGCAGCTGGTGGGCCCAGGTCCTTTCAGGCTGCCTATGTGGGCTGCACTGGCTGGAGTAAGAAAGAAGTAAAGCCTGCATGGGCGCTGCAGGGAGCAGTGCTGGTCTTGGCTGTGGCTGTAGGAGCACGAGGTCCCTGGGTGCAGCGGGGAGGACTCACAAAGGAGCACGGCCAAGCCAGCTCTCTGCAGGACCGCTCGGGTGCTGTGCTGTGCTGTGCTGTGAGGTGTCACAGCGCTGGGTACAGTGGCTTCCTCTGCAGCACTCGGAGCTGCTGCTGGAGGCAGTGCCAGCAGGCCGGGGCACACCTCGGGCTCCCAGCAGAGGGTGGCAATGGGGGGCTGGCCCACCATATCGTTTCAGGAACCAGAAGGCAAAGAGAAAGACCTCCCGTACTTTCTCGTACGTGTTGAGTTGTAAAGGCCTGGTGCAGTTCTTGCTGGCACGGGACTTTGCGTACTAGGGACAGCAAGCAAGTGACGCAGCTGCTTTCTGCCTTGGCAGGGGCCAAGAGGCTCAAGGATTCTGGGCGGGCAAGAGCTCCCAGCTCCTGGCTCTCACGCTTGTGACAGAATCAGGGCCCTGGTGGCCTGGGCAGAGGGGCTGTGGCTGTGGGGCTGCCGTGCAAGGCCTGTGCACGTGCAGCACTGCCCCCTCGTGGAGGGTGCCCACCCTGAGCTTGTGCGGAGAGCGGCTGGGCAGGGGCGCTGCAGGGCCTCTCCCAGGGGAAGCATCGCCCTGCTCAAGGTGCCTCCTCGAGCCCCAGCGTCACAAAGGACTGAATTCACTAAGGCAAGAGTGAAAGCAACAGGCTCTTCTGGGCCTCTTGGGACTGAGGTGTGGCACCATCCCTGCCTTTCCTCAACAGCTCCTGCCATGTTGAAATTCTCAGGGGCTAGCCACGAAGTGAGACAGAAGCCGGTACAAATCCCATGTCCCAGCCTGGGAAACTCAGCACCAGTGAGAAAAGACAGGTTGAAGTCAGCACTGGGACGAGAACCCGGAAGTCCTGCCTGCTGCTCCCCAACTCATCGCTAGACCACAGCAACTTCTACAGTGTGTTTTTGGACATGGACTTCATCAGATATGCAGATGACAATATGCGAGTGCACTACCTGTGGCCAGGGAGGGGTGTTATATTAACATCCACACTGTCCCCTAAAAAGTGAAAAAAAATAAATCACTGCCTGCACTCCCCAGGCAGGAGCAGGAAGCAATGTAATACATGTGACAAATCATATTTACTGAGGCTAAGTTGTTCCTCTGGTTGTGTTTGCGTTTTGGGTACAGAGTGAGCTGGGGCGGCATGAATAAATACAATCAGTGTGAGATCCAAATGCAGAACTTAGCAAAGCAAACTTCAGTTACTGCAGCCAAGAGACTGCTGGGGGAGGGAAGAGACACAGGCATCGCTCCCCAAACCCAAACAGAAAGACCAGAGTTCTCCTCGGAAAGTCTCTTCCAACACGCCCCGTGACTTCACCCCCCTGGGCAACCAGCAGAGAGGCTGGAGCAGACAGAGTGGGCTATTTGGCTGCGAGTCAGGCAAACACAGGCACTCCTCTAGCCACTGCTAAATAACAGCAAAGCTGGCCTGCCCCAGCACCTGCCTCCAGAAGATCCCCAGGTGCTTGGAGCCCCCTCCTTGTAACAGACAGGGAAACGGAGACCCAGCGTGATAGAGACACCTAAGCAAGTGGTTGTCAGCTCACCCTTCAAGCCCCACTCCCTGCTGTTATCCTGAGCCGCAGCTTGGGGTTTGACCTTATCCGGCTCCCGTCCACACAAAAATCTCTAGTCTGAGTTAAGATGCACGTGAAAGTCCACGGGAGGAGAGGTGGGGAAAGGCAGGGGAGATGCAGCTTTGCAACAGCCCATCCACTGCCAATCCAGCGCCTCCAGTCTGTTCACTCGCTCTGCGGTTCCCACCGTGCTGTGGTGCTCCCACGCGTCACCTTGCTTGGCTGGGCTCGGATGGTGTACCCAGAGAGCGCTCCTTCATTCCAGCTGGCACAGCGACTCCTTGCAGGGGCAGGAGCCGTGCCAAAGGCCAGGGCTCAGAGCTGGAGCACCACCCCCTTAGCCAAATGCACCTTGGAAGCCTATTTGAGCAGGCTACCCCTGAAGGTCTGCACATGGGCAGGCCCACTGGCTGCCAACGCCAGCAGCAGAGATTTCCTCCCCCTAACACGACATGGCCTGCCGGGCACACACAGGGTTAATGGAAGTGCTGCCGTCTGGCACAACTGGCCCAGGCCAAAGGGGATGTGCTGAGCCCTTGTTCTCCAGGCCCTCCAGCCACCTCCCCCTGGGCTCCCCACATCAGTCCCCTGATCTCTCCCTGGGTGTGCACAGGAAAGCAACAGAATGAGGCTGGGAAAGGTCAGCAGGAGGACCAGCCGCTGCAGAGCCTGTCTTTAATTAACATCTGCTGGGCAAGCGCCCTTCCTGCACTTGACTCTGACTCCCGTCTCCCCTTCCCCTCCTCTGTCATTACGCCCACACCAGGAGAGACGGTCCCTGGAGCTCAAAGCCTCCCCGTGCCAACAACAACAAATCCCAGCAGCTCGTTCTAGGAGCTGCCTGGTATATCAGCATGTTAATGAGCCCGCGGCCAAGCAGCCCAGACCGGCTCCTACCTGCTTCTGCTGCACGCGGGGCTTTCCTGCCTTCAGGCTGCCTAGGATTTTTCCCTGCTTGTTTCTCCAGAGAATTCAGGGCCAGAGACTGAGCCTGCACTCAATCGCCAGCAACAGATTCCTCAAGCTGTCCTAGCACCAGGTCCCTCCCACCCCCCCACCCCAGCAGAGCCTCCAGCGGGGAGGGAGTTCAGCTAGCACGGCACCGCACCCTGCCTGCCTGAGCCAGGACCACTGTCACAACCCCGACGAAGACCCCGCACCAGCTGCCTGTGGGCTAGCAAACAGCAGTCAGCGAATGACAACCATCACATGCTGCTGCCATAGGGCTGGACTGGAACCAGCAAGCAGCTCCTGCCCCCCCTCCAGAGCCAGAGCCAGAGCCGCAGAGGATCATGGAGTGACCGTCTCTACCTGGCCTGGTGCTAACCCCAGCACACCAGCTGGTGCTGGGGCAGGTAAGCACAAATCTACAGGATCTCCATGTGCACCCACCAATGGAGAAAAGCACAGCTGGCTGGGTGCTCTTCCACATGTATCTGCATCGGAATTAATTGAGCAACGGAAGAGACAGTCATTTCAGAATGGATAAGCTGGGCTCAGAGGGAGATGCTGTCTTCCTCTTGCCTGAAAGTGCCTGGGAGCAGTTTTAAAAAAAGGTGACGCACATGGCAATTTGTGCTTTAGTCTGCATCTGTGTTCAGTGGGTTAGTCCGGAGACACAGCTGTGCTACACTGCTCCTTGGGAAAAGGGTGCTGGCTTCCATGGTGCGCAACTGGCTACAGTCAACACTCAGCTCTTCAAAGGCTGCTTAGATCCCAGTTGGGTTTGGTCAACCTGTGTAAATAACATTTGTGAAGTAAACCCAGAGACCCCTCACCATGCACTGTGGAATATCTCAGGCCAGGAGCTGAGGCTAAGCATGCCAGGAAGATTCAGTTGGGAACAGGATGGGGCAAAGCAGTGGGTGCAGCTGACATCTGCCACTAAGCTGAAGGGACAAACTACTTCCACCTCGACTCCAGGGGCGGAAGCCTACACCCAGTCTGAGATAAACGGGACCAGGATCCCAAGTAGCCTTCAGATCGGTTCTACAAAACCAAGCCATGCTATCAGGTTCTCTCATTTTTACTGAGCCCTCCCACCCTAGTAGCCCCTACGTACCTGCGGGAAAAGCCCTTCGTTATACTTATGACTATGATTAGTTAGGTCCAATTAACCACACTGGAATTAATTACATGACTCACAGACACCTGGCAACGTCTCCAACGTCCCTCTCCAAACCCAGGTGCATCCTGTGGAGACCTGGAGAAGAGAGAGTGCAGATGAGGCACTGGGGCAGGATAAGGTGCCAGCCCTGCAGCCCATGCGTGGTTTGGCACGCTGCATTCAAGGATGAAAGTACCAGTTGGCAGCACCCTGGGCCACGTGGTAGTGGGTCCACAGGCTGCAGGGCAGGCAAGGATAGCCTAGCCCTTTGCTCACAGCCAGGGCTAGGCCCTGTGGGGTTCCATGTGCCCAGGATGCATGTGTGTCACCACATGGCATCAGCCTCGGAGCCATGTCCAGCACATGGCTAGGATTTTGATCCAGCAAACGTAGGATTTTGAAAAGGGGTGCAGATAGTGTGGTGCCTCATCACAGCCTCACAGGTACCACAATGCACTTTTCTCCAGCTAAAAAGGAACTAGAAACTTTACTAACAGGTTGGGGGCCTCAGGCTGCCATTCAGTTGAGGACAGAAGCAAAATCAAATGGAACTTTACTGGAATGTACATTAGTTTGCTACATCAAATCTTATGTATAAAAACACTACAAACTAGGCAAAAATACTCTAGAGACAATTCATTAGTTCTGTAGTCAATGGCATTAAATGTACTGCTCTTCCAGATTCATAAAACTAAATCTAGCCGCCTGGAGCATCTTGACAGTGCATTCAATGCTGCACTGAAATCTAGCTCCACACTGGAGCTAATGTTTGTAGCTGGAGTGAAAAGCAGGCTGCAAGGCTGTGAAACAGGAGCTGTTTTACCAGGAGCAGCTAGCTACCAGAGAGCAGGCGGGTAGAACAAAGGACAGCTCTATCAGTGGAGCCACTAAAAACTATTTAAAAGGAGACAGGGTCATTAACACCTGTGGAATGGCGAGTTTGGAAGGAATCAGGCGTATTATAATGAGCCAGGACATCTCACCACACGCTCACTTCTGCCCCTGCCTGTCCATCCACATGCCACCCTCCAGAGGGAACAGAGCTGCTGCAAAGAAGGCAAAGGCTGGAGGGTGAGAAGGGAAAGGGGGAAGGAGGAGGCTGTTGTGCCTGCCAGCCCCTCCCCACTCACCTCAGGTCCCAGGGGTCACACAGCCCATGTCCCCAGCCCTGCCCGTCACCCCCTGGGCTCCCCTCAGACCCCGCCAGCCTGCCCCCGGGGCTCTGTCTCATTCCTGTGTAGTTCGTAAAGGTACCACAGGCTGCTCATGGAGGCCCCAAATAAAGGTAGGTCTGTGCCCAATCCAGCAGCCTCTGGGTGGCCAGGGAAGAATGGGCTCCCTCATTATGTGCTCATTAGAGTCGGAGCAGGGAAGCAGCCAGCGGTATCCAGCTGCGAGAGGTCTGTACTACCTACCCCACCTCTGCAGTTGCCCGGGCAGCCTGTCCTCATTGGCCAGATGGATCTGGAAAGGGCCAAGAGGGTCTTGTCTTGGCTTCTATAGCTCCCTTCATGGCAGGCCCTCCCTCCGCTTCATAAACACTAGCTCATTAACCACCGCAGCTTCACCTGGGCAAAATCCTGCCCCTCTCTGAAGGGGGCCTGGGGAACAGAAAGGAGATGGCTGAGGCCACCCAGGGAGTCAGCAGCAAAGCCAGGAATGGCCCCAGGCTTCTGTTCTTCATTTATCCCCCAGGGCTGAGGACAGAGCCAGGAATCCAGAGGCCGAGGCTCCTGCTCTGACCACTGAGACACAGCTCTGATGCCCCAAGCTGCAGGCGTTTCACCGGGGCTGCAGTTCTGAGACAATGCCTGGTCCTGGCTCGAGGTGGCAGAGGGGAAAATCCCACCCGCTGAGCAGCGCGCACGAGTGTGCCCTGCGGTCACTGGGCAGCTTCTGACCGGCGCCAGCCTTGCCCCCATGCCAGGCACCTGAACGCTGAGCTGCCACCTGTGTGTGGCTGCAGTGCCAGCAACACCCCACGTGCCCAGCCAGTGTCTCTGCTGCCACAATCCCGCCTCTGCTCCCTCACTGCCAGCCCTGCATGTGCTCCTCGTCCATGCCAGCCAGTGCAACAGGAATCCTACACAGCCTTGGTCATCTAGTCTCTCTGCCCCGCTCCATCAGGTCTACAAAGCACTAGCCCTGCTGTGATCCCAGACGTATTGTGAGCCACCTCCTGCAGGACTGGCTGTGGGGGGGCCCTAGGCAGGGCTGCAGCCAAGGCCCCTGCTGCACGCTCTGCTGTGCTAACGTGCAGGACACCCGCAGTGACACGGGCCTGCACAGAGCAGCCATGTGCTGGAAGGAGAGAGCTAGTCTGGGAGGCAGGACACCCGCTTCCTCTCACGCTGACTACTGCCAAAGAGGAATGGGGATGGATGGCAAGTGGGTCCTGATCCCTCTGGCCCCAGGGCTGGCCTGTTTGCTGCTGGTCTTGACAAGCTGGCGATGCCCGCTGCGGCAACCAGCCCGCAGCCACACAACACAGTTAACAAGCCACTGAGATCCAAGCCAGGGGAACCTAGCTCTGCCTCTGCCAGAAGAGAAGGGAGCTGGCTCTCCCACCCCAGGCACGTGGCACACGGCACATGTTCCCTGGACCATCAGAAGCCGGAGGGAAGCCCCAGCCCAGGCAACGGGACCCGAGCGCAGGCAGCAGACAATGCTGCTCGGGCAGCCGCTGACAAGGCTTTGCTGTCAGCACACCCAGCCACAGTGCAGTGAGGCCAGTGGCGAGCAAGGGGTTAAAGCATTTAGCAAGGCCACCAGTGTGATAAATGCAGCAATCAGCAGAGACAGCACCTCCCACCACCACCACCCAGGGCCTGGGCTGTCTGGGGAGCCAGGGAAGGTGGCAGCGAGAGGTGGGTGGGAAGGACTCTTATCCTGATACGGCTCCTTCCTTCCAAGTGAGGGTTTAGAGAAACCGAGCAGGCAGGGCTGGCTCTGAAATCACAGCGTCTCTGTGACACAAAGCCAGCCAGATCCCCCCTCCGAAATAAGGGAGGCAGGCGGCTGGGGCCAGCCTGCCAGGCAGACATGCCTCCTGCCTGCCTCACTTCCAGGGTGCAGCCTGCCTGCTGGCGGCAGCGGTGCCCCAGGGCACGGGGAGGAGAGGAAGGCAGGCTCCAGGGATGGGGGAGCCAGGGACAGGACTGACACACGCACGGCTCCACTCCCCCCCGTGACATGCCTGTGGCTGGCTGCGCAAGCGCGAGCAGGCCCCGTGAGGCTGCAGGGGATTTCAGGTCTGTGCAAACAGAGGCGGCTCTGGGCACTGGGTGACTGTCTGGCTGGCTGGGATTACATTCCTGAGCTCCCCCTCCCGCAGCGGCACCAAGCCCGGCTTCCTGCAGCAGCTCGAGCCCAGTATGCACCTGGGGGACACCCCATGCACGGACGGACAAATGCCACGTGCACACGGTGACACACGGGGTCTAGACAAACAGGCACGATGCTGTCACGCACGTCTGTACGCATGTACCTTTGCGCGCGCACACTGCACAATCCAGTGGGGAGACAGACACATGCGTTGGGCACGCAGACAGATGTGCGCACAGCACTGACCCCCGCTCTACCTGGCAGGCACTGATGTGGGTGCACAGGCGACTTACCAAGGCCACAGGGAGAGGCAGAGGTGATTGTAGAGCCTGAGAAGCCTCAATACCCGGTCCCCCTGCTTCTCCCACACTCAGGGCCCAGCCTTCAACTCCAGAGGAACCCTGGGCTGAGTCGCTGCAGGCAATGGAGCCTACACCCTCCTCCTGACCATCCTTTAGTACCCACTACCGACACCCCGAGCACCAGACCCACGCAGCCCGTTTCCGGACAGTCATTTAAGCTGATGGAGAATAAGGTTTAGGTTAGAGATCAGGAGGTGATATTTTACAGTTAGGGTGGCCAGAATCTGGAACCAGCTTCCCAGGGAAGTGATCCTCCCCCCTACCTTGCGTAAATTAAAAAAGAGGTTGGACGACCACCTGTCTGGGGTCTTGTGAACCCAGCATTCATTCCTGCCTGTGGCAGGGGGTCAGGCCAGATGATCTGTTCAGGTCCCTCCTGACCCTAGCTGCTATGAAATTATGAAACTTCACTTTACCCAGCACTTGAAACATGTGGCCAGTCACCAGCAGCAAGAATAGCTTCAGCCCAGCCAGGTGTGACTAGCTCTGTGCACCAGGCCTAGGCTTGAAAACCAAGTGAGGGATAGGACACTGCCAGGCTCTGCTCCACAGTGCAGTACTCGCTTCCCTGCATGGTTTGGGCAGAAAGGCTTGCCTGACCAGCGGTCAGAGAGCAGAGGCCTCTCCTCTCTTCTGCATTGTTACTACGCTTTGAGCAAGACCTTGCGTCTCTCCTCCCACCACTGCTGTTGCCATACCTCCCAGGGTCCTGGGCCTTGCCCCACGTAAACTCAAATCTAGTCTCTGCATCTGCACAGCCTTTAGGACCAGCAAGACTTGGCATCAGCAGTGCCCGGCTTGGGGGTTGAGTACAGCACTGCCAGCACTGGGCCAGCGACCCATGGCGCCAACCCTGGGGCTCACCTTTGATGCTGGATGCAACCTGCCCTCAGCCCCCTGCCTGCACCCGCCTCCTCTCCCCCTCCTCCATGCTTTCACTGCCAGCTCACCCCTCTCTCTTACTTGGCCCCTCTGTTGGCTGTCCGCTTCCTCATGGGTCGCTCCAGGCTCTCCTCCACTCTCACTTCTGCTTTATCCTCCTCTGCTTACTGACTTCCTCCGCTCACCCGCCCCCAAAATGGAGCAGAGCTAAGTCAGTCTGTTGGGTCGCACAGCCAGCCTTGGGACAGCTCCGCCAAGCCAAGCTGCATGTGTGCTGGGCTTGTAGCCCAGATTTCCTGAACACCTCTGGTCTGCATGAAACTCCTGACGGGTGCAAGAGGGCTCTGACATTTTCTGCTGCTTCTCAGCCTGGGGCTGCCCAGGAATGGCTCCTCAGGCAGGGCGCTGAAGCTCTGGCCTCTGCCCCTAGCAAACAAAACCCAGGTAGCATCTTTGTGACTTGGCCGAAACCTCCTTGGGACTTGCCACAGGTTGCATGGAGGCAAGGAGAAGGCAGCAGGAAAGGGGCTCATCTCCATGTCTTCAGTCCTCCCTGCTGCTGCCACACGCTGCCTGACCTCCTGACAGAGGCGGCTGGGCTGCCTGTGGCCACGGGCATCGCTAGGGCCTCTAGCTTTGGGGCCAGTTCTGGTGCAGGAATTGAAGCAAGCAAGAACGCTGAAGGGGGTGACTGGGGAGACAGCCCAGGCCAGGCCAGGCCTGCCCAGCCCAGCTCCTGCGTGGCTGCCACCCAGCTGCTGGGGCTGGAGGTGGCGGGTGGAGGTGGCAGGACATCAGGCTGGAGATGTGGCAACAGCAAGGCGAGAGCAAAGGGGGGGCAGGGGGTGCCACCTGGCGGCCCAGAACGGACTAGCAACCATGTCACCTCTCGGGGCTCTGCTGCATCTCCTGGCCTCTGGATGCAGGACCACGAGTGTCAGGGTGGGAGGGGAGGCCAACGCTGTGCAGGACCAACTCCCCTGCAGTCACGCTGCACACCCTGCCCAGAAATCCCGCGTGGACATTCCCACACTGCAGGGAGAGGGAGCAGGACGCTCCAGGGAGCTGCCAGGTCAGTGGAGAGAGGAGAGATGCTGGAATCAGCTCATCAGGGAGGTTAATCCTGCCAGCTAAGCCTCTCCTAATCCTGTTAAAGACAAGCCTAGAGTCCTCATTGCTGACAACAACAGGCAAGCACTGGACAGCAGACGTCACCAGCCTGCACCAGCCACAGACGCAGCCTCGGTCTGCAAACCAGAGACAGGACCCAAGGGTGCACCCAAAAAATGTACCCACTCTGTCGCTTCCAACTTGACCTGGCACAGACAGCCAGGGGGGAGAAAGCTTAGGGTTACCCAAATAAAAGGAAGGGTGTGGGGATGCAGCCCCCATGCAGCAGAAAGGCATACAACTCCCAGGGGACTTGGACCAGGGGCGAAGAGTTAGAAGTCATCTCCTGGAAAAATGCTTGTTCCCACAGCAGCACAACCAGCAGGAGGCATCCCTGCCCAGTACAGGCAGCCTGGAGCACATCCCTGCATGAGCCAAAGGTAAGGCATGCTTATCCCCAGCTGAAGCTGCCACCAGGCCTGCTGGCAATGTCTCTGGAAAGAGGCAGCTCCCGTGGGATGGAAAGAATCCAGAGGCAGCCGAGCGTGGAGCGTTTCACCTGGCGGCCCATTCGTATCAGACTGGAAACACCGTGGGGAGAGGCAGGACCTGAGGGGGAAGCAGGAGTGAGCGTGAGGGCAACACAGCACCAGCAGCACCCTTCTGGGCTGGGCAGGTGAGTGCCCAGCCCAGGGACGGCCGGGGAAGGAAACCACTGGCCTTTGGCCAGAACAGGAAGGTTTGGGCTGCCCTGCTCAGTCCTGCCCACCCAGGGCTGGGGAATGGGGGCGATTCACTGCCAGTGCCAATTTGCTCCCTAAAAGCACGTGGAGCTGCAGCCAGCTTGGCCCCTTGCACAGTTCAGAGCTAGGGGCCCAGGGGCTAAGTGACCTCTGCTGCCAGGTGTCAGCCAAGTGGCGCAAGGCAAAGTCTAAGGGACTGGGAAGGGCTGGAGTCCCACGTCACCCTTCACACCCCTGATGTCCCGATTCCTCTGCAGGAGCAAAAGGAGACCCAAGCTACACCCAGCTGGTTTTGAGTCCTAGTCCACTGCTGCAAGCTCTTCCTAGGTCCCAGCTGCCACAGGCTGTGCTATGGAGCCAGCCCACTGCCCAACAACGTGCAGCAGGAGCAGGCTGCAGGCCACCCCTTACCTCTACTGGGCAAGGCCCAGGACTCCCACACACCAATACTAGGGGACGCTGGCTCACAAGGGGGCAGGTGGGGTAGTAACAAAGACATTAACATCCCAGACACACCACTTGTCTCCAAAGCACCCCAAGCCCCTGAATCCAGAGACCCGGGTGTCTGCCCTGGCAGTGCCCGCAGGAAACCTGGGTTCTGTGCTTACCTGCACTAAGATTGGCTTTGTGATACCATGGTGCTGAGCCGGAGCAAGAGAAGAGCCAGAAGGAACAGCCAGGCCCCCTGACCTCCCAGGCAGCAAGCACCACGGAGTGCAGCCACTTCTACAGCACAGCACAGCACAGCACAGCACAGCCCCAGGGCACAGCCCACTTGCCAAGGGGAATGGGAAACCCTGGCGCTCAGGAAGAATGTTTCAGCCTCTAGACAGAACAGGGAGAAGCTGGACCTTGAGAGGGTCCCACATCCTTGCTTCACTCCCTGCATCAGCAGGTGAAGGGCTGAGCTGGGGTTTGCAGCTGGTGCTCTGGGCACTCTCCCATGCCCTCTGGCAATGACAGCTCAGAAAAGGCATCCCAAGCACTTAGCAACTGCTCTTTATTGTAATAACTTTACAGATAGGGACCTGGAAGTAAGCAGAGAAAGGGTTTGCCTAGCAAGTCAGAAGCAGAGCAAAGAATGGACCCAGGAGTCCTGCCTCCCTCCTCCTGCTCATATCACACCTGACTCTCTGGCAGCACTCACAGATCCCAGTTAGGATCAGGCTAAGCCCACCATGAGCTTGAGCCCCCGCCCCCCAGACTCCCACTATCGGCAGCCTGGTCCCTCCAGGCCAGGGCTGAGGAGGCTCTACAGCCAGAGAGGGAGGGTCACACCAAGGGCTCCAGGACGCTGGCCCTGGCTCTCTGGATGCAGTTCTGAGAAGGGATCTGATGTGAAGGTGCAGGTGCTGATCGCTGGAGCCCTTGGAGCTTGGACCCAAGCAAGGAGAGTGGCCTGTGAGCCTGCAGACCGCCTGCCGCCATGCAGAAGTGATGAGGCGCCTCATGGTATTCTTCAATACCATCCAACGGTCAAGGGGCATCTATGCTGAGCATGTCGCAGGCCACTACCAGTACAAAGCTACCCGACCAAGACCACCCACTAAAAGCAAGAGCGAGAGGACAGATGGACTGAACCCTCTCCACACACACAGCATAGACCTACAAAGACCTTGAATATTCCCCACCCCAACAACTACGCTGCATGTGAAAGTCACCATCTAAGGGCCACTGCCATGCACGGGGTCCTCCCTCTCTTTCTAGCCCAGAACACATGGCACTGGAGCCAATACAGGCCGCATGACTACCCGCATGCTTTAGATTGTGTACCCATGCAGCAACTATGCACGGGGTCCTATATTCTCCTCAAACTCTACACAGCCATGTCTATAACCATCATTTTTTTATGTTTCCTGATAAAGTTTTAAATCCTATAGCTAGGATGGACAGAAGCTAGTGTTTTGCCTCTATACTCCTCCAATTCTCACAACTCCCCACTTGAGCCGGTCTCCCCGCATGATCCAGCCCCAAGTCTTGGAATTAAGTTAAAAAAGAAAAGAAAAGGGTTTCTCCAGAAGCCAATGAAACATAGCTGAGAACACAGTTCCCATGGTAACAACAGGATTCCAGGGAAGAAAAGGGGAGTGTAAATTGGATTGTCAAGGGGATGAAGAGGAAAAAACAAGCCACCTGCACCCACCAGCTTCGCCAGTCTCCTGCCCCGAGGGCCTCCCCATGCTGCCAACCAGTACAGACCCACTGCAGAGCCCTCTCTCCCTCCCGGTGCCTGCTCATCTCCACTGCAATTCATTCAGGTCCACAGCTACCCCAGGAGGCAAGAGCTACTACGCAGGCAGGAAACTGAGGCACAAGGAGGAAGGGGCTTGCCCAAAGTCATGCAGGGTGTCTTTAGAGAGCAGGGAATGAACCCGAGTCCCAGGCCCCAAAGCCAAACTTTCCCTTGCTACTGTGTGGTCAGTCGGGGCAGTGGCCTGCCCTGGCTGCGTGGCGATGGTGGGCTGATGTGCACAACACCCCGAATGGAAAAACCTTTGAGGAGTAGCAGCAAGCACTCGGTCGGGTTGAGCACACGCCCCTCCGAAGCAAGCAGCATGACCCAGGCACCCCCGCCAGGGTCACCTGCTGTCCCAGTGCAGTCAAAGCTGCACCCATGCACCGGGGCTGAATTTGGCCCGGTGCTTCCTGGCTCAGCAGAAGCTACGTGCCCTGTCACTAGCCTGGAAACTCGCACTCTGCGTCCGCTGCGGGGCCTCTGCACTTTGTGGGTTCACCTCTCCCAGCCCGAACGAATGCTGCAGAGTCTGCAGCAGCCCCGAGAGTCCCGTTCTGCCCTTCCCATCCAGACCCCTGCATGCACGCTGGCTCTCACTGGCGTTCCCAGTCTGCAAGGGTTAAGTCTCACAGCCAGGCCTGGGGCTTTCACTACTTCTTTTTTTTGCTCTTTCTATTTCATTTCCTCAAAGACTGGAGATCAGCTGCCAGAATCCAGTTTGCCCTTGCAGCAGAGCCTGCAGCCACCCTCCCTGCAGCACTGCCTGTGTGTGGGGAGCTGCCTATGGGGGCAGGGGGAGGGGCACGTCCATTTGCTTTGCTCCAGCCTGTTTGGAGACGGACATGAATATTTCATGACAGGGAGACGGATGTTTCTGCAGGCAAGGCAGTCCTGGGTCTGTGCTGCCAGGCCCCACGGCAGACCCTATAACAAGGCTTCCTGAGCTCAACTAAGGACCAATGCAGGGGCTTCTGCGGGGAGACAAGAAAGCCACACGCACGCATCTCCTACACTAGGAGAAGCTGCAAGCACCTAGGGAAGCTCAGGCCCAGATCCCCTGGAGCTTCCCCTTGCAGCTCTCATCACAACCAAAGCAAGCGGGTGCAGTACTGGCCCCTACTCCAAGACAGAGAGCGGGGAGCAGGAAGCACCCGGCCAGCAAGGCTCCTGGTAAAACACGAGGCCAGGAAGAGGGGTGCGCTCACAGTGGCATTCCCAGGTCCACGACAGACCAGGGAAGAATGGGCATTTCCAGACTGGCTGCAATGGCACCAGCTAAATCGTTTGCCCTCCAAGGCAGGAGAGCCTGGGCTTCAAAGCAATGCAAGATTAGTTAAACCGGGGGCTAGAGCAAGGTTAAGTAAGCCCCAGGGAGACAACGCTGATGTCTCATCACATCAGACTGGGCCTATCCGTGAGAACCAAACTGGGACCAAAACACAGGTGCCCGAGATCTGGTTCTGACGTTGGCCCGAATGTGGACCCAGGCCCTCCATCTAACCTCCGGCTCCCGCAGGGCTGCACTCGAGGGGCCCATTTTGGCCTGTCTCAGTTCTTCAGCGTTTCCCCGCTCTACCAGCCCTCTAAAGGCTAGCGGGAAAGCAGCTGGCGCCACGGAGCAGGAGGGGCTGAAGGGCAAAGCCAGGGGCCTTGGGAAGGACGCAGACAGCAACGCAGGGGCTGCTTGCACCAGGGCTGGATTCTGGCGTGGACAGACAGGACACGCCAGGGACTTGCTGTGTGCACAAGGAGGCCATGGGGCTCTGGCTGTCCAAAGCCTGTCACAAATTCACTGGCAGGATCCAGCACAGAACAAGGGAGAGAAACCCCGTCCCACCCCTCTACAGATACCACTTTTGCAAAGGCCTTGAGCATCTCACCAGTGTATCAGCAAAGACCTGCCAGAGGAGGGGCAGAGGCTAGGCAGGCATTTCTCAGCCCCAGCTTCTAGGGTCACCCCTGGGGGCATTTGAGGCTGACAAAGGATCCTCTCTCTTCTGACCACCCAGCTGCCAGAGCCAGGTGGGGAAGAGACAAGCATGCAGAGTGCTGAGCACTTGGGCAGCGGGCAGAAGCCCAGTCCTCACACGCTGCAGGCTGATGGCATGGCCCAAAGAGAAGCCTCTCCCGGTAGCTCACTCTGTGCAGGATACACCCTGGCTGGAGAGAGGGCGCACTGTCCTTGGTCCTTCAATGTGCAATCCCCTGCTCCTGTGCTCCTTCTCTGATGCAGCTGCATTTTTAGTGGTAGCTCCCTTGGCCCTGTGTTTTTACAGATTCATAGATGCTCGGGTGGGAAGGGACCTTAACAGATCATTGAGTCTGCTCCCCTGCCTGGGCAGGAAAGAGCGCTGGGTCAGACGACCCCAGCCAGGTGCTCATCCAGCCTTCTCTTACAGACCCCCAAGGCGAGGGGGGGCACCACTTCCCGTGGAAGCCCATTCCAAATTTTGGCCACCCTTACCATGAGATAGTTTTTCCTGATATCCAGCCTAAATCTGCTGTCTGTCAGTTTGTGACCATCGTTCCTTGTTACCCCAAGAGGCGCCTGGTGAACAGCGCACCTCCGATCCCTTGCTGCGCCCCCCCACAATGAATTTGTAGGTGGCCGCAGGATCACCTCTCAGTCTTCTCTTGCGGAGGCTGAAGAGGTCCAGGTCGCTCAGTCTCTCCTCATAGGGCTTGCCTTGTAAGCCCCTGACCATACGAGCGGCCTCCGCTGGACCCTCTCGAGTCTATCAACATCCTTCTTGAAGTGCGGCACCCAAATCTGGATGCAGGGCTCCAACTGTGCTCTGACCAGCGCCGCATAGAGGGAAGTGTCACCTCCTTGGATCTATTTGTCACGCATCTGCTGGTGCATCTTCTGTGGGGTTTGCCCAGAACAAAGGGCTCCAAGTTCCACATGGGTGAAAGGCTACATAAAGCATGAGTGCAATTCAGCCCGACACAGAAATCACCTCCTGGCATCACCAGTGCTTTTGTTGCTACTGCTGCATCTGGTGCCAGTGCTTGGGGCAGAGGGGCATGCCGAGAGATCACAGCAGACTAGAGCAGTTGCCCCGAGACAAGTCTGGGCCAGTGCTGTATAGGAAATGAAAAAGCACCCACTGCCACGGAGAGGAAGATTTGCGGATCACGCAACTGACCCACGAAGGCAACAGGCTGTGCCCGATGATACTACACATGAGCAGAAGAGCTGTAGTGGGAAGGCAGTATCAGTAACTTTCCATTAGCTCACTGCCTGGGGCCGGTCCAAGCCTTGGGAAATCAGTTATTAGGCAACAGCACAGTTTGGCAGAACGTCCAGGGGTGGGCAGAGGGAGCCTGGGGAGGTCAGGCCCCTGGATGTTAGCTGAGGTAACGCTGCAGACTTCCTGAGTAGGAGGCATGTACTCCTGGTGATACATTTTCCCATGCAGTTTCCACATGAGGCTGGATCGTTAAGTGTTGACAGTGCATCTGTCAAGATTGCTTTCAAGAACACTTGGTTCCTACAGCCAAAAAAACAGAAACACAGTGTGCTTGCCCTGCCCCTCCCCACCAGCCAGCTCTCAGCGCCTTTTTGAAAGGGCACAAGAAGCAACCCAGACCGTGTGCCAAAGGTCCAGTACTGGCTGCAGCTAAAGTACTCTTCTGTTTGAGAGCCGCGGCTCCATAAGGAGCACAGAAGAGCCCGAGGTGCCCAAGCAGGGGATGACTTAGCCTGAACCGATGGGCTGCTGGGAGAGAGAATGTCCCAAAGGCTTATTTGCACGAGTCCTGGAAGACACCGGGGACAGGTCTCCACTCCTCCACTACGAGACGAAACTCCTCCTGGTTTTTCAGCTTCCCCTCCTGTAACCTCTTCCATGGGCTCCAGTGCCGGTAGGCTGGGCTCTTAGCACAGGTCCTGAGCTTGCTCCTTTAGAGACGTTCCGTCTTCAGAGCATCCTGGACCTCAACCACAGGCCAGCAGACAGAGGAGGGATCCTTCTTCCAAGGCTAGTAGAGCTTTTCTTCTTCAGAATAAGAGTGCCAAGGCACATACAACCTACTTGCTCAATCCCCTTTAATTAGCAACCATCTGCTTTTGAGCAGTACTGTCAAACCAATGTAGAGAGTTTGGCAACAGTCCCTTGACTGCTGCAAAGACCTGGAGTTAGGAGAGCGGAAAAACTTCCTTTAAGTACCAAGATACCAAAAGGAAGAGAGAGAAAAGCAGCAATGCAGCGCAGTGAATTAGAGCATGGGCAGAGGAGTCAGACACTACAGGGTTCAGCTCCCAGGTCCAAGAGAACCTGGGTAAGCCACTTCTCAGACAGCCATGGCAATAGGGCTTGGACAGATCTAATTATAACTAGCAGCACTTTGTTGGCTGAAAATCACCGTCCCCTCATTGTGGGAGTGAATGCAGAGGCAGATGGGTCCCAGGCACGCACTGCTAGCTCTGAGCCAGGCCACCACCCTACCAGGTGTCAATGGCCTTGCAGGCCCTTGATGCTACGCGGCAGATCAGCCACGAGGAATTCCACGAGACGTCCCTGCGGGAGTCAGAGTCCTGACCACGTTCCAACACAAACAACCTCTTTGTCTCTTCCTAAATTCCCTGCGCGGTTCCAGCCACACTTGGATACTTCTCTGCTTCCTGCCCTACACCACTGGACAGCGTTGCTACCTGGATGTGGGCGCAGTGCTCCACCACAGGGAATTTCAACTATGTTTCAGGGATGGGTGAAGGTTTCTTGAGCTGTGCCGAGTCCTTGAACAAGAGCAGCGCTG
The DNA here is from genome assembly GCF_030867095.1 of Alligator mississippiensis. Taxonomy (NCBI): domain Eukaryota; kingdom Metazoa; phylum Chordata; order Crocodylia; family Alligatoridae; genus Alligator; species Alligator mississippiensis. The sequence goes on along the minus strand of NC_081839.1, from coordinate 35,124,320 downwards.
ACACCCTTGCTCAGGTCTGAGCCTTCTCCCAGCGTTGTCTCTCAGCGCTGCCCCCCTTCCTGCAACCTCCCGTCACCCCCTTCCCCACAAGACAGCAGTTTCTTGCTAGTGCTGGGGAGCTACTTCTACAGTGGCAGTTTCCTTGGGAGCCGGCCAGCCACACTGGAAGCCCTGGAGCAAACAGGCTGGCACCCTGCATGAAACAACGGGAAGATTTCTGCATGGCCTGTCCAGCCTGGGGGGGCTGGCTGGTGTCTCCATCCCCCCAGCTGCCCTGCTCTGCTGGCCAAAGGAAGCTGTGCGCCAAGTGCAGCCCCCGTCCCTACCCATCAGGGGCTGGCCTCACCCCCTGCCAAACTCAACGTCCAGGGCTGGAGCGGTCGCACCTCTCAGCACCCTTCAGCTGTATTACCATTCAGCACGTGGCCCAAGCTGCTTTCTGACTCAGGGCCCTTCTGCACCAGCCATGTGCCCAGTTGCAGCCCTGTCCTTCTTCCACCTTCACCTCAGCCAGGCTTCCCGTGCACACCCCGGACCAGCCTCTCAGACCCTGCTCCTGCTTCTCCCTCACTCGCCTCCCCCCACGTTCACATTGCTCCGCTACTCTCTCTCTCCCCCCACATAAGCCTCCAACTCCCACAAAGTGCAAGCACAGCGGCCAATTCCCTTCCCTCCTCTGCTCAAGCTCCAGTGCTGCGAGACGCGGGCACAGCCATAGGAAGTCCAAGGTTTCAGTGGGTAATAACAGCGTCATCACAGATCGGTCCCGCGGATGGCTGCAGAGCACCGTGAGCACGACTGGGCCTCTGTGAAACCGAGGCTGAGTCGAGGGGAATCAGAGGTGCCTGCGAGGGCCCCAAGGCTGGAATGGCTGGGGGCTGAGGGGAGCCATGTCCAGACTTGGATTTAGGACCATCAGCAGAACTGGGTAGATGAAACTCCCTTCTCTCATTGGCACTCTTGACCCGGCTCAGTTAAATGTACTGAGCTCCTCTAAAAAGGCTCCAATCCAGCACTTTGATGCAAGCAAAGGAATCCCCATCTCCCCTCCCTCGTTTCTGCCTCCGCCCTTGGCGCAGACCTCACTATTACATGGGGTGGTAAGTCTGATCTAAACCTATTAGATCTTCCCTTCTGCCTGCTGCTGACATTTATCAGCCTGTCAGAGCAACAGGGCCCCTAATCTTGTTGTCTCCCGACCTCAGGGAATAACCTGAGTGTTAAATTTCTTATTAGAGGCAGCTGAAGCTGCCAGAGCCCTGACCCTGATTAGCAATTTCACACATTTCCAAAGAGAGAGATTAGCAGGACTGCAGGGGCCTGGGTCTGTTACTGCTACCACCTCACACTCACCTGCCTTTGAGGAGCTGAGGTCCCAGAAAGGCAAGATCTTCCCCACTTGGCTGCAGTTGGTTTCAGCCAGCTTTCCTTCTTTTACACACAGATAAGTACCAGTGAGTGTCCTGGAGAGTGCGACTTGCCATCCACGGAGCAGGGGCAGCACAGCCAACCTTGCTGCAGGGGGGTAAGGAGGTAGCTCTCTGTCAAAATCTGGAAGAAGGGGGACAAACCTGACTAGTCTTTTTGTGCTGTCAGGAAACTTGTTCAGTAGAAACCGGGCTCAGATGCAGCAAACTCGCTTCACGCAGTTACTGACAGGGCTGAGCTACACCAGACGCCTGGAGGCAAAGACTGGACCACGTTCCTGAACCCTTATTCTATGGTGTAGCCCTTATTCCTTATTCTATGGTGTAAACCTACCCTGCCTTCTCTTCTCCCCGCACAGCCAGGAAGAAAGCAGAACCTTCCCAATGCATTACACGCTGCAGGACCCTCTATCCAGCACCCCCCGCCCAGCTAAGCAATGCCTCCATCTCTCATGCACCCTTCCAGAATCAGCTTCCTAATTTCTTAGCATTATGCAAACTGCCTAATTGCCAACACCAATGACACTCCAGCCAGAAATCCATCTAATCCCGCCCCCCCCTTAATTAACGTGTGGGCTTTAATTACATTTCCTGTTTTCATGACAAAATATTTGCATCCCTCTCTTCTGCCTGCCCCCTCCCATAATCTCCAAAACTTACAACCTGACCAACAGGAGAGCGAGGGAGCTGTCTTCCCAACCATTCACTCCTCAGAGGGCACCAAGGCCAGGAACTGCAGGGGGGCATGGGCTGTTAATAGGCTGGCACACCATACTGCCTGGGTTCGCTGATGCCTGCAAGCTGGGGTCACAGCAGAATGAATTGGGCTCGGGATGGGTGAAAGAGCAAGGAGATGCTGGTGAAGATGCTAGGATCTGATGTCTCCTCTGGGGAAAGTCTCTGAGTGCCCCGGCTGGACTGTGCTGCTTTCTCCCCTGCCAAGCGCTTCCAGCCTGAAATGCTGCAAACAGCTTTAGGGGGGGCTCTGTCTTAGTCCTGAGCTGTTGTGATCTTTATGCAGTGACACCAGCAGCTAGGCGACTCCAGTCTCAGCCTCCAGCTCCCCCACTACCCAGCCACTTGGAAAGCAGGAATCTTTGCTACCCAAGGAGAACAACTCTCTTGGAGTAGCTCCTCAGCACCCTGCCAGCCAGAAGACAAGTGCGCTCCTCCCATAACCCACTCAGCCATTCAGGAAAGCACGTGCTCCTAGAGGCCTTCATTACGTTGTGCTTCAGACTCTCTGCTGTCCTTCAAGCCGAGGCTCGAGGCTTCGCAGCTTCCAAAAACATTTTAAATGTGAAAAATTGTAACCTGGTCAAATGTTTGCCTGAGTCTGCAGCAAGCTGCCGCCTCCACTGCAAAACTTCTTGCTGGCCTTCAAATCATCATTAACTACTTGACTGCTGGGCCAGGCTCACCGGAGAAGACAGCAAAAAACAGTTTATGAAGGTTCACACAATCTACAATGAGCAGCATCTTGCATTTGGGAGAGCCTTGGCTTGCAGGTGGAACTCAGGAGTGTACAATTATATTTGCCCTCCAGGAGGGCTTCGATGCACAGCATAGCACCTGATCTTGTCTTGGACAGTGGGATGGAGCAGACAGCCTCCCAAGGTCCCTTCTAGCCCCGGTATCTATGACTCCATGGTTCCAGCTACGGCCCATCCCTCCAAGTAGACTAAGAATTACCAGTGCCGCCAGCGGCAGAGACAACTTCATAAGTAGCATGCAACCGTGACAGGAGGACAGTGTCAGAGGGACCATGACAGAGCAGGCATCTGTGTGTCGTGAAAAGCTCAACCTAAGGAATACGAGACAGTCTACAACCCAAGTCTATACCAGACAGATTTCCACGTGGATCTGAACAAGGCACATGTAACTCAAACAGGGGCACTGAGTTTTCCTAATGGCGCTCCTAGTCTGGAAGCAGAAAAGGTGCCTGTGCCACTTGCTTATACCCATCTGCTGAGATTATGCAAGGTAACCAAACAGTCACCTGAACAGAGGCCTATCAATGCGTGCTGTGCAAGTCAGAGGATGTACCTTTAAATGTTACTAATGTGTTCTCAATGGATCTGCCACCGTAGAAGAGTTAATTCCCCCCCTTCACTGCTCCCTCAAGCCCCTCTCAGCCGCTGTGATGGGATAATTAGATGCGAGGGCTCAGCACAGATGATGCTCCAGTTGCTTAGCAACTAATGGTTTCCACGGAAATGGAAAGCACAGCCTTCAGAGCAGTAAGTGAGCAGTGCAGCAGGGCAGGGAAAGATGCCTTCAGCTCCCGCACTGATCCGCTCCTCCAGAAACACTCGGAGGCCTTGAGGTATTAGGGAATGGAAAGGGGGTGCCTTAAAGACACAAGGTCCCTGTTTCAAGGCAGAATAAAAAGTAACGTGTTTTTACTGAACCCATTTGCTATGATCCCAGTGACTGCAGCTGAGCCCAGCCCTCAGGCCAGACTCCCTCGCCCGACAGCCCCCAGGCCTGGCGCTACTGCCCAGGCACATGGACCCTGCTGCACTCAGGGCTTGTGTGCAAGACCCCTGGCACCAGTGCTGTGACCCAGAGGCTGCAAAGTGAGTCTGCACCCTGAAGCACTGACTTGGCTGTCGAATGATGTCTCCTAAAGAGCCTCACGAGAGCCATCCAGCCAAAGGGGTGGCTTCTTCGAGAGTCTCTAACTCCCTAACAGAGCACAAAGTGCCAATAATGGTGCCATTCAACTGATCCTACTACCAAGAGCCAGAGCTCTGATCGATTAGCCACTGCCAAAGTCTGCCCTGGTGCTGCTACCACCACCACCTGCCTCTGCCACTGCACAGCTCCCTGTCACTTTGCACCCTGCCAGCCCCAGAACTGCCCCCACCGTGCCACATCTCCTCACTGCAATGCTGCAGCAGTGGATGGTGCAACTGCATTGATTCAGGTTGTGATCTTGCCACCTCTCATAAGCTAGTAGGAGCCAGGCTTGGTCATTACTTAGCTCAGAGACCTCTTGGTCATTACTGAGTGATAGTGTGGAAGAAATCATGCAGAACAGATCCTAAAGGACCCCAGGCACTGTGTAAGATGCTAGGTCTTGGTCTAGTCTTCTGACCCCACCCTGACTCTACTCTGCCTCCTTAAGTGCCCAATGCATTTTCACATGGATGGATCTGACCCTTTTCTTCTCTTTCTATCCTAAACTCTTGGTGAAGATGCTTCTTGAGGTCAAACGGCCAATATGTTACACCCCACAAGTGGCTGCAATTCAGTGACGAGTGACATCGTTCCTGCCTGTAAAAGTTTTTAAAAGCTCTCAAGCTCCCTAGGCCTGGATTGATCTATATACCTTTAAATGTATGGACCTGGTGGCTGCCTGTAAATATATAAGGGGCATACATCAGGGGGAATGCCTGTTCACCAGAGCGCCCCAAGGGTTGAGAAGGTCAAACGGTCACAAACTCCTCCAAGACCATTCCAGGCTGGACGTAAGGAAAAACTTCTGTGCTATTCCAGGCCCTGGGGCCTTGGACAGATTCCCTCCAGAGGCGGTGCAACCACCTACTCTGGACTCTTTTAAGAAACATTTGGATGTTTATCTTGCTGGGATCCTTTGACCCCAGCTGACTTCCTGCCCCTGGGGCAGGGGGCTGGACTCGATGATCTTCCGAGGTCCCTTCCAGCCCTAGTGTCTGTGAAATCTAGGAAATTATGCAGCCCTGCCTGGCTCCCAACACTTCCCTCAGCCCCATCCACCCCTGGCCCTTAAGTCCCAGGCAACACCAAGAGGTAATATGCAACAAGCTGCTGCATCTCTGGCACGTTTTGCTGCACAGACTCACTATCTTTTCTCTTCCCCCCTTGAGGGAGGAGAGTGACAGCATGCACTCCAGCCTCATATCTGCTATCTCTTCTTGGCAAAAGGGATCAAAATGGAGGGCAACCTATTTCTGGATAGGGGCTGAGCTGGGAAGTGATGTATAGCTTTGGCAAGAGGCAGCAGGAGTGGCATGGGTCCTGGAAAGCCCCTGTCTGCATCTCTTGGGCTGGCAGTGTTTGGGACTCTTACACATTCTGCTGTACATATGCCCTCGGCTAGTATCATAACTCAGTTGTTCTTACAATAAAGCTGCAGAACAAAGTGCGAGAGTTGCAAAGTTTGAAAAACAGGACAGTAATCGTCATTCACCCTTCACCATTCCCTGCTCAAGGGCATGAAAGCACTCTCCGATGGAGGTTAGACCTCACAGACTCCTTTCTGTCTGGTCACTGTGGATGAGATTAGAGCCCCATGGGCTGTTCAAGAGGCTGTCTCACATCTGTATTCATGTCAGTGGACTCAGGCATGGTCCTAGCACAGCGGGTACCCATCCCACAAGGCCACTGGCACACTGGTCCTTTGACTGGCAGCCTGTAAGCTGGGCCAAGGGCTGAACAGCAGGAGGAGGTGTATCATTTACACAAGTCCTGGGCTTGGCACATGGGAACCTGACTGCCCTCTTGTCCCCAAAGGGTCCCTGACACACATGCTGGGGAAGCCTGCTGCATGGCTCTCCGTGCCAACCCTGCTCTGGGGATCTCCAGTCAAAGGGGTTTCTGGGGAGCTTCGGGGGAGCGGGGGCGCAACAGGCTTTCACCCGCGCGTCTCTCGCTGCTTCTGAGCCTAACTGGGGCTTTTTTTTCAAAAAGCCACCTATAAGTTTATCAGGGGTGACCACCAGTATCTGGGGGAACATTTGTTCCCCAGAGCGCCCCAAGGGATGACGACTAGGTCGAACGGTCATAAACTACTACAAGACCGTTTCAGGCTGGACATAAGGAAGAATTTCTTTACTGTCCGAGCCCCCAAAGTCTGGAACAGCCTGCCACCGGAGGTGGTTCAAGCGCCTTCATTGAACACCTTCAAGAGCAAACTGGATGCTCATCTTGCTGGGATCCTGTGACCCCAGCTGACTTCCTGCCCTTCCTTTGGGCGGGGGGCTGGACTCGATGATCTTCCGGGGTCCCTTCCAGCCCGAATGTCTATGACATCTATGAAAGGGGCCAGCACTAAACTCACTGGACTCCTACTAACCAGACCAAGAGCTGTCACAGGATGTTCTGCAGCTTTAAACACTCCTTTGTGCTGGCTGCCGGGACCTCTCCAGCCATTCACATTGGCTGAACATATTTAATTAGTGCTTCCTACAGTGCAGTGCTCCACACAGCTGAGGTCTAATTGGTCCACTGTGGGCCAGGGCAGCCGTGGGCCCAACCTTCCCAGGGCTACTCCTCCACAGAGCAGGGCTCCCCTGCTGCAGGTGTCAGTGCCCCTGATACGCAGGCAGTGCCAGCTGTGCAGCACGTCTTTGTCTTCCCAGGCCACACCTGCTCCAGGCAGCACTTCTGGACCAGGAGGAAGGGGAGATCGTGCCCAGTGGCATAGCTAGGTCAGGGCAAATGGGACAACTGCTGCAGGTGCCAATTTGGAGTGGGGGAGGGCAAAGACAAGCACCGCAACCAGAAATCAGTGCTGCCCCCATGCCCCAGCTGTGCCCTACACTACCGATTGCACCAGCCTTCAGATCTCACCTGGCTTAGGGGGATGCCGTAGCACATTCCAGTGCAAGCCAATTCTAATGCAGCAGTAGCAAAAGGCATTAGCACAGCTACTGGGACATAACTGGGGAGACAGGGATCTGTGGGTCTGGTAAGAAGGATGCAGAGCTAGCAAAGAGTCATTTTTCATAGATGCCCCAGCTAAGCCAGGGCAGAGGAAACACTCCTACTTTCCAGCACCTGCTTTGCTTCTGGGTTTTCGTTATTTCCTTAGTAAAATCCAATTTTCCTCCTCAGTGACACAGAAAACCCATTAGCAACAGCAAAGGGGTGGGAGTTGGGATGTGGGGTTTGCTGCAGCCATCCAAAGATGACACATGTGGCTTAAAGACAATCAGAACCATCAGAGCAAAGGCATTTAAATACAATGCCATGCCTAGCAGTCAGAGGAAGAGGCAGTTTTATGCCTTTTCTTTGGGACTTAAATTCTGCGGGTGCCCGGCACAGCCAAATACAGCGTGCACATATCCAAGTCTACAGATCCCACCCACTCCTGCTCCTCTTCTCTACAGCCTGAACTTCTGCTCTATTTCTGCACCCCACTTAGCCTCCATCTGCTAATGCCCCTCAAATCCTGACCAGCAGCCAGTCAGGGTCTCCCCTGCCAAAGCCTCTCATTCCCGACTGCAGAGTTAGGCTCTGTTAAAGCACCCCAGCGCTGATCTGAAGACCTCTTTCTAGTCCCACTGAGAGAAAGAAAAAAAGACCTGAAATATAAAGATAGCTGCTAGAAAGCTGTGCCCACCCACCTATGACAGAGGCAAGAGCTAATTTCTCTGTGACCAAGGTCTCCTCCCTCTGGTCCCCATCCTGAGGTCTGCTTAACTTTGATCCGCCCTGGTTGGAGACTAGCGCTTTGGGAAGGCACCTGAGCACATTTCAAAAAAGAGAAGAAGTTGTAGAATATTTCAAATTTTCTCCCCTATTGCTTTCAAATATGGAATGAAAGGAAAATGCTGTCCTTTGTTCAGTGGGGGAGCAGCTCTAAAGGTGAGGCAAACCCAGAAGAACCAGTTGTTTGAATACTCAGCCAACTCCACTTTGAAGTGGTTTTAAATATCTCGGAGGAGGGGCAGGGATCTGAGATTGCCTTTTTTGCTACAAGCTGACAGAGCGTAAGGACGTGGGGGTGTGAGCCGGTTCCTCCTCCGCCAGAAAAATAAAGTTTCTCTGCGGAGAGAGACTCGATGCGAGGGCACGCCGCCGAGGAGCGCCAATCATTCCAGGAGCTCACGCCACCGAGCAGCGCAGCGAAGCGGCAGCTGCCGGGCTCTCTTCAGCACATGCCACCGCGCACGTCTCCCTCGCCCATCCCTTACGCGTTGCTTCACCTGCGCCCACAGACCCCAGTGGAGCTGTGACACTCGCTCTTCTGTCCTCACCTTGCTCTGAAAGAATGCAAAATTTCCACTGTATATGGGATCGTAAGCACTGGGACCAGCAGGGCCCGTTTCCAGCTCTGGCACAAACCTTGCTCCTGGGCCAGTCAGCTGGAAAGCAGGTAAGGCTCTGACACATATCAAGTTTTTCAAGTTTTCCACTGTGTCCTCAAGTCACAGGGAGCTGCAGCCAGTTGCAAGAGCCAGGTCTGTCTACGCTACACAGAGCAGCCATGCTTCAGCCACACCCTGGCACAAACACCAGTCACCATGACAGGACCACGGGATCTCTCCTGTTCCTGGGCTTCCCTTCTGCCTCACATGCTTTTTCCACCTACCTCTGCTCATCTGAACACTGCCTCTAGCTGTTTCGTAGGAAGGAGCGGACCACCGTGAGCAGCCTAGCTGGGGAGCGCTTCTCATTTGTCTCACAGACCCTGGAATCACGCTCAGATCCTGGCAGCTGGCTCTGCCACCAGCCCCCTGCTGCAGCCCAGACCTCTCTGTGCCAGGACAGGCAGGAGGTGACCTTGGGCCCAGGCACAAGATCACTGTGCAGGATCAATCCCAGTCTATGAGCTCCTCAGAGAGCCCCTGCAAGCCAGAATCAGGTTAGGAGAGAAGAGTGCTGGAGCCAGGGATCAGCTATGGCACCAGCACAGCAGCTGCAGCCTGCTCACACCACCCAGGGCAGCGGCAAACTCTGATCTGGCCCAGAGCGAGTCTGTTCTGAACCACCCTCTGGGTACGGAGCTGTCTACTGATGACACCTACGGGAGATCCCTTTTATCGCAGACGGCACAGGCCTGTGTTTTGGAGCCAGGTTCTGGTCATGATTGCTCAGGTACACGCATGCTAGTTACTGAAAGGACAAGTCTCCTGTCTGCAGTGCATGTACCCGCTCCCTGGTCACTGTGGATCACACCCCAAACCTGCAGAAATCACAAATACACAAACCCAGCAGCTCTTCCTGGGGGAGGGACAGGAAAGGGGAGGGTCAAGGGACAAGAGAGAAATAGCCCTTTCACCTGGATTAATCCAGGAACTCTGCTGCCCTGTGCACAATGCAAACAGAAGCCGCTGGAGCAGCTGGCACTGGGCCACGGTTCTCCTTACGGCACCTGCAAGACCAAGAGAGAATTTAAGACCCTTTACTGGGTCAGACCACAGCCTGTCTGGTCCCGTATGTGGTCTCCGCAGAGTGGCTGGTGAGAAGTGCATTTCTGCAGAACCTATTTGGACAGACTTGTCCCCTGCCCCTCTTCACTTGCAGCTTCCAGTATTTAGAGACCTGGAAAGTCTTCATTTGGAGTCTGTACCTGCATCTATCAGGTCTCTTACCCACTGATGCACCTGTCCTGCATGGCTTCGTCTAACTGTTGTCTGAACCTAGTGAAACCGTCAGCCTCTGCAACGCCTTGTGGCAATAAGCTCCACAGTTAATTGCCCCGTGTGCCAAGCAGCATGCACCAGGTGAGGCACTGAGCCCATTGCCTTGAACTTCCTCTCTCCTGGCTCCTGGGGCTGTGCAGATGCAAACTCCAGGCACAAGTGGCACAGAAGGCCAAGCACCAGGTTAGCAGGAGAGAAAACCTGGGCTCCCCTTTCCCACCCAACAGGAGTGCCCGCGTCCAGGGGAGGGTGGCAAAAAGCACGCAGGGGGCCACGGCCAGCCAGGGAGCTTGTGCCAGGGGACAACCTAACCAGCAGTCAGCACTTGTAGTTTCATAGTAGCGAGGGTCAGGAGGGACCTGACCAAATCATCTAGCCTGACCCCCTGCCACAGGCAGGAACGGAGGCTGGGTTCACAAGACCCCAGACTGGTGATCGTCCAACCTCCTCTTGAATTTGCCCAAGGTAGGGGCGAGGACCACTTCCCTGGGAAGTTGGTTCCAGATTTTGGCCACCCGAACTGTAAAATATTGCCTTCTGATCTCCAACCTAAACTTGTTCTCCATCAGCTTATGACCATCGTTCCTCGTCACCCCAGGTGGTGCTGGGGAGAAAAGGGCTCTGCCTATTTGCTGTTGATCGCCCCCGGTGAGTGCGTAGGCAGCCGCCAGGTCCCCCTCAGCCTCCTCTTGCTGAGGCTGAACAGGTTCAGGTCCCTCAGTCTCTCCTCGTAGGGCCTGTCCTGCTGCCCTCTCACCAAGCAGGTGGCCTCCTCTGAACCCTTTCCAGGCTGGCCACATCCCTTTTGAAGTGCGGCGCCCAGTACTGGACCCAGTACTCCAACTGCGACCTGAGTCACCAGGACCAAAGTCACGTAGAGGGGGAGCATCACCTCTCTGGACCGGCTTGAGATGCACCTTTGGATGCACGACAAGGTCTGGCTGGCCTTGCTGGCTGCGGTCTGGCATTGGCGGCTCATGTTCATCTTGGAGTCAATAATGACTCCAAGATCCCTTTCCACCTCTGTGCTTTCAAGAAGGGAACTCCCCGGCCTGTGTGTGTGCTGTGGGTTCCTTCTCCCCAGGTGCAGCACCCTGCACTTGTCTGCGTTGAACCCCATCCTATTCTCGTCTGCCCATTTTTGTAGTCTGTCTAAAGTAGTCCGACTTCACACTGTACCACCCAGATCCCACCTCCCTACACTACAAAGCAGCCTGCAAAACGTGCCACCTTGGGGCATCCCGATTCTGTGTAGTAATCCCTGTCCACTCTTGTCCTGTGACATCTGTTCACAAGACACCTGAAGAAGAGACAGAAATGCCCCGAAATGGCTCAGCTCCTTCCTCGCAGACCAAATGCCAAGGCCATCCTAGGGAACTGTCCCCCCAGTCTCAAGACACTGATATCACTAAGAGTCTCACAGGTCTCTCTTGTCTACATGACGCTGTTGGGGAGCTGATTAAGACCTGCTCTGTCAAACACAGACCTGGCCATGCTGGTCCACATGCTCATGTCTTTCAGTGATGGCCTCTGCAACTTGTATCTAGGACTGAAACCGCGTTCTTGGAAAAGCATAACTGGCGTATGATGCAGCAGTCCAACTGAGGTGTGATTGGGGAAATACTGCAACGATCCTTTGCTCTCTGAACTATGCACATGGAACAAAGCCCAGCTGAAGGTCTCTGTCCTGCAATTCATCAATCACCCCACCCTGCAATCAGCCCTAGCTACTTGACAGACACATTTTCCCCCACAGTCATGACCCCCCATCCCCCGCACAGCAGAAACCCCACCTGGAAAATGAAATGAGACTCATGTGGGAAACTTGAAACACAGCTTTGCCAGGAGCTGGATCTATTCTTAGCCAGAGAGGAGGAAACAGAGGGTCTCACTGCTGTCAGAAACAGGGCAAGACTCGTGTCTCACTCAGCTGCCCTAGTGTAACTGGCTTAGTGTGAACACACATACAGACACAGGTGTACAGAGGTGTGTGAGGATGCAAGTACACATACCGTGGCATACACATGCATCTACACACATGCACCTGAAGTCAGACACAGTCTCAGGCGACTGCTCCCACAAACAGTCGTGTTTGGAATCCAAAATGCCTTTTGTCTCTTTTATTGCATTCCAGAAGCAAGAGCAGCTAGGGAGTGGCAATGCACAGGGTCACAGGACTGAAACCTGACAGAGGAATAGGACCTCGCACCTGGGGCAGCCTGCGAGACACACCAGCTACTACACAAGTCTGCCCCAAAAGCACCCACAGCCTTGCTGAGAGCACGGGCTCTCTGGGGCAGGGGCTGCACCTGAATCAATGCCTGGTGAGGCTAACTGCACCTCACACTGCTACGTCAGACCTTCTGCCCTGGAGTGGAGACAGCAGAGGTCAGCAGGTCGAGGCTCTAAGCTTGCCTTCCGGGGCTCTGGGACTGATAAGTGCAGCCAGAGGAGCTCCTGGACCCCATTCGGCCCTGAGAGTCACAGTCCCCTAACTCCAGGGCCAGACCTCAGGAATCTGGCACACCTTTCCAACCAAGGCAGGGCTCTCCCAGACAGGTGGGGGAGAGAGGTGCTACACCTGATGTGCATCTATGCACCCCAAGTCCTGGTTCTCACAGTGCTCACTCTGGATCTCAACCACAGCTACTCTGCAGTCGCATGTTGTCCACCTCAGTGCTCCTAAGGAGAACACAACCTCCCCCCTCTTACAGCTGCATTACAACCCAGGCCAGATCCCATAATCTCCTCCTTTCTCTGCAACCTGTCAAAGCTCATCCTCCGTGACATAGTTGGGTTCAGCCATTGCTCCTGCCTGCCCCTCCTACATGTGCTGCTTCTACCTGCAGGGAGCAGCTGTTCAAAAAGCAGAGGGCTGCCCTGGCAAAGCATCGAAATCGCAGCTCTGCTGAAAGCCCAGGTCCCTAATGGCAGCACAGGACAAGGCAGGGGAATGTGCACCTGTTGGGAGAGGAGCCCCAACTTCTGAGCCACAGGCTTGCAAAGCCTCTCTGGAATCCCTGGGGTGGGTACCCTGGGCGTGCATGTGGGAAGGGGGGCTGGCTGGTCAGACTGGTTTTCAGCAGGGCTGCTCTCATTGGCCGATTCCCAGGCGGGTGCAACTCACCTAGGAAGTGCCGGTTCAGACGATCCCAGACGGTCTGATCCAGGGCAGCATCCAGCCTGTTGCCGTCACCGCTGCGCGCTCTCGTCTGCCTTGGCAATGCAGGCGCTGGCTGTTCTGACCTTCTGCGCGTTCTTCGGGGGGACAAAAATGGCAGGTTCTCTCTCTTTTCCCTCTTCTCCCCAGACTGCTAGACCTGGAAGGTTGCCGCTGGATTCTGCAGGTTTCCGAAGCTAGGACCAAGGGGTGGCCAGGAGATGGGGAGGGGTGCTGCAGGGAGGACATGGGAGCGACTAGCAGCGGGAGAAGCATTCCTGGGTTTCAGGCTTAGTTCTGCTACTAACTCATACCCCTCATTTGCCTTCTGCCTATGTTACAGGCAAGGCCCTAGCCTGACAGGGTAACTTGTTTAATACAGGGGATGGCAACATACAGCCTGTAGCCTGGATCTGGCCCACAGAGCCCTTGACTTTGTCTATGCCTGCTCCTGTTCTGGGACTAAGTAGTGGGAAACTGCACCAGGGCTGGGCAACTTCCAGATGCACCCTTGCCAGCACTGCTTCTCCCCCCATGCCCTGGCTCCCATCCGGTTGGGAGCTGCACCAGGGCCTGCTCCCCCTTCCCCACCTCCCAGCTCCAGCACAGCAGCAGCAGCAGCGTGGACGTAGCTCCCAGCTGCCCAGCCCCGGAGCTGCTCCCCACGGCCATGCCCCAGATAAGGAGCAAGGGGACAGAGGAAGTAGAAGCAGCATGGGTGCAGCTCCCAGGTGCCAGGCACCCCGCTCTCCCACTGCTGCTGCAGTCAGGCCAGCGGTGGAGTGTTCCAGGACATGGCTTGGAAAGGCTGCCAGCCCGCCGCTGCTTTACCAGGGCTGGGGTCCTGGGCAGGTGGTGCTGCAAAGGCTGACTGTCGTTAAGCTGAACAGGAAGCACCCACATGCTCTGGCCAGCTCGCTTGTGGACAGGGGTCTGGTGGGTGTGCTTGGAGCAGGGGCAGCCAACCTGTGGCATGGATAGCCTCTGTGTGGTATCCAGCAGGTTGGGCAGGGAAGGGGGTCAGAGTGGCACTGGGGGAGTGGGGGGGGGTCTAATTCATGGGACCTCTACCAAAAAGGTTAGCCCCCGCTGTCATACTTGGCCCATCAATCCTTGCCTGGACTTGAGGGCAGGAGCCAGCATTACAGCTATCATTATTTTGAACATATTCTTAAGTGTTTAGAGGGCTGTAGGTGGCAAGACATCCCAGAGCTGGCTCAGAAATGTCACCTCTGTAAGGCAGAGTGGAGGGTGAGAGCCAAGACTCCTGGTCCTGTTCCTACTTCTGCTACAGCCCCACTGTGCAGTTTGGGGCAGGACACAGGATCTCCTTCCCTAAGGCCACAATGGAGATATCACTATACCCAGAAGTGCTGGGGGCTAGCTGCATCTTCAACCAGCAGGCTGCCGAGGAAGAGGGTTTTACAGGACAGACAAGGGGCATTCCTCTGCCCTTGTGACTCCAGCCCCACCCAGCCCCTGCTGCTCCATATTTATGGCTGCTTGACACCTACTTACCAGCCCTGGAACTATTCACCTGCAGGGCTCCGGCTTCAGATCAAGATCAGTGCTACAGCTATTAACTGTTTGTACTCCAGTCCTAACCTCTGCAGCCAACAAGGCTCCACGTGCCTCGCACGGCTTTGGGGCAAATCTCACACACCAGCAGTAACCTTTGGCTTGCAGCTCAAGGAAGCAAAGATAAAAGGACAGTGAAGGGCTAGTCACCGCAGGCACATATACAGTAAAGGGACTTTTCCTGGGAACATCCATGCTGCTTCTATACAGGGCAGGGCTGAGGGGTCCTCACCCAGTGTCACTGCCAGGGGGTCCTGTTATAGGAGCCACCTAACCTGGGTCCTTCTTGGAAAACTGTGGGGAGCAGGGCCAGGGGGAAGATAGTCTGCGACTCCCCGCTTGCTTTCAGACATGCCCAGGTGCTCAAGATCAATTGGGGGGAGGAGGGCATGCACTGGCTCTCCCAAGACCCAGACTTCTTGCGAAAACCTGGGTTGGTAATGGCTGGCACTAACCAAATGCCTTCCTCTGTGCACCTACCATCTCCAGGATCTCTGGCCAGCCTGAAACTCTCCCCTGCTCCAGCCATGGTTTCTGAGCTGCTCCAGCTCTGACCTTGGAGGAGCCAGCTGTAGTTGTGCCACACGCAGCTTCCTGCCACAGCCTAGCTCCTGCTGCTCCTGGAGGGCTGCCCAAGCACCTTCAGTGACTGCATTTCTGGCCAACACCCTTGTCAGGGACAACACTAGAAACGTATTTGAGGGAACTGATGGGGCAATAACTGCTCAGAGATGGGCCTGACCCAGGGAACAGAGTCCAGACCAGGTCTCAAAGCTGGGAATTGCTACGGTGGGGTGTTCAATAGACATGACTCTGGACCGCAGCATCTGAAGTCTTTCCTATGGGTGGCGGGCAAGGAACGTGGCGGAAGCCAGGCAGAGGAACCTGTGCAGAGCAGGCAGCCAGAACAGTCTGGCATGAGGCACTGTAGCTTGACATCCATCCAGTTTCATTTGCTTTCAGATTTCAACATTTCCAGTGTCTCTGGTGTCCTCTCACCAGCATTGGCCGAGAGCCTCCTAATGGCAGTGCCCCCGTGCCAATTCACCGGGGCAAATGCCAGCATCCACATCATACATCCCAATGGAACCACAGGTCAGTGAGACGCCTTCTTCCAGCAAACAATACCTTGAGCCCTTCTCCCCAGACAGCCCCAGGGCCCTCAGGGCAGGGGCCATGCGGAATGAAGTTGTAGCAGCCTGGATTAGCGGTCAAAGCAGGGAGCAGGGTCAGGGTTGCTGCGTTCTCGTGCAGCTCCAGGAGGGAAGAGGGCTCTAGAGGCAAGAGCAGTGGCCTCCTTAGTACAAGAAATCTCAGGCCCAAGGAGGCGCGACTCCATGCCACCCTAAAACAGAATCAGGGAATGCAGGACGAGGTTCTGGGATACAGCACAACCCAGCTAAGGCAGATGCCACCTCATGCCTTCGCAATCCACAACATGTCCAATCACACATGCAGCCTTTTCGCTCGTGTGCCTGGAGAGGACTCTTCCCAGGCCTGCTATAGGACTTGCTGGGTTTTAAACACTCCGCCTCTCCCCATGTCAGACGTCAGGCACTTCACTGTGCCCCTGTGCCGTGGCAGGCGTGAGCTCGTCAGCGTGGTGGACAGCACTGGGGGCTTCACTGTGACCAGACTGGATGCTTACCAGATCACAAGACTGACTCCAGGACACACATACACGTGAGTTGCCAGAGTCCAGTAAAAGCAGGCATGCTAGGGGAGAAGGGAGGCCCCCCAGCCACAGTGCCACTTGTGTACGAGTGAGAACATGCAACTCAGCCCCCAAATGGGTTTCTGGCTGGCACAGCACTGCTGCCCACCTGCATGGCTGGGGTCTTGCCTACAGGCCTCCACCAGAGCTCAGAAAGTCTGCTTATGCAGAGCAGATACTGTGTGGAGTAGCTTCCCGCCAATTCAGAAAGTCCAAGGCTCAGAGAACACTCGGAAAGCCAGCTAGAGAGGTGTTGGTAGAAGCAGGGGACAGTGGTTTTCACTCCTGTTTCTTCTTCCACAGCATTTCTTACTCTGTCTTCAACAAAGACCGTTCTGTATCCAAAAGCAACAGCATTGCCATGGGCACTTTGAATAGTAAGTAATGCTGCTTTGCCTACTGTAATGACACCCACTGACTTGGTCTGGCCAAACCACCGGGCAAGGGACAAGACAGCAGCTGTCTTGAACTAGAGTTCTTCCATGTGGGGAGCACCGCCCCATCCCCCAAAGCAGGGGGGCCGCACACCTCCTCCTACTCGGGTGCAGGCGTCTTACCAGGTGCATGGATTCCCTAAGTCAGGCCACGTAACAGCCTCAGATTCGACCTCTCCATTCTGTCCTGCAGCCTCAATCTTCAGCCCTGCAGAGCATGAAGATGAGGAGGGAGGGCAGCACAATGGGTCTCAGCTGAGCTGAGGTGGCGGGCATGTCTGCTCCCTCTCCCCTTGCCTCATAGGTGCCCTGGGCTCTCTCCCCCTCAGGAGTGGATTACAGAAGCATACCTGCAGACATGTCACGCAGTGGAGGAATGGTGGTGATCACAGTTCTCCTCTCCATCGCCATGTTTGTCTTGGTTGCTGGCCTCATTGCCATGCTGGCAATCACGAAATGCAAGTGAAGCAGGACTGCCTGGACATGCCGAGACAGTGGCTTTCCCTGCAGAGTCGCGCTGCCATGAGAATGCGCGAGGGTGACCCGCAGAGGAACACAGCCTGGCTGCTACCTCCTCTTTTTCTCTTTGTTTCTGTTTCTTGTGGGTAGAGACGCCTGGATAACCTTCCCTGTAAAGCATTTCCCTTCTTGTTTGTCACCTTAGAAGCTCAGGCCTTGGCTGCCCTGTTTGCTCTGGAGGCCTGGGAACGATTGGAGAATAAGCAGGATTTTAACATCTGGTCTGCGTGCACATTTTGTGCTGTACTGAGGTTGGAGGGCGGGTTACCAAAATAATTACACTGGTATAGTCAGCATGGTAAGAGTGGGAACACTGCATTTCAGGTGCCTTACGATGGTCAAGATCAGGAGTTCTCAAACATTTTTGTACCAGGACCCATTTGTAAACATTGATGGCCAGTCCCGACCCAATAAATAGTTTAAGTAGAAAACAGCTCCATGGGCCCTCATGCCTGACCTGCTGCCCCCACCCCCAGGCCCCAGCCCCCCAGTGTGTGGGGCAGGGGAGGCCCCCAAGCAGCCCCTTGCAGGCTGCAACTCTGCCAGCCTTCAAGTGAAAACCCACAGGCTCCCACATTTTTCTCCTCTAAAGGAGAATCCACTTTTAAAAGTTTATTCGTGACCCATTCATATATTCTTGCAACCCACTTTTGAATCACGACCTGCAGGTTGAGAAATGGCGGTCCCGACGATGCCCCCCCATATGCAAGAACAAGCCACGCTGGTACAAATGCTTTTATAATCTACCCAAGCTAGCAGCTGTGCACGGTTACGGTCAGAGCAGCGTGGCTTTTTACACGCAGGCACAGCCTTAGTAAGTTAAGTGTCAGGAGATTTCAGTGGGGAGGGAGGGAGGGAGGAAGGAGTTGGAAGCAGATGGGAAGGATTTGGACCCTTTCAAACTGTCGTTGTTAATCCCCGTTGATACCTTAAGGCTCCTGAAGAGGCGGCGTTTGTTAGGGGTTCTCTCCTTCGACGCGGGCTGGACAGAGATGCTAGATCAAACCTTTGCTTCTTCCGAAGAGTCCTTCAGTCACAAACAGGACAAACCAGCTTGCCATCCCCGAGATGCCTAACACAGAAGCCAAACAAAAATTAAGGCAAAGCCCTACAAAACTTTCAGCCTTGCTCTATGGATATTAAAAGTAGTAAACATAGGGTACAAATCCATTCCTCTGTGCTGCACATGACCTTTAATGCTGTATCCTCTGCTTAAACAAAGTGCTTGGCCAGGCTGGCACTGCAAAGCTTTCCCAGCACAGCTTCAGTGGTTGGGAGGTTAGAAAAACCATTGTGCACCGCGAGTCTCACTCCCACTGGGCTCCTGCAGAGACATTAGGTATCGTAGCACCTGTGCTGGCTGCAGCGTCTGGGAAGAGCTGGGGCACGCTGGACTGTTCCTCATAAGGGATGGTGGGGAAATGCTCTTTAGAGCAAGAGCTAAGTGTGATGTCTTTGCTTTCACCTCCTCTCATTTCTTTGGTCTAAATGCTTTCCCTTGAGTGCTAATACATCAGATGTGCATGAACTTTATCTTCTGCAGGGGGCTCCTCTTTCTTCTGCACCCAAGGATGGCAGTCCAAAAGGCATTAAAACATGATCTTCTCTTGAAAAGAACGCCTAGCTGGTTTGCTTTTGTGCATGCTGGTAGTTGTAGCGAAGGTTCAGGATGTGTCTTATCAAATGAAAACCCGAAGGCGAGCCAAGTATTTGGCACTGGTTTCATAAAAGTTTGACTGGTGGCTCACTTTCAGTCACAACTTTTCTTTCTTAATCACCAAAACCAGTCAACTTAGTTTCATCACCAGGAATCTGGGTTTTCTGTTTCCCATGGAAACCCCCTGCAGATTTTCCCTTTTAACCGAGAAAAAGACACAGATTTTTTTGTTTTAATGGAGAAACACACTGATTTTCCACTTCTGCAAAGAGGCCTCTGCAGGCTGACAGAGCTCGAGCCCGCAAGGGGCTGAGAGGAGTGGGAGGAGGGCAGTCAGGCAGGGGCACCGAGCAGCCCGGAGGGCAGCTCCTGCAGGTGGTCTGGCTGGGCAGGGGCAGGGGCAGAGGGAATTGAGGCCTCCACAGGTATGCAGGGAGGGAGTTGGGCAGGGCTGGGGCTGTTGTAGGGTGGCCATCACAGAGGACAGTCCTGTTGTCCTCTGTCTTCTATTCATGCAAAACTGGATGCCTGTGTGTCCTCTATTTTTCTCTTGATGAGAGAAGAGAAGGAGGTGAGAGGCTTACTTTAGAACATGGAGAAAAGGGAGGGGAGATGAAACTGGTTAGAAACAGAGGCAGAGATTTCCTGTCTCTCCCCCCAACACCCTTTTGGCCTGCAGAGTTTTACCCAAACGCACTTGGGGGTCACAGACCGTAAAGCCCAGTGGCCCATGAGCCCTCCTGCATTAGAAACAGCAGTCTCAGTGCAGGACAGGATAAACCAAGTGTGTGATATACACTCTATTGCATTTAAATTCCAAGCAAAACCTTAGACTAAGTGTCAGTACAGCTTTAGGTACTTACCAAGAAGTCAGTCTAAATGGGTAGACAACAAAGCCCAGGCAGTGACACCTCCTTTTTTCTGGAGCAGACTACCTGCTCCCATTGACACTAATCCCAAGGCCCTTGGAGAGATCTTTAATAGGCATTCAGATGTGTGAACTAGGGCCCAGCCTCTCTCTCACCTGGCTCCAATGTTGCACTCTCTTTAACGGGCTACAGGCCCAAGGAGCAGAATTAGAGAGCTGCTATAAATCAGTGGGGGCCAGGGTGCTCAGCCCTGCTAACACTCTTCCGGGGTCATGGCAACAGTAGATTATAAAACAGTGTTCCTGAGTTTAAACAAAAGCACATTTTGGGAAAGCCTGCATCTCAAGAGTGGCCTTGAAGACTGGGATATGGAAGAGGAGCTCAAACTTACCAACACCTGTGATCAGCTCCCCCAAGGTAAGAATTGTGAGGGAAAAGCTCCAAGTGAAAATCAGAGTCTCAGATAATTGAGAATGAATGAATAATTAACAACAAATGCTCTGAGGCCTGGGAGGTCCCAAGGGGAGCTGGCAAGACCGGCCCGACGAGACAAAAATCTCTAGCGAGCGCTCCAGAAGCAGTCCTGGCACACGCTGGAGCTAGCACCACTGACTGTGCCAGGGCTCACATCTCTAATACTGCGCTAATTAGAACAGCTTGTTTTTCAAACTCCGCTTCAATCCTGAGGTTGCAGTCACAGAGCTTGGAAGCGGAGCACCCTGTTTAGGGCCCCTCCAGTGCAGCCACAGTCCAGGCCTGCCTCAAGTCCTACTCCTATGATTTGCTGCTTTGGCCATTTTAATCTTAAATCTCTCTAGTGGCGCGAGAACCTTGTGCCAGCCTAAACAAATTCTCGAGACTTTCAGGACCTTGGATCTTCCAATAGAAGAGCTGGAACTAGCATTCTCCCGAATACCGTGGGGACTTCTTCAGAGTCCACGCCGTGGCTAAACTTTCCTCCCCAGCTCCGCATAGTTTTTTCCACAAGGGAGCATTTTCCTGCTCAGGTGCACCGGGGGATCTCTCCCCCTGGTCTAAGATCTCCCTGTATTAGCACTGCTCCCAGCCCGGTCTCAGACCAAGGCATTCCTGAAAACCACAAATGGTTTGTCAAAGTGTGGCTTTGCTAGCACTGGGTCTTAGCCTGAGGCATCTCTTGGGAAACAGAAACTCTCTGGGATTCTGCTGTCCAGATCACCTTCCTTGTGCAGCTCAGTGATGGGAGCTGCTAGGATACTGAAGTGCGGGACTAAAGTTGGCAGCAATACTCTATCATCCCAATGAAAGATCAGGCTTGCTTTGTCACCTGAGGAGCAGGCCCGTCTGGGACAGCTTTGATTTTAGCAAGCGAAGGTTTGATCTGATGCTTCCTACCTTGTGTCCCAGATTTGACACTTCTGCCATCCCCTTTACCTTTCCTATTTCCACTGCCAGCCTGCCCTCCTTTAGACGATCCAGAACCCACTGCAAGAGTTACACGTTGCTGCTGAGTTTGGTTGAAAATACAAATGCCGACAACGTACGCAACAGCAAACCCACCCGTTCCCTTCACTAACCCACCCACCAAATGCTGAAACGTAGCCGAGGCCCACATTGTCATCTTGGGTTTGGTCCCGGAGCATAGTCCTCAGGCCCACAGCACATCCCCACTGCAGGATGGGTGTTTTGTGGTGTATAACCCAGGCCCTGGGGACCCAGCATAATGCAGAAAAAGGATTTTAATTTCTCAATGCAAAACAGACCCAGGCTCCGTCTCCAAGCTCTCACGTGTGTGGGGGGGCGGGGAAGCGGGTGTCAATGCCACCAGCTGACCACACTGCTTCTGAACCTCTGCCGTTCACCAGCTGCTGACAAGGAAGTGAACTACCACATGCTGAAATGGCAGTGTGACCAGCAGGCATGCAAGCAATCTCTCCCCAGGGAACGGTCTGATGCGCCTCCTGATGGTGAGCCAGGCCCCAGCATTGTCCCGGGGGAGGGATGGAGGCAGGGGGTTTCACTTGGCCTGTTGTAGAGGTTGACCCGGCACGGAGCCCAAGTCCAGAGGAGAGCTGCTTCGAGGCTCGGGGGTGGCTGAGCCAATCCCATCCCTAGCACTGGGGTGAGATGCCACACAGTTGGGGAGGGAAGGCGGCACAAGCGACTCAACCCTGACCCTTCTGAGGAGGACAGGCTGCCATCAGCCAGTGAGGCAGAGCAGGGATGTGGCAGAAGGGAGCTGCCTGGACACCGCTGGAAAGCTATATGCAGCCAATGGTACTTCGAGGAGAAGGGACGTTAGCAGTCTCAGGCCGAGTAAAATGTTGGGGTCGGGGTCTGAGGGGACTCCTATCTGCTGTTGAGGCCTTTGCTGGTGCTCCCAAGTTATTTGGCCTCTTTTTTTCTCTGCAGAATCAAATGTGCAGCCTCATCTGTGGATGTGGGTGAACCCTAATGTGGTTTGCCCCACTGCAAGACATCTGGGCACGGATGCGACAGAAGACAGGAGTCTGTCGTCCTCAACAGCTGCTGACATAAGCTTTTCATCTCCAAGCCCTTCCTTGGATTACTCCAACCTCGACTGCTCGGAGGAGGATCTGCTGTCATCAGCCAGCGAGGCAGGGAAGGTATGTGGCAGAAGAGAGCTGCCCAGATTTTGTTGTGAATCTACACGCTCTAGATTTGCTGGTGTGCATCCTGCACTGGCACCGAGCTGGCTCTTGCTCCGCTGTGCGAGCAGGCCCGCCGTGCCGGCAAGGTGCAGAGGACGCGCTCTGCTGGGACGAACAGGTTGGATTTACGAGTGGTGTCTGGTGCTGGAATGGAGACTGGCATCCTCCCTAGCCATACGGCAGGGGCACAGCAAGCGGCGCTTCAGCCCTGACGTGGGAGAAGGCTCATCTGCCCATTCTGTATTTAGCCTCTTGGCTGAAGCTGCCAATAAGGGGTCCCCCTTTGTGCTGCTAATTCATCCACTGGGAACTGGACAAAGATCTGCCCAACTTGTTACATACAGGCCATCGATGCGTCTCTCCCCTCACACTCCTGACCCCACCCACCCAGTTCCAATCTCTCTTCACCCCTTCTGCTCTTCCTCTTCCCCAAGTTCACTGAGGATGAAGATGCTGCATCTGTAGACATCCAGCTCTCTCAGAAGATGGTGGAAACTCCCAAATTCAAGGCGAACCTGGCACCCTGGAAAGCAAAGGTCTCCAGATCTCGGAGCAGGAAGCTCAAGTACACCCTGCAGGCGAAGGCCAAAACCAAGGAGATCTGGCCTCGCCCCCCCCTTAATTACTGCATCCTCATCACCCTGGCCCTGTACAACAGCGCAGAGGGCAGCCTGACCGTGCAGCAGATCTACCAGTTCACACGGTACCTGCCGCCCTCCCAACTTCTCCAGTGCTGGGATGTGGGGCGGGGGGGGGTCAGGGGCAGGGTTACAAAACTGTCCTGCCTTGTACTGGGAAAGGAGCAGGACCTAGAGGTCAGGACCCGCACGGAGTCAGGACTTCCGGGGTCCGTTCTCAGCTCTGCCCGTGGCTCGGTGTGCGACTTCCTCTCTGCTCCCATTAGAGAGCGAGGATGCGAGGACTTGTCAATTAAATGTCCAAGCTCAGGTATGTCCAGAGCTGGCATTTTGGTACTGCCCCCTGGAAAGAATGAATATTGCTTTTTCACTGGTCCAGCTGAACCTCCTGCTTCAGGGCACAGCCTAATCGCACAGGGATCAGGCAAGAACCTCTCCCACATTTTATTTTATTTTTTTTTACACCCACATGACACCTGGGCATTTCTGCGTGGTGGTGGTGGTGGGGGGGGTAAGAATCCTCAACCTCCTGCTGAGCAGTCAGTTCAGCCAGCATTTGAGCTCAGCCCTGTGCCCTTCTCCTCTCCCTGCAGGCATCACTTCCCATTCTTCCAGACAGCCCCAGATGGCTGGAAAAACACTATTCGACACAACCTGTGCTTCAGCAGGAGCTTCGAGAAAACCACCCGCTTTGTGTGCAGCGAGGGGAAGCGCAAGGCACGCCTGTGGAAGCTGACCACAGACGGGCGCAGGAAGTTTGAGGAAGAGATGCAGGCTCTACCCACGGAGGCCCTCGCCTTGGTGCACCAAAGCATGAACGAACCAGGTACAGTCCAAAGGGAGCAACTCTTGTCTGAGTGGTCCAGGCAAGAGGAGCAGTCTCTGGAGACTCTTGTGAGGGAGCTGCAGCTGGGCCACATCTGTGCGTGCAGGGCCCTAGGGAAAGAGCAGGCTAGGCTGAATGGCTGACAAAGACAAGCTTTAACCTAAGCCAGGAGAGGGGCTGCCGAGTGGAACCATCCTCCCTTTGAATAGACAAGCCACTCGTGCTCCCCCTTGTCTGAACCGTCTGCCTACCCCCAGCACTTGACAGGGCCCCAGAAACCTCTTACAGACCATTCCACTGTGCACTTCTCCACCATGAAGAGTCTGGAGGCACGCTAGGGCCCCTCTACACCTTACCTTTATGCCACAATCAATGCACTAATCACAGTGCACGCAGCAAGGCTGTTACACATGCACCCAATTTAAGGCACCATGAAATAGTAAACCAGCTACAGAAATGTTACCTACAGAACACTTTTACAGCCAAGTTGTGTGGCGCTAGAAATTGAACAAGTGGCACATTTGCACACTGGGCTTCCTGGAGCCGATACCCAACAAGCTGATTGTAGGTACTGCCGCCAGGGCAGGCCTGGTTCTCCAACCCAGCCTGGAGATGTCTTGTGGGGAAGAGGGATGGGAAATCATAGTTTCCAGGGTCAGAAGGGACCTGAACAGATCATCAAGTCTGACCCCCTGCCCTGGGCAGGAACGAGTGCTGGGATCATAACACCCCAGCCAGATATCTATCCAACCTCCTCTTGAAAACCCCCAAGGTAGGGGAGAGCACCACCTCCCTGGGGAGCCCGTTCCAGAGCCTGGCAGCCCTAACCGTAAAGTAATGCCTCCTGATAACAAACCTGAACCTGCTCTCAGTCAATCTGTGGCCCTTATTCGTGGTTATCTCAGGTGGTGCCCGGGGCAAAGAGCCTCACCTATTTTCCTCTGTTCCCCCCTGGTGAGTTTATAGACGGCCACCAGATCCCCTGTCAGTCTTCTCTTGTGGGGGCCCTTTACTCTATCTACAGTCAGAGGGCTTCCCTCACCTGGATGTTAAATCCTGCACGCAGTGGTTCTGGCAGGGCTGCAGGGTGTGCAGGATGAGAGGCTCCTGGCGGGGGAGTTGAAGGACTTCCACTGCTGGGGCTGACAAACAGCCGATCGTTAGCTTGAACAACCCCAGGTAAATCAAATCTGGGAGTGTCTGGGGTTGAGGCCAGTCCGCTGTCCCAGGGCAGTCCAGGGTCACACTGGGCTGCAGGCACCTGGCTTTGAATTAGGACCCCCAGCTTCCCCTGCACCAGCAAGCAGAAAGGGCACACTCAGGATCTGATCCCACATTCATGCATGTGTGGCATAGCAGGAGGCACTACTGCTGGGATCAGGATTGGATCCCATAGCACTTGAACTGAACCTGTGCCAGGGTGCCACCAGAAAAGGATGCATTTGGCTGGGGCAGGGGTGAAAAAATTAATCTACATGAAAGTTAACCCAGGCTGCCTAAGAACTGTCCTCTTCTACACTGAGTGACAGAAAACTCCCACAGAGGAACGTAACCAGCATTCAGCCGCTGGAACAAGCTTTTGCTGGTGGCAGAGTGACCTTGAGAGCGGGATCCTGATGGGCAGCAAGAGCAGAACAGTGATTTTTAATGATGCAGTCAGTGCCCAGGGCATTGGTTGTGGCCTTAGATTTCAGCCATCAACTTTCTCCCCCTTCTCACTCTCTGCAGAGTTGATGAGCTCTCTGTTCTGTCTATGATCCCTACTGGTCAGCTACCACCGAGACATGGATCACACAGTTCTCAACCAGGCCTATTTCCCCAAGTGCTACTACAGTCAACCTCTAAGCACCTGTAGAAGGGTGGGCGAACTGTGAACGGAAACTCTAGTGACTTCACCCCCCAACCTGCAAGGGAAGGAGCTGGCTTTCCCCTATTTCCATAGTGGCCGAAGCAGGGCTCTGTAGCTCCTCAACAGCTTGCCCTACGCAAGCGATTCCCAGCTACAGAGACAAAAAACCTGGATGCATGTGACAGTGTTTTCAGTAGAAAGCCTGGGACAGCAGGAAAGCCAGCACCTGATTTCCATCCTTTTCCCATCAGCAGGTGGACATTATTCCAATGATCACTATCTGCCACTAGATAAGCAGCTCTTTCTTTCAGGGGAGAACAGTGCTAAGCTGCCTATCATGCTGAAATCTCAGGGCGTTCAATCCAACTGCAGTTTCTCACCGCGTGTATACAACACTCTCTCATTGTGGGAAGGGGTCCTCTGTCCAGGAATGGGGGATAACAGCAAGAATGTATTGCTTACATTTTTATTTCCCTTTTGCGCTTTGTGTTCTGTAACACACTTTCAAGGTAAAATGGCTAGGAGCTGAGCACACTGAGCACGAGGCAGTGTCTGGAGCAAAGTTCAGGAATTCATGCTCAGACACTTGCAGTGCAAGACTCAGTAAGGATCTGGATGCCACGCGCCTCATGTCCTTGTGTTTTGGGCTTGTACACTGACTAACGTATGGTGCTACTCTCCCTCGCTGTCTCTTTTGAACTAGAGACAAGAGAGACTCCTAAAGGCAACCTAAGAAAATAAAGCTGAATTACTGATTTTTTTGCTTCTTCAATGTATTAAGGCTGAAACAACTCTTATCACCACACCTGCTTCCCCACCAGGCAATGTAGATCTGGTTTCAGCTGGGGGTCCAGAAAAGCAATATTACACAAATCTGAAAACAGCAGGAATTAAGGAAGAAGGGACTTTGCTTAACAGCCTTAAGATTGCTGTTCACGGCTAGGGCCTAATGAATACTTGGGAGAAGTAAGGCAACAGCTCACAGTGCAGGTCTGAAAGCACACTCGCACATGGATGGTGATGTCCAGTATTTCTTAAAAACCACACACATCTTGTGGCAACTCCTCCCTGCCCTACTTAAGAAACCAGCTGTTACCCACACCGGGGCAAGAGGGTATGAGAGAGACTACAGCAGGAGAGAAACTTCTTTATATATTTATTAGCCAGACTACACATTCTTCAAACATGCTTCCAAGCAGGCAAATGATCATCCCCTATGGCATTCCCACCCAAACACTGCACTGAGTGCATGTGGACTACGTGATGGTGCTGTGTGAAAGCATTTGATGCTATGTCTAAAGAGAGAAATGAAGAAAGTAAGTCAGGCTGGGGAGTACGACTTGGCATGCTTACCTTGGATTCAGCTGTTACCAGCAAGGCAGAAAACAGTTGTTAATAATCAGACAGCATCTATTCAGAGAAACTGGTCACGTTATATATTAGGGTCCCCTTTATAATTTGTTTCAATAAATGGATAAGGTAGGTGAATAAGCCATTGAAACCATTTAACACTTACTGATGTGTTTATCAACATAACATGCTATTCTCCTTTAACATTATCATCTGGAGTGAACTATTAGCCCTGGAAGTGTGACCTAAGGTAACAATTAGTTGGGATGAAAGAAATAGTGCTGCAGAAAGAGGCTACTTTGCCTTTTATAAACAGATTTAAAGAGGGAACCTGGTATTGGATATCTTTTGGTCAGGTAAGTCTCAGGAGATGTGGAACCCCTCAGCCATATCCCAAAGGAGGGAGTTCCTTTTGGCAGCAGTCTGCAGCACCACATGACAGGCAGCCCTTGCATCATGCACAGAGATATTTTTCCGATGTACAGTAAGCTAAACTGCAGCAATCAGACACTTGTTGACACCCTGGTTTAGTTCACAATATGGCCTGGCGAGCCCTATCAAGCAGAGCCACAGGCAGCATGTGGGGTGGGCTGGATGGCCCTGTGCAATGCATGCAGCATCTGCTCCAGCTGCTCCAGGACCATGCTGCACGTGGTGCCTGCTCCAGTATGCATCTGCTCCACACTGGATTCAGAACAAGCAGAGAAGGGGTGACCAGACCGGGCGCCGTCTGTGGCAAGGTCACGGACCACCTGCTTCATGACACGTGCCGCACACGGCACCCACTCCAGGACACACGCTAGATCCAGCAAGAGCCTGATGGTTATACCCAGATTGCAATGAGGGAGAGAAGCTAGCAGCAGTGCTCTGTGCACAAAGTGCCAGTACTTGCATTTTGCCTCTTGAAGGGGCAAATTCCTTTGCAACTGGAAGGAAATCATAAATGCATAGCTATTTTCTCACCCTGCAGCAAAAAGGTGGGGAGACATGGCTTTCATGTGTCCCTTGAGTTACTGTTCTTCCCTTCCCTCAGCTTCTATATTATTTAAACCCATGTGGATCCCTAGAGAAGACAGTAGAGATCAGAGATATGGGCAGCTTCTGAACTTGGATTAAAACACCAGACTCTCCAGTCTTGTGGTCAGCCACCCTCTCCCTGCTGAATGCCAATGATATGGAGAGCCCATCTTCTGGTCTGCCTACATTTTAACAACCATAGAAATCTGATCTGCATCCATCCTTTTAATACAATCTGGTAACCTGAAGCTAGATGTAATCCATTCCTGTGCTTGGCATACAAAAATTGCCATAAAGGTCAAGGAGAATTTTGCTAGTCCCCAAAAGAGCCTAGCCCAGTTTCTTGCGGGGGAACAAGGGGAGGGTCAGAAACTCACCGACCGCTGCTAAGAGCATCAAACAAGATGACTCTACCGCGGCACGTCCTATGCTCGAATGAGGTGCTCGGCATCATTTCAGGCATGCTCCCAGAAGCCCACGTAGAAGGCTGGCTGGGTGTTTGGCTACAAGGTCTAGTGGTTAAACCTCATTGCCTTTTTACTTGTACTTTGGCACCACAATAGAGAGCTCCTGTCCTCTGCTCTGTGCTCCAACATGGTTTGGAAACTCAGGTTACAAGGGACTAGGTGGCCCTCCCTTTGCCCTCACGGGAGAGCAACGGGACTTGCTGAGGCTGCACGGAAGTGACTCTGGTCACGCACACAAGATAGGAAGCTCCACAGCCCTCCGGAGAGCGGCCACGCGCCAGACACTGATGGCAGGAGCTGCGACTACTGCTGCTGTGCAGGCGGGAGGGCACGAGCAGTTACGTTACCAAGAACTCCTGCCGGCTGCAACAACGCCATCTCATGAGCTAGTCCACAAACGGCAGTCGGTTCACAGACCTGGAAATTCACTGTGTGCACAAACCCCACCTACTATACCTTTGTTTTTCTGGAGCACCTGTGCAAGTCCCCTCGGAAACGCTGCGGTCTGGCTTTTGATAGGGGCCAGCACATGCGCTAGCCCCCAGGAAAACCCTTCTGTCAGGGAAGCCTGCCTGATAGCAGGGACTGGGAGCACTGGCTTTACTGGGTGCTCTTCACAACCAGCTTTGGATGCAGGAGATACCCGTTAGTCTTGGGGGCAACGGCTGCTGCTGCCGAGATCCCTGCCTTTCTAGGAGCGACCTTTGGGGCAGAAGCCTTCAGGATGCAACCAAGATGGGGCCCACCCACAACTGCTAATGGGGCAAACGCAGGCTGGGCTCTGTAGAGAGAGAGAGAGACTGTTCCTGCAAAGCAGAGCCTCGCTGGAGTCAGCGCTGCGACCCCGGGAGCCGAGGAGTTGGGCCCGCGCCCGCGGCCGAGTGCGAGCTGCTCAGCTCTTTCGCCCGGTCCCGTGCGGCCTGCTCCGGAGCCGCGCGCCTGCCCGAGCCAAGCACCCGGGGGCCCGCGCGGTACGGGGCGACCGCGCCCACAGCCACGCAGCGCCGCGCGTGCCGCAGCCAGGACACGGCTCCCGAGACCTCCCCGCGCCGCCGGGCCGGGCCGGGCCCGTCTCCCCGCGGCTCCTCGCGCTGCTGGCCCCGGGGCCCGGCCGCACATGCCTGGGGGGCATCGCCGAGCCCGCCCCGCCCCGCCCCGCAGGCAGCACGCACCCCCGCGCTCGGCGCCGCTCCGGGAAGGGCTGCGCAATCCGCACCGCCCCGAGACCGCACCGCCCGCTCCTCGCCGCCGCCCGGCCCCCGCCCCCCGCTCTACTAGCAAGCGCCGCGCGGGGCGAGGACAGGCTCCCCGGGGCACGCGGCTGCCCCCGCACGGCCGCTCGCTCCGCCGGGCTGCACGGGCCGGGCCCTCGAGGCCGACCGCACCTGGGCTCCGGCCAGCCGCCCAGCTCGCAGGGGCACCGGGGCGGGGCGGGGGCGGGCCACGGAGACCCTCGAGCCGCGCCGCCACCCACGTGGCCACGTCGCCCCGCAACCGCCGCCTCGCCCCGCCCCGCCGCTGCTTGTGGGCGGGGCCGAGCCGGGCGAGGCGGGGCTGGAGGCGGCGCAAGATGGCGGCGGCGGCGGACGAGGAGGAGGAGGCGTCGGTGGCGGCGGGCGGGCGGTGCGCCGTGTGCCGCCTGGGCTCGGCCGCGGGCTGCCGCCACCCCTACGGCCGCGCGCACCAGCAGCGCCTGCGGGAGGCCCTGGCGCGGCTGCGGGCCAAGGTGCGGGCCGGGCCGGGCCGGGGCGGCAGGAGGGCCCGGGCCCAGGCCCGCTCCTCGCTCACCGCCCGCCCGCCCGCCCGCAGGTGCAGCCGGCCCGCCGGGCGATCCGCGCCGCGGCGCTGGCCCCCTACGAGGCGGCGGAGCACGAGCGGTGCTGCTGGTGCCCGTGCTGCGGCCGCGACGTGCGCACGCACCTGCGCCTCGGCCGCCTGGCCCTGCTGCACGCCGGCCTGCTGCAGCACCTGGCCAGGTAGGGCCCTCGCCCGCCCGCCCGCCCGCCCGCCCGCCACGATCCCCCGGCCCCGCTCCCCCGCCCCCGCCTCACCGCCCTGTCCCCGCAGCGCCGAGCACCGGAGCGCCGCGCACCGCTTCTGGTGGGAGAACAAGGCCGAGCCCAAGCTGAAGCACCACTTCCTCGTGTCGCCCCAGGACTACACACGGTACCTGGCCCCGGGGGGCTTCCTGTGCCCGGCCCCGGCCCCCTGCGCCTGCCGCGCCGCGCTGCAGGGCCGTCCCCACATCGCTCCCCTTCGCCTTCCCCTCGTGGCCCCGCGCCTGCCCAGCCAGCGGTCACCATGGGCTGCCTGTGCGGGGCTTTTGCTCATCTCTCTGCCCTGGCATGGCTCCCCCCCTCCCCCGCCCTGCTCCTGCCCAGTCTGCGGCAGCCCCCGAGAGGCACACGCAAGGCCACGAGAGCCGGGCACTGCTCGCTCCCAGGCCGAGTCGGACTGTACAACGCCTCGCCAGTGACTGATTTCTAGCACTTTTTCAGGTTCAAATCTTCCCTCGTCAAAGCCCTGGATGCTTATGAAGAAAAAGAGGACAAGACCATTGAAGAGGTGACCAGAGACGCCCCGCTGAGCTCTGCTCAACTCGGGTGCCCGCTCTGCCTTTAATCCTTATCCCATTTCTCACCTCCTTCAATTCCAGATGGCGTCTCGCATCCGAGAGGTAGAGGAGAGCAGGCGGCAGCTGGTGCAAGCCGCCTTAGAGGTTTGTTTCGCAGGACGCACCTGAACAGTATCCAGCACAGTGAGGGCATTTGCTGCCTCGAGCCCTGTGGGCTCTTTTAAGTCTCTCTCCCCCCTGGCTCTTCTACTGAAACCAAGCGTTGCTTTGAACAACTTCTCTCGCCCGCCCGCAGGGAGGCTGCAATTCCCCCTGCGCGGCCGCTGGCAGGTCTGCCCTTCTTGCCTCCCAGTCACCTGCTCAACTCGGGTTGGGCAAGTGCTGCGTGGGCAGTGCCTGGTTTGCATCATGTTAGCTGAAGCCAGAATAGTGGCACTGTGTTTGCTAGTTACTTTGGTCAGGGTTAAAAGCTGGTCAGGGAGAAGGAACCAAGAATACAATGTATGAGTATTGCAATAGGCACCTGATCTATTATACTAGTAGCTATCATTTTCCTATATTAACAATTTGAAGAAATGTCCAGTACCAGATGCACCCATTTTCAGCAAATCTAGTCTTCTACTTTATAAAGGGAATGGGATTGCGGAGCCATTAGGTGCTTTGGCTAGGCTTCTCACCTGCTCCTCAGGGGTAAGTACTGGCCCCTACCCACCTCGAGTGCTGTTGTTGAGTTTGCGGGCAGTGGGGATTCTGTAATTGGAGTCGAGCTCGTTTGTCTGTTTGCCACAGGCTCTGCAACCTTAGCAGTAAGATAAATAAGCTTCAGGCTCAGCACTGAAAGTTACCCCTTCCCTGTAACCCAGACGTGAATGGCCTACTTCACTTTGAGGTGTCTAACAAAACAGAAGGGGTCTGTTGTTAAATACCAGAAAATTGTTTATTTTTCCTGAATCAAACCCAGCCTGAGAAAGAGACAGAACCTTGTGATGGACCCTCTGTCTTCAGTGCACCCGGCGTCTCTGAAAGGTAAGAAACTCGCCTCTGCCAGGCTCCGTTCTGGGAACTTGTAACACTGAGCAGTAATTACCTAGTGCCTTACCGTCACTCCCCAGCTAGAGTAGCTAAAACCTTGAGGACCTGACTCGGGCTACTTTATCTTGCACACCTGTATCAAGGAGTTTGCACTTGTGCCAACGTAGCACTAGATGTGGTCAGATGCAGTCTGCATTTCCCATCCTCTCTCATCACCCCTAACAATTCTCAGGGCTTAAACAAAAAAAAAATTGAAGTGCCATTGCGTCACCCCCACCATCAAGACTTGCATTTAACAAGTGAGTGCTGCACTTTGAGATAATTATGGTTTTGCTCCAAGCTGTAAGTAAAGTTCCTTACCTGTTTGGCTGTTTCTGTTCTAGTGACATCACCTGCTGCACTAACGAGCAGCCTGGTCCAAGTGGGATGCAACCATTGTCTGATTTAGATTGGATGGAAAAGGGGCATGCTCTGACTTTCATCGGCCACCAGGTAAGGCTGGGGAGGATTTATTGACTCATTGTTTCCCTTGCTAAGGGGTACTGGTAATTCAGATCACAGTGAATGCAATTAGTCCTGTTAGCACTTGCTGAGGATCAAAATGATGGTTTGCAGACACATCATGACTGTTGCATGGCTGCTGAAAAAAAGCAAACATTGATTGTAGCAACAGGTCAGATGTGAAGACATTAAGTCTTTTTTCCCCGCTAACTGAATGTGTCCTAAAAGAAATGCACTGAAAAATAGACATCCCTGGTACAGGACCAATCTATTGCAAGGAGGGAAAGCAAGTCTCTCTTTGCTTATCCTTCAGAAAAGGGAATTTAAAATAGAATTTGCACTCTCATAATTGAAGATAAGTAGCTTTTGGGAATTCTGTTATGTATGCTTGACATGATATGAATCTCTGCTGCTGTCCTTTTAGCACCTAGCAGCTGTTATAGGCAAAAGTTGCAGTGGGTCACCTTAAGAGAGAACATTTCTAACTGGGATATTTTTTTCTCCCCTTCCCCAACTTTTTTTTTTTTTTTAAAAACCAAACAGGAAACTGGTGGGAAAGGGAACATTCACACAGGTAAGCCTTTACTATTATTCCACTTTTGCCACCTTTCTGTAAATCTGCAGGCTCTGGATTTTTTCACCTGCATTCAAACCAACTTTAGACCACAACTTGGATAAGACCAGAATGGTTAGGTACCTTGCTTATCTTCTGGATGGGCAAAAGTGCCTAAGCTTCTAAAAGAGCTTCCCTTGTAAATGTAATGAAGGAGTGGCTGTTGCTGCTCCATTGTGTATACTTGTCTAAATATCAGTCATTGTGACCTAGAGCTGAACAACGCTAAAGTACCTCTCCTTGTATAGTCTCCAAAACATGAAAAAAAACAAAGCAAAAAAATAGCAGGTCCATGGGGAAAAGCTGTTTCATCACTTGTCAAGGAAGTGCTCTGGACTAACGGGGGCTATTCTCCTATTCCTTCTATCATATTCAGGATAATTTCAGTAGTTTAAGCCCCTTATTACCCCCTAGGAGCCAAGCCTCCCTGGCTGGTGCAGGATGAAGAGGAGGTGGCTGGAAACAAACAGCAGATTGGGCCTTCATATGAAGAGTTTCTCAAAGAAAGTGAGTTTGGACATTGCTGCTTGGACTGGTTGAGGAAGAGGTCTAGTTTTTAAACTCTTCACTTCCTTTAAAAATAAAGCATTGTAAATAGAGTAAAAGTTTTACCAGGGAGCCAGATTACCATGTGCATCACTTACTCTTATTCTCAAGGTAGACAAGGCTTACAGGATGCTGCCTTATAGACTTGAGAGGGGGCTCTCTTTTTCTACCCCCCCCCCCCCCTGCTAATTCTGGGAAGGAGCTTTAGCTAGAGCTTCAATAAACTTTGAGGCAAAAACAGCACACTCAGAATAGAAACGCAGCAGGCAGGAGTGTGATTAGTTCTGTTCCATTGGTAGAGGAGAAGCAGAAGCTGAAAAAGCTTCCAGCCGAGCGTGTTGGTGCCAACTTTGACCACACATCTCAGACAGGGGAAGGTTGGCTTCCCTCCTTCGGGCGGGTCTGGAATCATGGCAGGAGATGGCAGTCAAGGTAAGCGTCTTGAGCCCTGCAGACTGACACCCAGTTCACATGCAAGCCCCTTCTTACTTGTACCCTGCTGCATTTGGCTAGCACTTATCCTCAGGCCTGCAGGATAGTCTGCAATGCATTCTGTGTAAATTGACAGAAGCAAAGATAAAACTTGTAGTAGACTGACCTGCTAGCGGGTACCCAACCAGTCACTCCCACCCCAAAGGTATATTTGTGGGAGCTTAAGCCAGTCATTAGTTCTCTGTATTGCTGCTTACCTCAGACTTCCTCCTTAAAGCAGCTATTCACCATGTTCCTTCCTTTAAAACTAAGTTCTCTCTTTTCAGACATCAGTTCAAAGCTGAAGCAGGGAAAAAAACAGACAGACAGAGGAGGAACACAAGGAGACCAAAATCTGAGGTTCTTTGAAGTGATGCTTGCAACATCTGTAGTATCATGTACCAGTCCCATTTTGTCTTTGTTTCCATTGCATAAACCATATTAAACTTGCACTTAAGTACATCATGTCTCAACACTTATTTAAAAGCTACTTCATAAAACTTGTGGTAGCTTGTCCTACACCCTGGGAAAAAATGGCCTAAGCTTCCAGTAGAAGGCCCAGGCCAGTTGCTCAAGCAGGGTACACATATAGCCTGCCCATATCACAGAAATTCAGCTTCATTGTCGTATGTTTCTCCTATGCATGCAGCGTATTGCACCGTGAATGCTAAGTCAGAGACCTCAGTTCAGTGAGGAAAAAAACCTGCTAGGCTACATGCACTGCCTTTACAGCAGAGAAGCTTGCTCAGCCCCATGATCCTGGCAGAAAATAGCCAAGAGTTACAGTGGTTTTAATGGAGCCTAGAACCCCTTGCCTGTAAGAGTGTGTGCAGCTTTCTGAAGGCACAAGCCACCAGGTAGGAAGGTTCAGCTGTGCACTTCCTTCCCTCCACTGTCATTTCTGTCTCCCCCTCCCAATGCCTGTTTGAGCAATTTCCTCACAAACAGCACAGCCCTGCCTGCTCTTGTAGGAGCCCTTCTTAAACATCCCCCTTCCTCACAGGCAGGGAGCTTTTCTCAACCTTCTGGTAGGACTCACCCCCTTTCCTTTTCATACAAGCTGTCCCCCAGTTCATTGTTCAAGCTTCTGCACCATTTCTACAAGAAATAGTGGCCACAAGCTAGCAGGGAGCAGATTTAGATTGGACATTAGGAAGAACTTCTTCACAGTTTGAGTGGCCAAGGTCTGGAACGGGCTCCCAAGGGAGGTGGTGCTCTCCCCTACCCTGGGGGTCTTCAAGAGGAGGTTAGATGAGTATCTAGCCGGGGTCATTTAGACCCAGCACTCTTTCCTGCCTATGCAGGGGGTCGGACTCGATGATCTATTGAGGTCCCTTCCGACCCTAGCATCTATGAATCTATGAATTTCCAGACAAAAATCAGTGGTCATTCCTGCCACAAGCCCTTCCCCTGCCAAGAGCAGGGCAGAGCAGCATGTTAAGCTGTGTTGTGGGGTAGGATTGTTTCTGCCCATTAGCTGCACTGCTTCCTCCCCACAAGTATGAAACACCCAGATCTTCCTAAGCAGCCCAGCACCCTTTCCCAAATGCCAGAATAGTCATTTGTTTGTTTTTTTAAGCACAACCAAGACCACTTTAGTATGTGACAATGCCACATAGCTTTGGTTTGGGGACGATCATGCTTGCAAGCAGCACTGAAATAAAACGTAGTGGACAACTGGAGGCATTTAACTATACGGATATAGTTCATTCAGATTCTAGAGATTTAAAAACATCCTCTTATTTAGCTGGATAGCTCTATTGATTTTCCTGCAGCTATACCATCTTGCAAAGATACAATGTAATACCTCTCCTCTCTAGGTATACCATTAGCCTTCCTAGGTCTGTTTGAATTCATTTATAGCAGTACTCTTTGAACCCCGTTTACATCCTCTTCTATGTAACTGCAATCAGAACAGGCAGAACACCAATTCTAAGCCCACCGAGTTTCCCACGCTTTGAACCACAAAACACGGAGCCTCCGCATGCAGAAGTAAGAACAAAGCTTTGTTTATGAATACATACAGCTGTTTATACAGCAAGTTATCAGTAATAGTTTTTATAACTTACTGCTATACAAAGTTTCCTTTTCTGTTTTTAGAATAGGCAAAACATTGTGGATACCTGTCAGAATTTACAACTGCATGCAAATGGAAGTAGATGAAGCAAAATAAGGTGCGTTTAACAATATATGACAACCAAGGTAAAACAGACATTTCCAAAGTCACTGATGAATGACTAGGCATGTGAATAATTACCATCCTGTCAAAGGTCCTGCATAAAATATAAGAACTGCCATTTACCAGGTCAGAACAAAGTAGTCTCAACAATGCCCATCCTGCAGAATGAGTAGGGCTTCGACACGGTCCCAAAATACATGACCAAGTTCCTCGTGCCCAGGAGCCCGTCTTCAGCATTGCCAAGTAAGTTACAGGTCAAAGCAGGCTAGTGGAGCCAAGAGCCTACAGTTTTCAGTCAAAACACACCCACAGAAATCATGTCAGGAGATCAAACACTTCTGCAGAGCACTTCCTTGGCACCCACTGCTGCTGCACCATGCCACCCACAGCTCACCCGCATGCTATTGCTCTCTCACCCCAGGAATCAAGGAGAAACAGGCAAACTGAATCCATTCACTTTATTGTATACATTTTACAGAAGAAAGATCTTTGCAGAGGTCACTGAAGAAGCCTGCAAAGCAAGAAGGACCAGGTCAGAGAATCAGATCCACACAACTGATGGCCTGTTAAACCATGTCCTTAAAAACACTGCTTCTATAGAAGA
Source organism: Alligator mississippiensis (assembly GCF_030867095.1). Lineage (NCBI taxonomy): Eukaryota > Metazoa > Chordata > Crocodylia > Alligatoridae > Alligator > Alligator mississippiensis. Next base: position 35,087,289 of record NC_081839.1, on the reverse strand, counting down.
GTCTTCTGCAGCCTATAAACAATTCAGTTTGGATGGCAGCTGGTGTTTCATCACTTTTTGAAGGCCAGAGAAGCCTTTACAAAAAGGAGGAGGGAGACATGGACAAGCACAGAAGCTGTTTACTTGCCCCTCATGCCAAATATCAACTGCTGTTCAGTACCTTCAATTGGATTTAGAAATTGCAGGCTCTATCCAGGGCAGGCAATTAGGTTTTAATGCACTGCCTTGCCTGCATGCTTGCAGTCTCCTTTCAAGCAGTACAAAGAGCATCTTTTTCTGAAGGATGAGGGGAATAGCCCATCTAAATGGGGTGGGGGGTGTTAACTAGGAGGGCTCTGCATTGGGATTTTGAGGAATCCATGGCACAGAGGAATGGTTACATCACCTTTATGCATCTTCTCCTCCAGCAGGCGCATCTCCTCCCTTCGTGTTCCTGGTGTAAATCACTTGTGCTCGATGCTTGGAGACAAGTTTGATCAAACCTGCCCAGAAGACAGAAATACAGGGAAGGGACTCGGGGAGGCCCTTGCAGGGCACAGGGCTACCCCGTGGCACACCTGCCAAAGCGTTTGACCCCACCGCAGCAGAGCACATCCACGAGCAATGCCAGTGCCCCGCCACACCGCCTGTTGTGCTGGCAGCTGCTCTGCCTCCCGCCCTTCTGCTGTCACCGGGTCCTAGGAAGCGTTTTCCACACACGACTCACCACAGCAATTAGGCTGGATGCAGACACCTTCCCTAGATTTTTTACTTTGTGTTTTCAGGAGTATAATGACTGGTTATGAATCCCTGTAGTTTTTATATGCTCTACACTGAGAAAGATACCAGGTGAAACCCCTTAGATTACCAGCAAGGAAAGAAAGGAGATTAGAGATGTTTAAGCTCAAAACGCTCCTTACTGAGCTCCTCTGTACAGGTAAATGACCTCCAATTAGATGGGTATGAAATAAGTCCCCAAATACCAAGAGCAAGAAAGGAACACGAGCGGCTTGACCACCTCTGACGTCTCCCCTTGCAGAGTGGGGCGCGTCGGTACCTTTGCTGAGCAGCTCCTGGAGGGCAGCCCTAGCCAGAGAGCCTCGAATCTTCAGCCTCTCCGAGACCACGGCGGGCGTGATGAGCTTGTAGTTGGGCACTTCTTTGCAGAGTTTATCGTAAGTGGCTTTGTCAAACAAGACCAGGTTGTTCAACTTGTCTCGGACTTTCCCCTTGGACCACTTCTACTTGGAAACAAAGATTAATCAGTCGTTCGCCCAAGGAGGAGCACATCTACCCCTCACCATACCACTGCCGCGCGCAGCAATTCCCGTCTCTCCAGGTGGAAGCCGGTTGCTCTGAACTGTACCGAGGCAGCCATCGCCAGCCTGACCCGCCGGCCGACCCGCTGGCACCAGGGTCTCGCGCACAACGCGCGCCTCTGCCGTGCCTGCGGGCTGCGCCCAGGGCGAGGGGGACCGACCGCGGACGCTCCCTCGGGGGCTACACGTTTCCACTAGGGACACCCCAAACGCGCGGGGCGTCAGGACGTCTCGCGTACCCGAGACCTGACACCCGAGATTTTCCTCGCGCGCCTGTGGGCTGCGCGTCCAGGGCAGGGCCGAGCGCGGTGGCGGCTCTCCGCGAGCCAGGGGCAGCAGCAGCCCAACCGCTGGAGAGGAGCCGCGCTTGCTCGGCACGTGCGATCGCCCGCCGCCCCCACACCAACGGCTCTCGCGCAGCGCGACCCCCGGAACCCCCCCCCGCGCCCGGTGTTCGGGCTCGCGCCGGCCCCTCCCCGCGCCCAGACCCGCTGCGGGCCCGAGTCAGGCGGGCGGGTGGCGCCCAGCGCAGCTCCGGGAGCGGGAGACGCGCGGGCTGGCCCGAGGACCCGGCGCGGCGCGGCGCGGCGCACGCACCTTCTTCTTGGCCTTGCCGCCGGACTTGTTGACCGGGTCCTTGTCCTTCTTGGCGGACTTGCCCGCGTCCTTCTTCTTCTTGTCGTCCTTGGGCGGCTGCGGGGAGAGGCGCGAGGCCGCGTGAGCGGGAGGGGGCGCGAGGCGGGCGGCCCGCGCCAGGCCCCGCGCCCGCGCCCGCGCCCGCTCCTTACCATGGTGCTGCTGCTCCGCGGCGCGAGGCGAGAAAGGAAGCGGCCCTCGCGCGCAGGCCGGGAAACCCCGTGTGCCGCAGGGCTTCCGGGCTGGTTGCCACAGCGCTTCCGGGTCCCGGCGCGCGACTACAAGTCCCGCCATGCTGCGCGGCACGGCTCGACCGGAAGCCCCGCCCACGCCCCAACGAAGGCCGGCTCTCTCCCGGCGTGCCCCGCGCGCGACGGACGGCGGCCGACATGGCCATCTTCAGCGTGTACGTGGTGAACAAGGCGGGCGGCCTGGTCTACCAGCTGGACCACTACGCGCCGCGCGCCGAGGCCGAGAAGACGTTCGGGTTCCCGCTCGACCTGGCGCTCAAAGTGCACGACGAGCGCGTGGTCGTGGCGTTCGGGCAGCGCGACGGCATCCGCGGTGCGGGCCGGGCCGGGCCGGGCGGGCGGGCGGGGATGGACCGGGGATCGGGCCCGCGCTGACCCCCCCCCCCCCGCCCCCCCCGCAGTGGGCCACGCGGTGCTCGCCATCAACGGCGCGGACGTGAGCGGGCGCTTCACGGCGGACGGGCGGGACGTGCTGGAGCTGCTGAGCAACCCCGCGCACTACCCGGTCTCCATCCGCTTCGGCCGCCCGCGCCTCTCCTCCAACGAGAAGCTCATGCTGGCCTCCATGTTCCACTCGTGAGTGCGGGCCGGGCCGGGCCGGGTGGGCGGGCGGGGACGCGGCGCTCACCCTGACCCCCCCTTCCTCCCCACCCCGCAGCCTCTTCGCCATCGGGTCGCAGCTGTCGCCCGAGCCGGGCAGCTCCGGCATCGAAATGCTGGAGACGGACACGTTCAAGCTGCACTGCTTCCAGACCCTCACAGGTAGGCAGGCGCCGCCCCCCAGCAGCGGGGCTGGAGGCACGTTTTAGGATGCCTGGAGGCTGCAGGGCACGAAGCCAGCCGCAGCCGCCCCCTCGCACGTTGCCTGCTCCACTCCTTGCGTGAGTCGCGCAGCGCGGCTCGTCCGCGCCGATCCTCCGCCGCTTCCTCCCAGAGACTTCTAATCGCGTCGTAAAACGAGTCTCCTTGCAGCCTTAACGGTTGTTTTGTCGCGGCTCCAGGGATCAAGTTTGTGGTGCTGGCGGACCCCCGGCAGGCCGGGATCGACTCCCTGCTGCGCAAGATCTACGAGATTTATTCGGACTTTGCTCTGAAAAACCCGTTCTACTCGCTGGAGATGCCGATCAGGTAGGAAGAAGGCAAGACGTGCGTCCTAAAGGAGGCTGCGTTTGCTCAGCTCTTCCCTTTGCGAACACAACACAAACCCCAAGGCCAGGGCATAGAAAAGCTAGGAGTGGCCGTACCTGGGCGGGGAGCGGGGAACCATTGAGATCTCTTTGAAGACTAGTCAGGGTCAGTACTGAGGAGAGGTTCCCTGTCCTGGGGCTGGTGCAAGGAGTTGATGATACAACCATCATGCTCCTCGGGCCAGGAGGAGCTGTGTGCAGCCAGGCACAAGCCTGACACAAGTTAGTGCAATGCATGTCCCGTAAGCATTGGGTTCAGTGCTGCCAACTTCTTAATAAGAAGCCCTTCTGGCTTCCCCTTTGTTCTCCTGGGTCGCTCGTCTGGGGGAGGTTAGGACCTTCTTGCAGTGCTGCTCCATTAGTGATGGGGGCTTCCCTGCAGGAGAAGCCCCTCCAAGGGGGCAGGCAGGCCTTGACCATCTGAGCCACACTCACCTGAGTTGCTTGCAGGGTGTACATGGGCCTGGGTTTTTGCTCATAGCTGCTGTTTTGACAGGTGTGCGTGTGTCTACGTTGTAAATGGGGGTGTGAGCCTATTCTAATCCCTGTGAACATTTCAGGTGTGAACTGTTTGATCAGAACTTGAAACTTGCCTTGGAGGTAGCAGAAAAAGCTGGACCATTTGGACCTGGACCATAGGATGTTTCCTTTGTCAGTCACCTGCAGCACCCCCCTTCACTGAATCAGCATGGGTTTACCTTCACCAGAAAACCTGTCCCTGGATCTTGCATCTGGCTGCAACAGCAAGGAAGCAGATCTGGAGGGTTCAAGCAGTGCTGTGTCACGGTCAGAGGTGCTGCTGTATTCTCTGTGTGTGGGTTTAACCTGGCTTTAAAGCAAGGTCTGTTGTTATCAGAAGCCTCTATTCTGTGATCACAGTCCTGACATCACTGTAGGGATAATGGAAGGAGACACACAGCTTGGCAACAGTACCCCAGCTGAGTGCTTCCTGTTACCCCTGATGTGTACATATGGTCTTTCTGTACAGCTTTAATTATTTAATAATAAACTTTCCCTATCCAGATGTGAATGGATGCTGAGCTCCTGGACTAGACATGCTCTGCAGTGACTGTACTAGCATCTGCCACTGCTTCAGTGGGAGAGAGGCCTTCCTAAGTTGCTTTGAAGGGAACACTTGCAACAGTGCTGCGCTTATGCACCCTAGTTAGCAAAATGGGGGAGGAAGACCAGATTCCCAAAGTGATAGGTAGGGAAAGTTGACAAGAGGGGGTTCTTGCTATAAATGGTTACCCAACTGCTCCTTCTCCTGCTGAAGTATAGGGACAGGCAAGGTCTCTGTCTAGCACTGCCTCGGGCTAGTCCTGCTTTTCCCTTGAACTCGTTGTACAGGAAACCTAAGACTTATGGCACTGCTTCATTTTTATTCCAGTTGGTGAACAGTACTGCAATCATGGTTAAGTATCAAATCTAGTCTACTTTTACACAGTTTTTACAGTTTTCTTTAGAACTAATTCTTACTTGGTAGTTAATCTATCACAGTGTAGTTCTGCAGTGGTGGTTTCAGAGGTTGACTGTGTCCTGACACCACTAAAACCTTGCAGGGAAACAAAAATACTCAAACCAAACTCTGTGAGAAGCTTCTTAACATGTAAGAGGTGTTTAGTGCCAAAACGTAGTGCTCACGTACACAACCGTTTAGCAGCCTTAGCACAATGCTAAATCGGGCCGTGTCCAGGGCACTCTCCTGGGACTGTTAGAAAAAAGTACCTTTCCTTCAGAAACATCTTTGTTAAATTATCCTCTACAAATAACTAAAGGGACGCTTTATATGGGAATGAGAATTCAAGAGGGCTCACTGTACGTATTTCCCTAAGCAATGAGACTGAGTTATAGCAGGCACCCCAGCTGCAAGAGAGAAGCTAGCTAGGTATATAGCACCAGATACCAGTCACCTAGAGCACTTCAAGCTTAGGAGCCAAAACTGTCAAGTCTCAGAGGTATGGCACCACATGAAAATGTAAACAAACCGAATAGTCAAATGTTGTAGACACTTAAAAAAAGCCAAACCAAACCCACAAACCAGTGGAGCCTGTTGTGCCTTCAAATACAGGAACATGAACAAATGAAAGTGAGGCATATTCAGAACTATTTCATCCATATAGAGGTTGCCCTCATGGGCAACAGTCCCGGACCAGGTGGTGAAGAGCTGCTCTTGTGATCTGCACAAGCAGCGGCTCGGCTTCAGTCAGCCTTTTTGGTTATTCGACCCATCTTGGTGCGGATGTTCCGTAGCAAGAAGAAGGCGACGGTGCTGATGGTACATGTTATCTCAGCCACCCAGAAGGCTGTGGCCCAGCTATAGTGCTTAGCAATGGTACTGAAGGGCAGCCCAGCCAGGAATCCACCCACTGCGAAAGAGAGGGAGAAGAGTTAGGGAACTCTGGCTGCTGTTAATGCTTTTCTCCTGGCTCTGGTCCACGCACTTACTAAACTCCCCTGACACATATAAGGGCTTCTAAGTACCAAAGTGAGCATAGCCGGGATCATCCATACTCTTCCTAAGAGAACAGAGCTGGTGGCCTACTAGGTCCCAACTTGGTTTCTTTGTGAGATGTCTGCAATCATCCTTTCCTCCTGAACTTCAGGTTTTCACTAGGAGAAACCCCTTAGGGCAGCACAATTGGAAACACTGAAAAAGGCCCTCAGAGCACCTAGTCTAGTCCCCTGCTGGGGGTAGGATCATCCCCATCTAAGCCATCTGCTCTTAAACACTTCCATGGATGGGAATTCCTCAACCTTCCTAGGTCCTCGTTTCCAATGCTCGACTGGTTCTTGATCCATGCCCAGTCTCACTTGGCTAACACAAACAAGCCACAACTTGAAGCAGCTGCACAGTCCTCCTTATGCACAAATAAGATATTACGCAAATGGAAGGTGGTCTGAACGCTAATACCTCGCAGAAAAGTCACCCAACCCTGCCCTCTGCCCGTTGGTGGGTAACGGCTACCAAGTTTTTCTTGGGTAATTTGGAAGACAGTTACTGCAGCCTTCTCATTCAAGGGGCCACAGGGCTGAAACTGCTTATGAAGGCAGTGCGGTGGTGACAGCCTATTCCTTGTGGAGAGAGAATGCACACAACCCCTAGGCCTGGCACATCACAGGAAATGGACAGCTGCGCAGTACCACAGCAAAGACACTTGGCACCTGGGGCAAGCCTGCAGCAGCAGCTGGCCCACACCCTGCACACAGATCCTGGGGGCACATGCCCTCCCACGCTTGCCCAGGAGTGCACGCAGTGGCTGGGGCTGCCTTCCCCATCCCCCCGCAAACAAGCTGCTCACGGCTCCGTCCCCAACTGAGCAGCGCTCCTTCGCTTCGGCACCTGGGCTGGTCACCCCGCTCACCCCCCACTTGCTACAGTACTGGGTTTGATTATTGCCAGAGCAGAGGAGCTATCAAAGTTTAGGTCTTGGGGGACAATGTCTCATGTAGTGGAGCCAGATAGTATTTCAACCTGAGGTCAGTTAAACGCATCTGAGCTTTGGACCCAAACACTTCTTCACAACAGGGTCATTTCTACTATGATCCAGCCCCATCCAGTTCTCAGAATCCTGGAAATGACTTGCATTGGTGTGCGTGTTTGAAGGGTGTTTTCCTGACAAGTTAACCTTCTGTGTACTGACTTCTTATAGGTCACCCTTCACTGGACCAGTAAAGGTACAAAATCAGCAAATTAACTGGGGGCTCTAACTCTAAGGGATTAAGTAAGAGCCTCCCAAGCCCCTTCTGCACTTAACACCTTGTCTGCCTGACTCAGTGCTAAAGCCACCCTGTTAAGAACGTGGATTTCCAGACTAAAGGTTTAGTGCAGAACGCAGGTCTGCGCAAGGCCCCAGAGCCCTTCCTGATGGGCTGCAGAACAGAATGGCAGGCGTCAGCCATCAGCAAGTCAGTCATTGAAACTGCAGATATCTGCCATCCTTATGGACTAGGCACAGACAACTTCAGAGCCATTCCTTTCCACTTCTCATCAGCTGCGCTACCCGAGACAGGCTGTTGCATCAGTGAGCAGTGACTGCCTGTACCAACAGACCCACTTCAGTCACAGAATCTACAAATCGGTGCCAACTTGGAATTTATTCTGCCAAACTACGACTAGCAAGAACAGATGTTTGTTTCAGCTGCAGAATCAAAGTTCCCAGTTTCTTTTCTTTTTTGGGGGGGTGGGGGGAAGCGAGCAGGATGTCACTCACCGTTTGCCATTAGTGCTACAATAGCATGGGAGGTGCCACACAGGTTGGAAGGCGCACTCTCGTTGGCTATCACTCCAAACAGTGCGATAGGTCCGTAAGAGGAGAACCCAAAGATCGCTCCTAGTGTCAGTATCCACAGCTGTCAAAACAAGCAGAGAAGGATCAGAAACAGCAGCCTTACCGTCTGACTGCTACTGGTCAGCCACAGCCACAAGGCAGCTTTCTGAAACGGGCTGCAGACAGAACCGCAAACTGCCTCAGTGTTTTTTCCTGGCTGGCGCTGTATTCAGGTCCAGAGAACACAGAACCTGACCAGGAGACAGACCGACTCTACAGCACACGTTTGTAAGATGCCTTAGAGTCCAATTCAAGACTGACTCGACTGGCCGATACCTTATTAACTCGACAGAAAGAGCTCTGCTTCTGCCTGCAATTCTTTCAATGCATCTGAATGGACACATACCACGACCTAACATGCAACCTGGGAAAAAAATAAAGGCCCGTATTCTATGCTGTGTCCAAGTTCTATTTCGTGAGCTTTCAACCACAGTGGAATAGGTTTGCTTCACAGAACCAGTCCCTTAAATCCCTTAAACCAATCCCTTAAAAAACCATAATAATAATTCTGGAGAGTGTTGTTTTAGACACACACACATGATCAAGATATTAGTATCGGTGTAACAAACCCAGCTCTCTATTATGATGTTTTATTACAAAGCAGTCAGTCAGTTTGAGCATCGGCTTCAAGGCTAGAATGTACTCTAACAGAACTTGTCAAGTATTTCAGCAGTGATGCCCATCTGAAACAAAGCATTTCCAGTACTTTGTTCATCTCTACAAATCTCAGATGGAAAATGATAAAGTACTTTATAGATCCATCAAAAGTTCAAAGGGGTAGGAAGTAAAAGTAGCTTCTCTTTACAAACAAGGACGCTGGCAAAGTGATGGGAAACGATTTGACAAATCAGAGGAAGTCAATGACCCCACTAAACGCTGAAACGAGGTCTCTGTGCTTAACATGTATGGCTGCTGGTAGCCGCCCAGACTGGATTATCTTGTCTGGAAAACAACCACCCTCAGAACCTGTCACTGTTCTGTATCCGCTTTATTAAAATGCAGTTAGTTTAGTAACATCGATTTATGAGAAAGTTTCTTTTAGAAAAGACTTACAGTGCTCTTAAGCCCCTGGTTATACATCCTGCAGAATTAACCAACCTTTCAGAGCAGGAAAGAGGGAGATCGGTAAAAGCAGAAGCAGGTAGAGGGAAAGAAAAATGCAAGGCAGAAACCTCATGTTCTTTTAAGCCTGTCAGGACAGCAAGAGGATGCAAGGCTACAATCCAGAAGTCATTTTCCTGGGGGAAACACAAGGGTAGAAGTGAAATTTCATTTATTTAGCAAGTCTCTAGACAAGTTCGGTTCGCCTGCACTGCAGTGCAGCGTTCCAGCGGTAGTTGTGGCTGCGCTAGCTCTAGTAATGGATCTCTCGCGCTTCCCAGCAGTGTGCACGAACCCAGAGAAAGCACACGTGCATGCATCTGGCAAAGGGGCTGGACAAACCAGCCACGGTCCTTGCTATCCAAAGATGCCCTGACACTTCTGCCACTTGCAAACCATTAGCCTGAGGTCCAAACTTGCTGCACTCCTGACATTTAGCTTCATTAGAGGCTGAAACACGCTCCCTCCCAGCAGAATCCTCAGTTTAAGCTTTTCACCAAGCTGATTACTCACAGGTTCCTTCCCTGCCTCAAACCCTGGTTTTCTCTGGACAGCTAGTCCCTGCATCGAGTCCGACTTCTGTTTGAGCTACACTGTCTCTTCTATCAAGGCACCCGGTTTTGGAGAAAGAACAGCATGTGACAAATCACCGCTGCGTCCACAGGTTAAGTGTTCATGCTCTTAAGTTTTCCATTTACTTCTACGCTGAATGTGTCTGGCTTCAACTTCCAGTCCCTGGATTTTGTTACACCGCTGACAAACAGGCTGATCCAGCAAGGGCCTGGCATACCTCTATAGAGTCAGATCCTACCACCTCACACTACTAGAACGACTGCCAACACCACTTACCATGGACAGCAGTTGAAAAAGCAGAGGAACAAAGTATCTATTTACTTTGTACATCTGGCTCTATGTATACAGCTGGTTTCACTGTTCCCCCTGCACAGTCATTCAGTCTCCCTTGTCTGTAACAATCTTTCACATAGCAAAAATGGAAAGAACCGGCACAAATGACAGTCAAATTACCAGAATCAGAGGACTTGGAGACCCAAAATGACTGCAACTGTCTTTACGGAACTGATTTGTCTTTGGGTCAACAATGCTGCTTTGGTCTGTACATGTTCAGTGAACTTAATCCCAGCCCAGATGAGGAGGGTCTAAAGCAGGGCTCCCGAAGGCTGCACAAGTTGCGTTCAGTTTTTTATAGATGGCTTCAAACAGGATGCCCAAAATTGCCGTGCGGCATCGGGCCAGGCTCAACTAGCAAGATTTGCCAGCAGAATTCCAGCGCGTCCGCACCGAAAGTCACAGCATTTCAACCACCTCTGCCCTTCAGTGTGCTGTACACTCCTGTACCTTCTCTTTGCTGCCGCAGTCTGTTCAGCATCGGGTGCCTTCCCAAGTTGTAAGGAATGCCCTGGCACCACAGCTGCGGAGTGGAGCCACCAGAAATACAGATGTATACACACACAGGCAGCAGCATATTCAACTTCTCAGAGCAGGAGTCACAGGATTCAGCAAGGACACCCTGAACTCAGTACTGGTATTTGTGCATTCTTCCTTAACAGCTGGACTGAGCTCTCTGAAGTGGGCATGATCCCTCCTGTACACCAAGTAGTACTGTGCACACTGCTGGAAATCTAAGTGACCCCTCCCTCAAAGCCCCCACCTGCCCCCCAGTTCCACCGTTTCCACGCAGAGCGTCCACTCCCCCAAACAGGACTCCCCTGTAACCCGTGGTAGCCAGCGCTTGGGCGAATGCAAGGACATTCACTGCTGACCCAGCACACGCTGCTTGTGCATGGCGTTACCTTAGGAGACTCGCTTGTGACCGTGACCCGGAAAAGATACATGGAAGCAGACATCCCAGCCATCATGGAAAGAAGGAGCACATGCCGAGGGTTCCCATAGCTCGACAGGCCTACCTGAAATGCATATAGGAACAGCTGGAGCACATGGACAGACCATGGGGGGCATTAATACGAACTTAGAGTCATCAAATCGAACTCTGAAAGGGACCGCTGACCATCTACGGACTGACAGTCTGCGTGTCCCAGCCAGAACCACACCCAATCATTTCCACATTGAGCCATGCCCTCTGCTCGAGCTATACTGGCTTCTAGTTCTGTTTATGATAGGGCAAATGATGAATCCACATCCCTAGGCAAGTTGTTTCAATGGTTAACTATTGTTGCAGGCTGGCACCTCATTTTCAGTCTGAAGTCACCTGCTTCAGCATCCAGCTGCTGGACTTTAGCATGGTTTTTCCTGGTAGATTAAGAGTCTTCTAGCATCAGAAGTCTCTTCCCCCTGGGGAAGTGTGCAGGTCATCACTGCACCACCTCTCATCTCCTGATGAACTAGACTGGATTTCCTTCATGTGCTTCTTTCACACCAAGAATGGCCACCTCGACTACCGAGTGGTCAGTCACTCCCAACCTCGACACAGCTCACTGGATTTTCAAGAGCCCAAAGGAATTAGGCAACTAAGTCCCACTCAAGCAGGAAATGCACATTTTCTGCTTCAGGCACTTCTGAAAATCCCCAGTGTTAGAGAAGAGATGCTGGGGCCTTAACAAGCAGTAAACAAGCCAGAATTTGAAAGCACCAGCAGATCTGCATCAGCACTACTTGGCTATCCAGAGGCCGTGCTGCACGTGACTAGAATGATATCCAGAGCCAGTTGCCACGTGTGTTTAAGGGTTTGCACCGAGACCTGTCACCTTTGTACAAGGGATAAGGTTTCAGGCTACTTACTCGTGCCACTGCTCTGTCAGAAAGGTACCCAGCAGCAATGCTTCCTACCAGGCCACCAATCTCCAAGGCACTCATATACGAACTGCCTAGAATGCAGGTAAAGGAGGACAGACCTTCAGATCCAAGCAAAAAAACCCAAAAACCTCATGCAGTTTCTTTTTAGTGGCTTACACTTGTGCACGGACTGGCGTAGAACAAAGGCAGCACCAAGGAGAACGAAGCAGCCACCGAGATCCTTATGTGTTGCCTTGTTTCTCAGTCTCCCTGCTTCTCTCAGTGGTTTGTCTTGTTTTACATGTTTTGCGTTTGGGTCAAAGTGCAACCCTGACAGCCCACAAAACACGTGTCTGACCACAAAGCAGGCAGACCCCAGCAGTGCTAGCCTGATCACAAGGGGCAATGACACTTGCCTCCAAGGATGGCTTCCCACCCCCTTGCTCCTTGAAGCTGGTCTCCAGGACTTAGGGAGCCTCTGGTCTGTCAAGCTCATTTTTGCTCTTTAGTGCTGGCTGTTTCTTGAACACGGATGTCAGGTCAATAAGGCTGAGCAGAGTCCCATGACCTTATTTCATTCCAGCCCCAAGCAGGCCAACAGGTTGGCTGCTACCAGCCGGAGCTCAGTTTGAACCTGCGACCCAGGGTGGAAGCACATGCACCCTTTCACCATTCCCCTGCACTGTTCAGTCCCCGATCATTTGGGCTGGGATCCACAGGCCCCGAAATCCTATTACAGTTGGAGTTCAGCACTCTGCTCCACAAAGCACATTTCACCCACAGCAACAATAAGTGTTAAAATGAAGCAACTGTATCCTACCCACAAGTGCAGACTGTCCTCTCTCCTGGATCAGGAAGAGCTGACCCCAGTCTGTACAGCAAGTTTTCACTCCAAAAACCACCAGGTAGCCGGTTGAGAGGACCCAGAGGTATGGCGAGAGCAGCAGCTCTGTAAGGGTGCTGTCGTCCCTGGAGGGGCCTGGAAGGAAACAAAACAAACACATCAGTAGAAATACCAGTACTGTTTGAACAGACCTACAGGCCTGTCACCTGCGGTCTGCACGGTGCCTCTGTGATCTCCTCTGTACAGCAGGAAGTGCTTCCTAACAGCCGAGCATCTCGTCTGAAGATAAGAGCCGTTCACAGTAATGCTGAACTGCTGTTCCTCCTGCTTCCCTCCACACCTGGCCCTGCAGCACAGTGTCAGCATGAACCTGCACGTGGCACTTGCATCTTTGTTAAAGAGCTCACAGGAATAAGCTGCGTGTCCCCAATAATAATAGTTCTCCATTATGAACTCTTTCCATCAGATGCTTTGCCTGCCTGTCCAAGGTTTTTTTCTAACCTGAAAACTATCAGATGCCAAAGGCAACAGCCCAAGCCTTGTGTGGCAATACAGAAGTCAGTACATACATTTTTCAGCAGCTTCTAAACTCCAGCAGCAGCCACTTATGCTGCAATAGACTTCAACCCCTTTTGCTTTCAAGAGGAAGTGTCATGGTCAATGAATCGAACCAGCAATCATTAACTAGCTGTCCTAGCTGAGGATACAGAACGTTGAACCCTGGTTTGGAGTGGACTCTGCTCAGCAAAATAAGAGGCACGACCTTTTGTCCACAGGGGAGATGGAGCTGTGCCAAAAGAGACACTTCCCTCTGCCGTCCTCCACTGCACCCCTGCGCCTTCCAGAAAACCTTGGGCCACCACATTAGTGAGCTAGCCCCTGCAAGGAACAGGGCAGTGTTAATGGAGGGGCTGCTGACAGACGGAGAGACCAGGGCGTACACAACAGACGCCAGCTGCTGATGTCAGTGGCCGACTGGCAGTGACAAATGGAACCACATGTGAATCGGGACCTCCCCTCGCCCCGCTGGATTCTGCTACATGGATGTCCTTCCAACCCGGACATGGGGACCTCATGCTGCAATGCACAAACATACGCCCTACAAGCACTGGCTTTGCTGGTCACCAGAACCAAGGGCCACCCTCAGGTCTGAAACAGGATGCTGCTGCGGGCAGGAATGGCTGCTGGCCCAAGGCAGGAGGCAGTCATGCAACAGGGTGATGAAGACATCCCACCTCCTGCTGCTGCTGCCGCCTCTGCTTGCTTGGAAGATGAAGTCCAACACTCACCCTTTTTCCCCTTGCTGGCTCCTGCTTCAATGCTGGGGAGCCCAACATCTGACGGCTCATTCTTAATCAGGGCAAGGCAAACAAAGGAGGCGCCCACACAGATGAAGCCAGAGATGGACAGAGTCGTGCGCCAGTCGTAGCTCAGAGCCATCAGGGCAGCGACAATGGGGCCCAGCCCCCCAGCCAGATTCATGCTGGTGGAGAGGATTGCCCACCATGTCCCAAACTGGGAAGGCTCAAACCACTGTGCAACAGGGAGAGAAAGCAAGCAAAGAAACATGAGCAACTTGCTACGAACCAAAGGGGCACCGTGCTCAGAGCAGCAGCAAAGCCAAAGAAGGGGCCTGCAAGGGTGGTCCCTGGCAATGCTGACGGGACTAAATCGATGCTTTACTGCATCCCGTGCCAAACGGCGAACTCTGCGCATTCTCCAAGGGCTACACGAGCCTCGCGAGGCTCACGTAAGGCGACCTGGAATCACTTCCATTTAGAAACCAGGACAGCAAGGCAATAAAAACGTAGGGATGCAGATAATCAGATCCACTCTCGGTCGAGAGCCCGTCACCCTGAATATGTTTGCCTGCATTGGACTTCAGAATAAATAACCACACCGGGCTCTCGGGTGCCATTGCAGAGGCCCATTCTGTGAGACAGTCCACCCAGCTCCCCCCAGACACGGGTTTACTGAGAGCGCCGTGCAAATTCTAACACTGTTCACAAGCAAGTGACTGGAGGGCTCAGGCCTGCTTCTAGCACAGCCAGTGGCAGGACTGCTGCTCGCTGCAAAGGGAGCAGGATGAGACCCCGGCACTCGGATGCCAGAAAGGAGCATTATTCAATATTCTGTCCTCATGACTGAGCGCGTCTCCCTGCACGCCCTGCTCTACAGGAGGACTCCTTCAGATCAACGTACTACCCAGGACACAGCAGGGGAAGTGCTTCAGGCTTTGCAAGAAGAGAAGCCTCACAAAGGTGAGCGGTTACTTCCCCCCAAGCATGCGCAGTCCTCCTCTCCACACCCCCGAGAACCAGTCTGGCCTGCAGACAAAAATGGGGCTCTCAGTTCCAGCACCCACTTTGAACGCCTTCAAGACACATTTGGATGCTGATCTTGCTGGGATCCTGTGATCCCTGCTGACTTCCTGCCCCTGGGGCGGGGGGCTGGACTCCATGATCCTCCGGGGTCCCTTCCAGCCCGAATGTCTATGACATCTATGAAGAGCGTGAACTTCCGAAGCAACGCCTGCCTTCGGCCTGCCGCAGCAGGAGCTGCTTCCACAAACACTGGCCCCTTGCTGCATGGAGTTCCTCACTTCCCCCCTCCCCAGCCCTGCTGCATGGACATGTCCCACTTTGGTTTTTCACTGCAGTCTATACAGACAGTTCACATAATATTCTGTCTGTCACCTGATATTCTGCCTAGTCAGACTAGATTTTTATCTGCTGGGCTCAGGAAGGTTAACATTTGACCAAAAATATCTCAAAATGAAATGTGATACGGCCTGTGCCTTGTAGCTCAGGTCCCCTCTGTCAATCCAAGCCAAATGCTGTGTCTCACTCGCTCTTAGCAGGGGACAGTTATGACAGCAAAGTGCGAGGTCTTGGTCTTTGGACATGCGGGACTGGATTCGAGCAACCAGGGCTGCCCATGCCTACAGGGTCCCATTACTAGGGAGCTTCAGTTGTCCAACTACGAGCAGAAACAAAAGCTTCCGGCTCCACACGAATTAACTGACTGACTTTGCAACCTTTGCATTCGTAGCCTGTAGACGCACCGCAGGTGCTTGGGGTCCAAAGCCAAGCCCAGAAGGGACTAGAGGACCTGGAAGTTTGCTCACTGACAGCACTCCCGAAGCAGTTTCTCTGTGCAGGAGCTGCTACGAGCCTCACAAGACAGTGCTCGTCTTCAGGAATCAGCCTTTTCTCGGGGCCTCCTAAAGGCTAGGTCCAGGGCTCCCCCCTCTCCCTCCCGCCAAGAAGAGGGTACGAGGCATCCTTACTTTTCGCAGCACCTTCCCGCAGGGAGGCCATCCCAGTCCCTGGGCCAAGCCATTCAGGAACCACAGCCCAGAGAAGACCGCGACCGTCGAGCTCCAGGAGAAGGCCACGTTGACTAGGCCCACCAGCAGCAGGCCAGACGAGAAGAGCCAGCGGGCACTCATCTGATCCGAGAGAACACCGCTGATGAACTTGCTGATTGCGTAGGCGGCCGACTGGCTGCTGGTGATGAGGCCTGCAGGGAGGGAGAGCCCAAAAGAGAAGCATCAGCAACACCTTCAGAAACAACGAAGCGCCCTGTCCGGCGCTCCTGGGGCCGCTCCAGGAGACATTATCCCGGCAGGCAAAAGTGAACCGTGCTAGAGACCAGAATGACAGCCGGCTCCGAGATGATTTGCTACAGAGCAATCGGGGTTCAAAGCAGGACACAGCCTTCACTACGAACACCTCAGCACAGATGCCACAATATGCTTCCCCTGCAGATTGCGAGCACCTCTGCTTATCCGCCTGTCTGTCTCCCAACGAAACAGGCAAAATGCACTAGGGCAACCAAAGAGAGAAATCATTCTGGGGGAAGCCTTCAGGTCAGGACTGCCTGCAAGCAGGGGACTGGACCCACGTCCCAGGACGCCGCCTCCAGCCCAACAACCCAGCAGACTCCTTAACGCTTCTCTCTGCATTTGTTTCTTCCGTAAAGTCCAACTCATGTTGAAGGTCCTCTCATGGCTCAGGTTTGGGGACGAAATCTCTCTGCGGCTCAGCAAATCACAGATCGCTTTGAGCTGCGTGCGTTGGACGGGCGTCAGACTCGTGTGACGAGGTGCAGGCTCCCAGGGTGGGCGCAACACTGCACGGCAGACGCAGGCGACACGACTTCCTGGGATTTCCCCCCTCTTCAGTTTGCGACCCTCGCAGATCCAAGGGCCCAACGACTATAGGGGACACGTGCTAATTAAGCCCAATGGGTAGTGGTGGGGACGGGCGGGGAATCACGCCTGCTCGCACCGACACACAAAGCTGTCCTCCGCCGCCGAGGAGCTCGGTGGGACCCTCCCGCGGACACCCCGCCCGAATTAATGGCCACGGAGATGCTAGAGGAGGGAGACGGGACCTTTCTGGCCCTGGATCTGTAATGCTAATTTGATAGGAAACCCTCGCGAAGCCCTGAAGCGAGTTCCCAGTCCGCTGGCGGAGAGGGCAGACGCAGCCCCGGGAAGCGGTCGGGCAGTAACGCGGCGGGCGCCCCGGAGACCGTCCTTACCCAAGTCGTCCTTGTCCAGCTGTATCTCCGCCATGACCGAGGGCATCACGAACGAGAACGTTTTCCTGTTGAAGTAGTAGAGCGTGTAGCCCGCGAACATGGCCGTGAAGATCACCGCCCGGTAGTAGCCGTAGCCATAGCCCGCCATGGCGCGAGGTCCCGGCTCCGGGCAGCGGGGGCTGGCGGCGCGGATCCTCCTCTGGCGGCGCCGCGGCACCACCTGCGCGGGCAGGGCAGGGCAGGGCAGGGTCGGTGGGGCGGGACGGGGCGGGGGGGTCCCGGCTCGCGCCGCGCCGCGCTGCCTCGGGCTCGGACTCGGGCTGGGCCGGGCCGGCGCTGCCGCCTCCAGCCGCTCCGCCGCCAACCCCAACCTCAACCCGCCGCGCGATCGTCACGCGGCCCCGGCACCCGCCGCCGCCTGCGCCAAGCGGGGCCGGGCCGGGCCGGCAACCCCGCCCCCTGCACCCGCGGGGCGGGACGGGGCGGGGCAGCCCCGCGACAGGCTCCTCCCTCCCGCGGGTCCCGGCGCCGCGCGCGGCAGGGCAAGGGCGGGGCAGGGCCTGGCGGGGGCCCGCGCGTCCCCGAGCGCCACAGGCGGCTCCAGCGGCAGCAACGACGGCCCGGCCCGGCCCGGCCCGGCCCGGGGCTGAGCGCGCCGCCGCGGCGCGAGACCGGCTAGGTCCTTCGTGCGGCCGGGGCGCGGGCACGCGGCGGGGGCGGGGCTACGTACCGGGGGCGGGGCTTCTCCGCGCCTCGCCGCCTCGCACCCGGAAGTGCCGCCGCGCTCCGGCTCCGCGCCCTTATTGGGCGAAAGGCCCCCGCGTCAGGCGGCTCCACCAATGGCAGGACGAGCCGCTGGAGCCGGCGCGTGCTGGGAGCCGAGCCTGGGTCCGGGCGGCCGGGACGGGACGCGAACTTGCGGACTCGGCCGGGCGCAGAACCGGAAGAACCGCCCTAGCGGGCGCTGGCGCGTGTGCCCCCGGCCCCGACCGCGCGGGGGAAGCGGCGGGGGTCGCCCGCGCGCTGGTCCGCACCGCTCCTGCCGCCGCGGCCCGGGCCCAGCCGTGCTCGCGTGCGCTCCTCCCCGGCCGCCGGGGATGAAGGGGCCGGCGGGGCCCCCGCCCCGCCCCGCACGCTGCTCACGGCTGGACCCGGGCCGGCCCTTCGGCTGCGCGCACCGCCGTGTCCGTGAGCGCCACGCAACCGTGCCTCCTGCCCCTGCCGCCGCCCCGCGCAGGGAGCAGGGCCGGCTCCAGGCGCACCAGGCCAGGGCAGAGGACGCTTTTCAGGGCCGCGCACGTGCGGCCCCAGCCCCTCGGGCGGGAGCAGCCCCAGCGCCTCCTCGGCGGCCAGAAGAGATCCTGCCCTTGCGCCCGCTGGGTGCGAAGGGGCAGAGCAGCAGCTTTCTGCGTCCAGTGCCAGGCGTGGAGGAGCCCAGGCGTCCCAGTCCTCTGCCGGGACCGTCGCCAGGAGGAAGCGAAGCAGGTTGTTCCTAGTAGCCAAGACCGGCTGCGCGGGGTGGGTCCTGCTGGAGGGCTGCCCCAGCACAGCCGAAGCTCTGCACCAGGCCTCGGGCACACCGAGATAGACATGGCCTGCCCCTGCAAGAGGAGGTGGCGGGGAGACTGCACAGGCACACCCGAAGGAGAAGCAAGGCTTGGAGACAGGAGAGGGAGGAGGAAAAAAGTGGGTTTTGTAGAAGAGAAGAGAGCTCGTCCTCGCCTTTGACAGGAACTTGGGTGACTCCGGAGCAGCGCAGCTTTGCACACGAGAGACGAGGACGCCGCCGCGTGGTACAGATTCCACCGTGCAGACGGGATGACCAACAAGAGAGGAGTTCCCAACCTGCAGGTATCTCGCGGGGAAGGCAGGGCCCCAAGGTCAAGTTACTGGTCTGTAAGCTAAGACTGGTAAAGAGCCAGCGCCGTCTGTTCTCCGTGCCCGAACGAGGCGAAGCCTTGACAAGACACTCCTGCTGCCCGGCTCCTGCGCACTTCCTCTGTGCAAGAGGTGGCAAGGCTCGATCTGCAGTCAGATACTGCTGGTGCTGGCATCAGCACTGGGGAAGGGACCCAGCACGTTTGCCAATACCATTGGGATCCCCCATGTCCTGCAGCTGACAAGGAACAGGACCCGAGCTCTGAACTGGCAGATAAGAAGAGGCTGAGAAAGTTTGAGAAATTTTCTAGGCTTTTATCCCCTGAAAACAGACAAAAGCACTTTAAAGAGATTATCAGGAGAAGTACTTTTTTTTATTTTGGTTGAATAGGCCAGTGGAGAACAAATGTCAGATGCACACATTCACAGGTGTTTGCGCAAGTTGATCAGGATTTCACTGTTGTGTTGTAGCAGCACAAATGTTTCCAAGAAGTTACAGACCACAGCTGAAGACGAGAGGTTTCACAACAGTCTGAGTTCACAAGACACTGGGTAAGGGGGGCGTGGAGGAAGAGGTTGCTGAAAAAAGATTGCCAGTTTTCTCTGTCACCCTGTGCCTCCAAGAGTCCGTTCCTGTTTAGTGGCCTGGCTAGCGAGATGCACCAACAAATTCTTGCCTTTGCTCTTTTTAGCATTCAAAATGAGAAATTTCTGGGGTTTTATATTTAAGTCTAAAACTGAATTCTCAGCATCTTCCTGTTGTGAGATGCCATCATGAACAGAAGGAAGGGTAGAAGGGACATTAGTAGCATGGATCTAAGGAAGAAAATCACGAAGGACATTCTTATCTTGAGGCACGGAGCATCATTTCCCCAATCCCAGTTCATTTTCCCATGGTTCACAAGGAGAACCTGCTTCTCACTGGCCAAAAGCATGGTGTTTGTTTTAAATCAGTACCTCATCTGCAAACGGACATTCAGCCACATGAGTTCCTGGGTACTTTAACACCTGCATCTTCCAGATGAGCTGTGGCAAACAGTGGAGGTTCCAAGATGTTTCCTTAAAGCTTAAAAAACATGTTTTGTACTGATTTTCATCTATGAGAAAAGCCACTTGTGGTGACACTATTGGGACAGTACTGAAACGCAATGTGAGTTTGTGTGAGAGAACAGTCATCTTTTAAACACATGAAACAGAACAGAAAGACAAAACCCAACTCTCTAAAATTAGTAATGACAAGATCCCCAGGGGGGAAAAAAGAAAATGTACATCTCTATTGCATTTTGCTGTCATCCTGTTCATCACGTTCCATTTACACTGACGCTAACCAGGTCCATTATAAAAAAACAAAGTAACTGTTAAATAAATAGATGCTGATGTTAGATGGAGTTTCAGGGGGTGTTATAACTCATCGTTTGTCTTGCTCCCTCCTCCAGGTTCTTTCTTCTGTGTTTTCCCAGGTTCTGCAAAACAAAGGAAGAACAAATAGAGTCAGTCAGCCAGCCATGCAAATACACTTCTACTAGACACACAGCAGATGTGACTTGAACATTTCTGTACTAAAATTAAACAAAATCAGCAGACTCTCAACCTGCAGGGTGCCCACTCTTGGGTAGTAGGAACCCGATGTAAATATCGGAAGGTGACAATTACACACTAAAGGCAATTCCTGGCACCCTTAGGTACATAACATGCTATGCAGGATTATCCTGGGGGTTAAAAACCTCTCTTTAACGAACACGATTACAAGCAATCCCTTTATGAAGCCTTCACAGAAGTTTAACTTTTTACTATTTATGGAATTTGCTTGATGTCTGCATTTTATTCAGCTGGACAAAGATTAGCTTCCTTGCAGGCTCTCATGAACTAGAGCAGTTCTTCACCATTTAGCTTGCACACATTTCAGGGTACAACCAAGGTCTCCCCAACCCCTTACCACCACAATATAGCAGCTGTAAAGAGAGACCGCTATTGGTTAGATTGTAAACGTGTTCTTGCAATATTTAAAAACTGGGCCAAGTTTCACCTGACAGTGTCCCAAGCACAGACCTCCCAAGTTTTGTTCCAGCTACCACCCACATTTTACAGGAAAATAACTGTGACATCAGATCAGGCCAGTATTCCATCTTACCAAGCATTACGTGACCAAACAGTGGCCAGGACACAGCTGAAAGTACTGAAGAGAATGTAACCCTGCAGCTGGGCTAATGAGAGTGCCCAGGATTTCCAGTCAGTGACACCTGTTTTTGCATGGGTCTGTGCTCCAAGTGTTATACTCAGCTCCCCTCTCTCAACTATTTTTCCAGGGCCGATGAAGTCAGAACTGCAATTCCAGCCCCAAACACTTACTGGTTGCTGGTCTCCAGGACGGCCACGTTACCAATTCACTTGCAGCAGCCAGAGGGCCTGTCACACTCACTGGCTTACTTGCATTTCACAGTCACTAGGGTTCTGGTCCTCACACAAACGTACCCCTACCTGTATCTGGTCCCAACTCGTCACCTGCTGCTTCTCTCTCAGATGTAGGAGGTTCTTTGACCGGACTAGCATCCTCTGGTTTACCTGCATCATGGGGGGGGACAGAAGACAGTGAAAAGTAAATCACAACCACAGCAGGTATTTCAAGCCCCAGATTTTCTTCAGCTCTACTATAGGAGATGAAACGAGAGCAACTTGCCAGTGGAGACTAAGTGGACCAACAGCAGCCCATCAGCAGATTACTAGTCAACATGCAGAGTAGACCTGAGATGGCCAAAAGGTAAACCTACTGCAGAGGTTCCTCTGTGGGAAACGTGAGGGCATGAGAATAGCCACAACCGACAAGCAGAAAGAGGGAAGAATCTGGCAGGGACCAGTGACAGCAGAAAGGACCGAGGGGCAGTTAGAATAAGGCGAGGCATTTGAACAGACTAGCAGCCAGTGCAGGATATCCCAGGGGTTGTAACCAAAGGGCTCTGAATTAGACCCATCCCAATAAAGGAGCCAGACCTTGTGCAGGGATGTCTGCCTGCAGCACAGCAGGGGGAGCGCCAGAGGGATAAGGCACTTCGCCTTTGATGGTGAAAACTAGGGGAGTTGTCAGCTACATGCTTCATGTTCCACATAGAACCACCGAGGAAGTCTGAACCCAGGCAGAGAATAGAAGCAACCTCCAGGAAGCCCCAGGTATCCAGAGCAAGGTGGCACCTCTTCAGTATGGAAGGCCAGGCCTGATGGCACGTACCAGAGACTGAGTGGGTGGGAGAGACACTATCTCCTCCACCCAGCCCTTCACTGAAAGGATTCTACACCCTAGCTTCCATAGTACCAGGGCTGCATTAGGCTTCACCCATTTTTCCTGCAATCCCCAATTATTTGGAGAACCAATATTCCTTCCTGATGTACCAAAGGCTTCACTGCTGGTCTCCTCAGCTCTGTGCAGACTACTCGAAGCTACTTTACAACCGGCAGTTAAAGGCAGAAGATGCCCACAGGGGTACCCACCACTCGAGCACTCCTCTCACCTTCCCGTTTCTCCTCCTTGGGAGGGATGATTCTCTCACTCTCAGGGGGAGACGTGGAATTCTTGCCTGAGTCGGTTTTAGTGGCATTCTTTTCCTTCTTGGGTCTGGGTTTTGCAAACTTTGCCTTGTTCAGGAGGTACTGCACTTCTCTGTCCAAAGCACCAATCTTCAGCTCTATGTCCTTGGACAGCAGGACCGGCCGCTCCGTGGGAGGAAGTTTATTCTGTTCTGCCAGGGTCTCATTTTTCCAGATCTTCAAAAGAAAGCAGTGTCACTACTTTCCCTTAAGCACACCACCACTTCTTGGTGCTGAGAAGCAGCGTTAAAATGGTCTCACCCACACCATTTGAACGTGCTAACTGACCGCAGTCAACACTGCAACCTCCTGTACTTTCTCCATCCTCTTTGCAACAAAGATCAAGAAATCCCAAGGCTGCTCTGAAAACTATTCACACGCTAGTTACTGGGGAAGCACCAGCCCTCCCATACTGCATACGGATAAACATCTCCAAACACTGCATTTGTACAAGGTGAAAAGCTAGGGGCTGAGAAGCACAAGGGAGAAATGGTTTGCTGACACGAGTATGCAATACGCATGATGCTCCCCATCCCCACATGAGAACAAAGCCAATCGCTCACACTGAACACGTTCTACGCAACCAAGACCGCCCTGGCCTTTTTCCTTACCGTTGTTTCATTAATAGCCTTCTCTAGGGTACTCAGCTCCACTTCTGTGAATATCTGATCAGGCTCAGGAATCATTCGGGCTCCCCTCAAAGACAAGAACAAAGCAGCATCTATTACTCTGGCCATGCAAGGTAGATATTCACATCAACAGTGTCTGAAACCTCTACAGAATCCAGCGCACAAGCTGACCACTTTATCTGGATCTTACTGCCGACTTTATATAACATAACTGACACCCAGCTCCATCTCAGGGTACCGGGAATGGGATAAAGAATCCCCACCTCACATTCAGTGGTGATGAAAAGCTACTGGGTTGAAAGGGGAGACAAAAGGCTCCAGGTGTGATCATGACAGAGATAGGCTTACTAAGAGACAGGAAGCCTAGGCTGGAGGAGCCAAGGTGTGTGGGCAGTCCTGGCCCACCCGAGAAGATGCGTGTGTTACAGGATGTACAAGGACGTCATCCTTGGTCCAAGGTGCAGTTCTGTTAGCATATCCTCTAAGCACCACCCTTCAATCCCTTTCCTTCTATGCTTTCAGCAGCTCGGGACCAGATTCCATTTAATTCAGCCAATCAAATAGTCTCAGCACTTATCTCACTCTTACTTGAGAAAGATGCTGGAGTGGTTGAGCAGGCTCTCCAGGGCAGCCAGGCGGTCGGGCCACTTCTTCCTTTCCTCCACACGAAAGAAAAGGCCCTTACAAAGTTTCTTCAGCTCTATAAGCTTCTCCTTCAGTTCCTGCAAGTGAAACCAAGACAGGAACAAATCTCATCAGGCATCTGAAGACATCCAGAAATCACAGAAGCCTGAACTGCAGGAGTTCTGCCTGGGTACCCCAGTGAATGCAAGAGCGACACAGACATTGTGCCTGCGGAGAGAGCTGTGACCTGCTGGATTCAGCATGACAGAAATAGCACTGGTAGAGCTAGTCCTAGTGCAACTCAGTGCTGGGCAAAATGAATACAAGAGCTTCCAAGTGCCAGGACATCCCAAAAGCCATCCCAACAGCATGTTAGCATCTCTGGATCAACCCTTGCTCTTCCAGACTGAGGGAACCTAAGCCTATTTCCCACACACTGCAGCAATACCTTGGTTGTAGCCGCATACCCTTCCTCCTCCATCCAGTTGGAGGCTTCACTTAGCTTTCTGGAGATTTCTTCTCTCTGCTCCTCTGTTGACACAAACTGATATTCCTCTTGGAAAAGCTTGTCCTGAGAAGACAAAGCAAAAGTGTTGTCTGTGAACTGCCGAGTAAAAGGAACACACACAAAACTGTTGCATTTGCACTCTGGGTGCCGTACACTAGCACTGCAAGGACCAGGATGCTCCCAGGTGCTATTAAGCAGGAGGCCCTAGCTCAGCCCCCAATCTCGCTTCCAACTCAAGCCAGCAGTGGTAGGATGGGCCAACAGTAGGAGCAACAGCAGTGTGCACCTACCCCAGTGTTCTTATCTGACTGGTTTCTTCCCAGTGACAGCACAACAGAGATAAGGCAAGGCAGGGAAGGAGCTTTACAAAGGCAAAGGGTTTTTTTAAGCACACAGACTAACTCCTGACCTGATTCCTCCTACCTCAGCAGGCTCCGAACTCCACATAGGACTGGGCAAGTTAACACCGCTGGTGGACAGAACCTCAATCCTCCAAAGAGATTTCCCCCACGCATGAGCAAATGCAGCTCTCTGCAGCTAGCTCAGCCCTGCCACCTGCAGCCATTCCCACCTGCTTTGCAGCCCATCTCACTCTTACCTGAGTCTCAAAGACAAAGGACTCCAAGCTATTGGCTGACTTCTCCCTCTCGTGCTTCTCCAAGTCTCTGATTGTCAGGTCCTGGAGTCTGAAATGTGATGAAGTCAGACATAAGCAAAAAGCGGCATCATCTTCCTTGTGCTGGTCATGTTCCCTGTGCTGCCAAGGACTGTGAAAGGGGGTGGCACCTCTCACATAGCCAGAGCCAGGGTAGATGCACAGACATTATGGGGGTCCAAGCTCAGAGGTGAGAGGACAGGAGTGGTTTCTCTCAGTTCCAGATCCGTGCCCCTCCCACCACCTTTGACATCAAAAGCTTCCCTGATTGCAAGGGCAGGAAGGAGGACCCCTGTGTGGAGGATGGGAGTGATTTAAATGCAGTCCTCAAGTGCAGTTTCATATGCAGCAGCGAGAGCAATCGAAGTAATCTCTCTCTCTGCCCTGGTCTGAGGCTCCAAGCCACAGAAGCTCCCTCGGAAGACCCGAAGAGGACAAGGGACAGCCCCAAGCCAGCTCCAGAGATCAGTACCGATCAGACCCCCAGCCCCTCACTGCCACCCCAGTCCAGAGTTGGTTCTTCCCTTGCCCCAGGAAAGGAGGAACAAGGACTGGCAACATCTAGCCTAAGTAGATACATCTGAGGCCAGGAGGAGCGGGCCTTTTTCTCTGGCCATCAGCTCATCTCACTGAGTCACATGCTGTACAATTCATTACTTGCTCTGGCTCCCTAGTCCCAGGCCAGCCTGCTCCTATAGCTGTCCCTCCCTTCAGCCATGCGCCCGTCAAACTCACTTCTTTGCTGAGCTCTTCAGCTCATCCTCCAGAAGGTCAAGCACATCATTGACATCCAGTTCTATGGTTATCTCATCCACCAGCTTCTGCTTCTTGGGAGCTTTGGGTTTCTTTTCCTCCTCTAATTTAGTGGCTGCACCATCACTAGGACTTTTGGGTGATTCCTCCTCTTTTTTGGACTCTTCCTTTTCTTTGGGATCCTGCATTGGAAAGAAGCAACTCCAAAGTATATAGGCACAAACATGCAGCACCCTCTACCTTGCCAGGTATGCTTTCAAAAGTGACAGCCAACAACCTGATGCAAACTATTGAAGGTCAAGGGTCCACAGACCATCTGTGTGTCCCTGCACTTGCAATGCAAACCTACAGTGCCATTCAGTGCTTCACAAACACTGATGCAAACCAGCCCTTAGAAGCCTTGTCTTTGTCAGCAAAAAGGCTGTGCTTTTAAGTAAGGTTGTATTTTACCCTGAATTAGCCAACTTCCCTCAAGTTTCCGTTTTTATTCAGCCTGTTCTCTTGACAGCCAACAGGCAAACATGGGGAGGGAGGGAGACATGGCGAGGGCCAGAATGAAGCCTGGGAAGGAGAGAGGAGATTGGCTGTGAATCTGAGCGGCAAGGGCAGAAAGCAATACTGACACCTGCTAAGGGACAGGCATCTTTGCCGAACAAACATCAACAAGGGGCAGGAATTTTCCATCTCTCACAAACACTAAGGGAGAAGGCTGCTTCCTCCTCCGTGCCCCTGAAGGGCAGAGAAGCCAGGGACTGGTTCTCAAAGATGTCAAGCAGGAAACAAGGCTGTGGTGCCGAGCCAGAGCACATGGGGCAGAACTGCTTATGTATGTGCAGATTCTAGCCCATAAGTGCACCAGCTCAGAGACACTATTCAACATGTCTCCCTTTGCCAAGTCAGCTACTCACCTGATCCTTGGGCTTCTCCCCTTCCCCCTTCTCCTGCGCATCGGCCTCTGTAGCAGCAGCCCCGGTTTTATCTTGTGTTGATGACTCTGGCGGTTGCTGCTTTTCTTCCCCTTGCTCCTTGCTGGCAGCCTCTGCTCCATTCTCCTGGCCCTGTTTCTCCTCCTTGGCTGTTTCCACCTGGTTCTCCTCATCCTCCTGGGGAACAGGGAAGAAGATGCAAATTTTTCATATGGAAACCGTGTGTAGGTGCTTCAGAGTGGACTGGTCTTGAGGGGAGCACCAGCTGCAAAGTGGGGATCAGGCAGGGCAGAAACTTTGGAGAAGTTCACCCACATCAGTATGGAATTGCCACCTATGGCTCAGTTCTCTGGCCTCACTAGGAGGACTGAGCTTCCTATGGGCAACAATGAGCCATCAGGCCCAGCAGCCTAGGCACCTGCAAGGACAACAAGGGGTCTGGAAGTAACAGACCTGCCATAAAGATGTTTCTCCAGCATTACAGCAGGGGCTGCAAAGCAGCTATGTTCAGCCCTAGTCCCTGGGCAGGATGCAGGGATTAGCAGCAGGAGGTGACTGCTATGCATTTATTATATCTGTAGCATCCAGCTGACAGACAGATGTGAGCTCCTGCAGCAGGTGCTTTTAATCCTGACATCTGAGAACCATTCCCTTCCTTGCTCCACATTTGACCACTGCCTCCTCTGGCTAGCACCTGTGCCACCTCCAGCTCCAGTGGAGAGGCAGTCTCTTACCTGAACAGCCTCCGTCAGGTTCTCTCCCGTTTCCAAAGTCGGGCCGCCTCCTCCAAACAGGCTGGAGATTGTGTTTCCAAGCTCTGGTGGAGGAGAAAGACCAGAAAGTCATGTCTGACTCAGCCTGGTGACCTTTGGTCTGCAAGGGGGGGCGGGGTGCATCAGTCCAGTTCAGCAACACTGCAAAACTGTCTCCTGGGCTTTAGAACTGATGGGCTGATTCTGCAAAGTGCCTCCCCACCCTCCGCAGATACCCAAGGGACAAGTTGTAGAGCAATGTCTCCCACCCCCCCCTGCTAGCTGTCCCCAGTGCCACAACCGCTTGTTTGCGGAATGGGACCCTTGTTTCTGCTACAGCGTAGCCTGAACTTTTCCTCTTCAAAGCTGCAATGACCATTCCCGCTTGTTACTGCCCTGGCTGCCTGCCCAGACACCCTAACATTAGGCATAACTCTCAGCACCAGCCCCAGACCTAGTACAACAGGAAACATCCAGTCAGTACAAAATACAGCCTGATGGCTGGGACAGAGTACTGAAGCACCAAGCAGGCAGGCAGGACTCCCACTCAAGACACAGCTAAAAGCTGTGTTTCCTCTTGCATTGGTGGCTCTGGCTGAGCAAATGCATCTCCCTCATGCTACACATATGCTCCACTCGCTGTGGTACAATACTGAGAAATGCTCGGGTGCACACGGAGCAGTACCAGCAGCACTTGCTCAGAATCACAAGTTACTTTGCTGCTGCAAGTTGTCCCCAGCTCCCCAGGAACTCAGCCCTTCCAGGTAGGCAGGGATCCTAGTTACAGGGAAGCACCTGCCTGAATAGCAAGTGTGAGGGGTTCAGTGCTTACTTGTTAAGGTTGACTCCTCCTCTGGCTTGTCCTCAACCACAGCCTCAAACACAGACTCCACCTGGGAGGGAAGACACAACAATGGCCATGATGACAACAGAAACCTCTGGCAGCCCACACAGGGTTGGGCCCAGGGGCTTGGACAGCAGGCTGGTGCTTACGCGGTCAAGGCTGAGCACTCCGCTCTCATCCATGTTGAAGTGAGCTTTGATGCCTTTGGACTCGTAGTCCGAGTGCTTCCTGAAACTGTCCCCGACTCCTCTCAGCCGCACAGTGGTGAGATTCAGGGACCCAAAGATACTGGGAGGGGGGGAGGGTGGAAAGAGAAACCAGGGCAACAGCAAGAGAAAGGAAAAAGGCCCGAGCATTAACAGGCTGAGCTGAAGAGGGGACGAGGGGTGGCTGCCCACACCTCCATACCAGCTCCCCCCCACTCACTCCAAGGCTTTTGATGGCTGTACTCCATTTGCAGCCCCACACACCAGCCGCATTAACCAGAGTGTAGCCATGCCAACATCTACAGTGTGGCACTTACTCCTTTATGCTCCCCTCTGACAGATGGGACCTGCTCCAACAGACCAGATAAAGCCAAGCACTTCTCCATGGTGTCCTGGGCTCAGTAAGCAAGCCAAGGAAGCAGGGACAGCCTGTAGAGGCAGCCCTTGCTGTGTGCTGGGGGAAAGGGATCAAGTGCTCAGAACCTTCCCTCTATCCCACGAGTAGCCGCAAAAGCTGGCAACCAATTATCTCCCTGTTGCTCTCAGGTGTGACCTGGGGCTACTGGCTCTATGGGAAGAGCAGAGCTCAGTCTCTAGGTAGAGGTTCCCCCCTTAACATCCATCCAACCCTCAGTCTCTAATGAAGCATCCTGGCACAAGGGGAGACCGCTCGGAGCTGCAGTGCAAATGCTGTGCACACCCTGACGTGCTCAAATCAGTTCTGTCCTGCCGCTGTAGCAAAAACAGCGGCTATGCAGCTGCAGCTGAACTTCTCTGGCTGAGTCTGAGCAGCTGCTCGCTCATGCTCACCGTAGGTCATCCTGGCTCAGGAAAGACAGATCCCCATAGTTAACGTAGAACTCGAAGTCATCCGTGTAGCGGTTGAATGTGATAACCTTGCGCTGTGGGTACGAGGCCATGCGCTGGAACAGGATCCGCTTGTTGTGCTTCAAGCTCTTGGACTTGTCTTCCTCCTCAACCTCCCGGGTGAACTCCACCTGCAGAACAGGCAAGGGAAAGCATCAGATGCCAATGGCAACACTTCCCTTCATGACGTCTCCTACAAAGGGGGTTTAACATGTTTCTAAATACTGGGTCACTTCACTGTGTCCTACAGCACAAGGCCCCCTTCCTGCATGTGGCATCCCTCTCCCTCTGCAACGAAACCACCACGTCTTTCTTATCCCCTCCCTGCCACATGAGGTTCCACGGCTCACCTGAAAACCCGTCCCTTGCTGCCCCGTGACACCCCCTCCCAGGAGAGGAGAGACCTGGGCTCACCTGGATGGGGAAAGTAGCTGCATCCCGTACTAGGAAGGGCTTGACCTTGAAGGCCTTGCTCAGAGCTGCTGCCTGGTAGACTGCACCCATCGCAGCTGCCTCATCAGCATTGATGTTCTTCCCCAGCTCTTCCCTGAAGCCAAGGGAAGAGAGAGATGTAAACTTCTGCCAGCGACACAAACAGGAGGTTGGTGGGAGCCGGGGGCAGGCTGCCCCCTTGCTGCACACACTTACTTGCCCACAGCTTTCAGTAAAATCTCTTGCACTTTGGGGACACGGGTGGCGCCTCCCACCAGAATCACCTGATCAACTTCGTCCTAGGAGTTTGGAAACAACCAGGCTGTGCTAAGAATGCACCTTTGCAAAAACAAGTCTACTGCTTCTTTCTCCCCTTTCCCCACCCCTGCCATTTCTACAGCACTCTGCAGTCACGCCATTTCCCCCAGTTTCAAAGGGCAAGGAGCCCAATACCAATGTCGTTCCTGGGGAAGCTCCTACAAAAGCTGGGCCTGAGAAAGTGATTGCTGTATAGGGACAGGTTACAAAGCACTCTCCAGGGCAGCACATTCAGCAAAGAATCAAAGCCAGACCAGGCTCCAGGTCAGAAGAGGCAGCCAGATAGGAAGAGGTAAAAGCCAAGGTTGTAAGACTTTGACCCCAAAGGCCTTGTGCTGCCTCCTCAAGACAGCCAGAAGTAACTCTAGAATATAAAGGCACCTCCAATGTGTGCGCTACACTGGGACATAGCCACAGGGGCACCGAGACAGGGGCACTCCTCTACCTAGTCAGTTTGTAGGAAGTGCTGGAGCAGGGAACTGGGCCAATGTCAGAGATGTAGGAGAGGCTGGTGTTTGAGTCAATCAAGCCAAGTTTAAGGGCTTTTAAAAAGAAACAGCAACACGAGCACGAGTCTTTGGTTTATGGGCAGCCAGTGCAGCGCAGAGGGGGACCACAAATAGCTGCTGAACAAAGCAGCAGACATCTTCTCCTTCTGCATCACCATCCTTGGGCCTCTCCTTTAGACAAGCAGAAGCCTGCAACTGTTAGCAGACCACACTCAAATGGCAGCACTTGTGAGGAGCAGCCCCTCAATGCCAGGGACCACCACAGGACCTACCAGATTCATCTCTGCACTGCTCAGTGCCTGCAGCACCGGCCCAGGGACCCGCTGGAACAAATCAGAGCACAAGTCTTCAAACTCCTGCCTGGAAACCTTGGCTTTGAAGTCAACATCATCCAGGAGCCCCTCGACCTAGTCAGCAGGCCAGAAAGAAAAAATTCAACACACAGTTACTACCACCTTCTAACCCATGTCTTGTTCCAACTCCTGCTCAGATGCTGAGGTGTCCCAATGCCACCGCTGATCTCAGGAATACAACCAATGCCATCCCATCTCTCTGTATACAGGAAGGACATGTGGTGCAGTGCCTGGGACAGAATAGGTGTCCAATCCCATGCATTGGTTAGCCATGCAGGAGCAGACCTTCCTCACCCCCACCAAGATCTAAGTTCTTAAAACAGCAAGAACATGAATGGGATGTCACTAACCCAAGCTCCCACCCAACCCTACCGCCTTTCTGAGCCACTTCCATTGCATTTCCGTTAACTTTGGCATCCCCTGAGCTGGGGCTGGGGCTTTCCATTGTCTTCACATTGCAGAGGGAAAGAGCTCCTTCACCCTTGCCCTTCACGCAGGTCACCCCCATCCCAAGCAAGCAGGACATCCTGCTGCAGATGGTGGTACCTGGGCCATGTGGTCAGCATTGGCACTCAGGATAGTCTTCAGGCGGTTAGCCTCCTTCAACAGCTTGCCCATGGCCCGCAGGTTCTGCCGCACATCTTTTGAAGGTTGCTGCTGTTTGAAGAGCTTCACCAGGTAATCCCGGAGCCGAAGCTCCATCTCCAGCCCTCCCAGTGTACGGTCAAATCTGGGAAAGAACAGGAACAAGGATTTAATCTTACTGATTACATTTTGCTTTCACCTAGATTCAGTCAGTCATGCAGGACAACAGGAATGAACAGTGGCCACAACACTCAGTTATGAGCCACTGTGAACAGACAGCAAGTCTGCTCAGAAAAGACACTGTTTGAGCCAGCAAGAGAAATTCCCCACCTCAGTCTGTGATCAGAAAAGCTTCCCTAATACAGTTAAGACCTACATTTCTGAAGGTATTGAGCATTTTAAGAGTGGGAACTTATATTTCTAACTTGGTCTCAATATATTTCTCCCTAGGGACTAGCAGTTTAGACTTTAAGGGTTGACAGACACTTCCATGCACAGCTCCTATGCAGCCATGAACCTTCTTCTGTACCACTGCACCTTCTCACTTCCTTATCAAGTCTGAGGCAACAGCATTGTGCCTTCTGCTTCCCTAAAAGGATGCCCAGTTTCCACAGAATCATGTGGGAAAAGCCATGTTAGAATAGCTGTTACTGCTACATTGCACTGAATCAGAAGTCAACAAATGTGCAGTCTGAACTCTTCTGCAAGCTCACTCTGCTGACGCTGCTTTGCTGACAGTGTTCGATTGAAGGAATGCAAGCGAGAGAAGGGAACTAGCAATTTGACAGTCACCTTGGATAGACCTGAATGGAACCCATGCATCACAGAAAAGGCACAGACAAAGCCCCTAGGTTAGCCAAGGCTGAAAGGCCAGCTACAGATAATAAAGCTACTCAAACGAGTCTTGTAAGGAACAATGTATTGAAGGCTCTGCCACACCCCTGTCAGTTTTAGGGACCATCTGTACAAACAGAGGCCACACATGTTACTTGCAGGTCAGCCTCCCCACACCAGACACTCTACTGCTCATCCCAACTTGTCTAGTCTCATGTTCCAATGCTTTCTCTAAACCATTCTCTCTGCGGCACAGGAGCGCCGGGCATTGTTCTTACCCAACACCTCGGATCTGCAGTTGAGGGTGAGTCCCCGAGTCCTTGGTCTTCACTGTCTGATACGTCACTATGGTGCACACAGTGCTTCCAGCACCCATGTCATAAAACATTATATTCTGAAAAACAGAAGGCACAGAAGCTAAGACACCCCCTGGGCATACCCCACCCCCACCACGACCAGAAGGGAGAAGGAAGAAAGGCTGGCGTGTGACAGACACTGCCCGCTCACTCCATGTGCTCCAGTCTATTGAGGGAGCGCAAGTTGGCCACTTTGGTCAAACATCAGATTGCAGCAAGTGCCACAAGGACAAGACACGTTCTCTAACCTAATTCTTTGTTTTACCCATGCTGCTAGTGTATGAAATGTGAAAAGAATCATTACTTTGTTCTCTGGGAATCTTCTGAATGTGAGGAAGCCCGTAGATTTTACAAACAGCTTCCCAGCCCCTTGAGAGAGTGGAACCAGGACAGTGCCTAGTTTTAAAGGTTGGGAAAGAAGCTCCCAGTATGCCAGGGCTCTATAGAGCCCTGGGATCCTAACTCCTAGTGCCCTGCTCTTCCCCCTAAGAAATTTCCCCTTGCTTTGTACACCCACCTGAAAGCAAAAGGTTTATTAAGGAACTTGGTGTGTAGCCATACTAGTTCTGCTTACAGACAGATCAATGACCATGGCAGAAACAGAAGTAACTAATAACTGCTCTTAACCTGCCAGTCACATAGCCAGTCTGGCTGGCACTTCGACTCTAGGCATACCATCCACTCATTTCAGGAGAAGCAAGTCCAAGTCTCGAGCAGGGCCAAGGAGGTGATGCTCCCCCTCTATGCTGCACTGGTCAGGCCGCAGGTGGAGTACTGTGTCCAGTTCTGGGCACCGCACTTCAGGAGGGATGTGGACAACATGGAGAGGGTCCAGAGGAGGCCACCCGCATGATCGGGGGCAGCAGGGCAGGCCCTACGAGGAGAGGCTAAGGGACCTGAATCTGTTCAGCCTCCACAAGAGAAGGCTGAGGGGGGATCTAGCAGCTGTTTACGAACTAGTCAGAGGGGACCAGCAGGCATTGTGGGAGTCCCTGTTCCCCCGAGCACTCCCAGGAGTGACAAAAAATACCCGTCACAAGCTGGCAGAGGGTAGATTCAGACTAGACGTCAGGAGGCGCTACTTCACTGTCAGGGCGGTTAGGATCTGGAACCAACTTCCAAGCGAAGTGGTGCTGGCTCCTACCCTGGGAGTCTTTAAGAGGAGGTTAGACGAACACCTCGCTGAGGTCGTTTGACCCTAGTGCTCTTTCCTGCCATGACAGGGGGTCGGACTAGATGATCTACTCAGGTCCCTTCTGACCCTACCAACTATGAAACTATAAGTGGCTTCACCAGCCCTCCCAAGCGGCACATACCTGTGCTGTGGCATTGATTTCCTTCCTCCTGAACACCCCGTAGTTCAGCGCCACAGCAGTGTTATCATTGATCAGCTGCAAGACCTTCAAGTCTGCCATCTGAGCGGCGTGGAGGACTGCTCTTCTCTCTGCCTGATTGAAGTAGGCTGGGACAGTGATCACTGCATCCTTGATGGGCTGTTCTGAAAGGCATGAAAGAGAAATAATTTTCCATGGGAAGGGTCAGAGCTGGGAGTCCCTATAATAGGGCTATCAACATGCACGTAGCTATGGAGACTCCACCAGAAGTCGCTGCTCCATATTAAACACTATGCCCATGTCAACCCTGGCAGAGCTCCACGGAAATCAGTCGTACCACAGATGAAGTCAGTTAATTTGTTTCCATCTTAAACCAGTAAGACTTTAAAGATTCACTCAAAGCTACTACACACCACTGTCTTCCATCTCTCTAATGGTTACTAACAAACATTTCATGACACATCAGACTTCAGAAATTAATCTGATCTTCAGGAACCCTGAAATCCCAGCCCTGTGGATACTGAACTTCTTTTCTGAGATCAAGCCACATTTGCAGAAGGGGCTTTGGGCTGCTACCTGCATAGTGTGCACCCATTAACTACCTGCCTATAGCAAAGCAATTCAAACATGCCCATTTAATTCACCTGCATTTCCAGTACTGCCGCATTTCTAATTGACCACATTCCTCAGTGTTTTCCTGCTCCACACTAAATATACCCAGTTCTTCCAGCCTTTCCCGATATCGTGTTTTCTAGACTTTTAGCATTTTTACTGCTCTCCTCTGGATTCCTTCCACTTTCCCCGCCACATATTTCTAGAAGTGTGGTGCTAAAACTGGATGCACTATTCCATGTGAGTTTTCAGCAATGCTTAACAGTGATGCTTATCCACAAGAAACAAGGTCAGGGCCTCAAGCTCATTTCACACTGGCCAAACAGCCCCTGAATGCAGCTCTTATTCTGTACTGACTTTGGGCTGGCTTAATCTGGTGGTCAAAGGGTGAAAACATCCAACCCTCTCTGTACAAAGACCCCCTCCATCTCCATTTAACCCGTGCGACTTGGACTGAAACATGAATCGATGCTGAAAAAAGACTGAACACCACACCTACCTGCAAATTCTTCAGCCAGACTACGTGAATAGTTCAGGATCATGCCCAATATTTCTTCTGGAGAATACTGCATTTCTCTGAAAGTACAAACAACGTCTCCAGTCAGGAGCCAATACGCACATTCTGCTGCAGAACAGGAGCTTTAAAAAGCACCTGCCAATGAAGAACCAATCATTAGCATGACAACCCAGGAGATCATGGAACTTGCCAAGTAAAAAAGCAACTGAAGAGCTAACTGAAAAATGGAACTGGCAAAGTGGCTGTGAGAGTGAAGGGGGAAGGCTGGCAAGAGCCTGTTACCCATGACAGACCCAGCAGTAACCCGTGGGGAGAGGACATCAATGAGCCATATCACTCAGGAAGGTTAATATTCAGTACTGAGAAATGGCATCAGGCTTTTGATGATTCAGGTAGGCAACCACAGTCTACCAGAACAGTCACCCTTTTTCCCAGCTGCGCAAGGGGCCACAAAAATCCATAAGTCAACACACCGCAGACGACAAAGCGAAAAACAGGCAACGAGGTCACAACGCTGTAGTGCTTGATGTAGCGCTCCACGTCAAAGAGCAATACACATCCTCGATGATCAGGGTGGGTTCAGGAGGGGCAAACTGAGGCGCTCTGGGTAAGAACGCAAGGGGGTCATGGGGAAAGGGACTGGACAGTGGGTGTCTACTACAGACCGCCTCATTGGGGGATGAGCTGGACCGGGAATTCTCAGGTCAGCTCACGGAGGCTGTAAAGTCAAGGGATGTGGTTGTCATGGGTGACCTGAACTACCCAGACATCTGCTGGGAGAAGCAGTCAGCCAGGTCTGACCGCTCACGTAGATTCCTAGCCAGGATACAGGACCTCCACCTAACCCAGGAAGTGCACAGCCCCACCAGGGGAAATGCCTTGCTGGACTTGGTCCTTGCCACAGGCAACGACCTGGTGAGGGGTCCGCAGGTACTCGACCACCTGGGCGACAGTGATCATCGCCTGCTGGAATTTACTATCCAGCGCAGGGTGGTGAAAGCAAACAGCAAGGCAGAGGTCCTCGACTTCAGGAGGGCCAACTTCAATGAACGAAGAAGATTAGTAGGAGAGGCAATGGGGTCTTGGAGCTTCAGTGAGACGGGAGTCCAAGACAGGTGGTTGTTCATCAAGGAGACGATCCTCTGAGCTCAAAAGGAGTCAGTTCCAATGCGCACCAAGGCAGGATGGAGTGCTAAAAAGCCCCCATGGCTCAGCAAAGGCAGCCAGGGATGCCTGAGGGCAAAAAAGGAGGCGTACAAACAGTGGAAGCAAGGGGCTGTCACCAAGGAGGATTACACCTCCGTCGGTCGTGACTGCAGGGAGGCTGTTAGGAAGGCCAAGGCAGAGATGGAACTAGGGCTAGAGACCAGAATTAGGGATAACAAAAAGTCCTTTTTCAAATACATAGGGAGTAAGAAGGCAGCACCGGGTAATGTGGGGCCCCTACAGGACAGGCTTGGCAATCTGATGATTGCAGCAAATGAAAACGCTGACATCTTTGCCTCCATATTCCTGAACAGGGACCGGGACATTTCCCCCACTAGGATTACGGATGGACCCAAGGGAGGCACTGCCATGCCTAGGATCAAGGACGACCTAGTGAGGGATTTTTGGAGGGGCTGGACATGTTTAAATCAGTAGGTCCAGACGCTCTCCACCCGAGGGTGCCGAGGGAATTGGCAGGTGTCATAGCAGGGCCCCTGGCACAGCTTTATGAGCGCTCGGGGAGCTCTGGCCAGGTACCAGAGGATTGGAAAAGGGCCAGTGTGGTCCCCATTTACAAGAAGGGGAGAAAGGAGGACCCTGGCAGTTATAAGCCAGTCAGTCTTACTTTGGTCCTTGGGAAGACCTTTGAGGAAATTATCAAGGAGCACATCTGCAAGAGGCCAGCAGGGGAGGTAATGCTCAGGGGCAACCAACACGGGTTCATCGAGGGCAGGTCCTGCCTGACTAACCTGGGTTCTTTTTACGATCAGGTCACAAAGTCCCTGGACGAGGGCATCGAGGTGGGTGTCATCTTCCTGGACTTGAAGGCCTTTGACAAGGTTTCCCACCACATTCTCTTAAAAAAAACTAAGTGACGGTGGCATTGATGCCTACACAGTCAGATGGGTGGCAAATTGGCTAGATGGTTGTACCCAGAGCATGGTGGTGGATGGGTCGTTTTCAACCTGGAGGAATGTGGGCAGTGGGGTCCCCCAGGGCTTGGTCCCGGGGCCTGTACCGTTCAACATCTTTATCAGTGATCTGGATGTGGGTGTGGAAAGCACGCTGTCTGAATTCGCTGACGACACCAAGTTGTGGGGCGAGGTGGGCACGCTGCAGGGGAGGGACAGAATCCAACTAGAACTAGATAGATTACAGAGGTGGGCGGATGAGAATAGGATGGGATTCAATGCAGACAAGCACAGGGTACTGCATCTAGGGAGAAGGAACCAGCAACACACCTATAGACTGGGGAACACCCTTCTTGTCAACACGGTGGCAGAAAGGGATCTTGGAGTCATTGCTGACTCCAGGATGAACATGAGCCGCCCATGCGAGTCAGCGGTCAATAAGACTAACTGAACCTTGTGATGCATCTGTAGATGCACAACAAGCAGGTCCAGGGAGGTGATCCTCCCCCTTCTGTGTGACACTGGTCAAGCCACAGGTGGAGCACTGTGTCCAGTTCTGGGCACCGCACTTCAAGGAGGGATGCGGCCAGCATCGAGAGGGTCCAGAGGAGGGCCATTCGCATGGTCAAAGGGCAGCGGGTCAGGCCCTACAAAGAGAGGCTAAAGCGCCTGAATCTATCCAGCCTCCACAAAAGAAGACTGAGAGGGGATCTGGTGGCTGTTTACCAACTCACCGGGGGAACCAGCAGAAATTGGGCGAAGCTCTGTTCCCTTGGGCACCACCCGGGGTTACTAGAAATAACGGCCACAAATTGTTAGAGAGAGGTTTCAGGTGGGACATCAGGAGGCATTACTTTACAGTTAGGGCTGCCAGGCTCTGGAACGGGCTCCCAAGGGAGGTGGTGCTCTCCCCTACCTTGGGGGTCTTCAAGAGGAGGCTGGACAGATACTTGGCTGGGGTGTTATGACCCCAGCACTCGTTCCTGCCTGGGTCAGG
Source organism: Alligator mississippiensis (assembly GCF_030867095.1). Classification (NCBI taxonomy): domain Eukaryota; kingdom Metazoa; phylum Chordata; order Crocodylia; family Alligatoridae; genus Alligator; species Alligator mississippiensis. The sequence continues at coordinate 35,049,157 of NC_081839.1, read as the reverse complement.
GGGCTGGACCCGATGATCCGTTTAGGTTCCTTCCGACCCTAAGCACTATGGAACTATGAAACAAAGACCCCAACACTGCACAGCAAAGTCCAAATGATGCCATCTGCACGGAGCAAACCAAAAGAACCAGTAAAAAACTCCCAAGAACGCTGCATGGGCACGTGAACAGGCAGGAGTCTGGAAACAGACCCCACAGCTTCCTTCTCCAGGGCAGACGGCCAGGCACTGAGGCCACTGACAAAGGGCCAAGCACAGCAGTGAGACCTGAGACATCAGCCCCTGGCCCCCAAGCGCAGGAATGAGACTTCTCTTCTTACGCTCATCTTTACCAGAGATGTCATAGTTGTCACTGCTGCCTTGGCAGCTGACAGGTGGGAGACTTCAAATCCAGGCAAGCCCCTTCCCAGACAGAGGTGTCATGTGCAGTGTGTAGAGCCTGGAAACAGCTCTCGCAGCACGAGGCAAACTTCTTAACTCAGGCATTATTACAGCAAAAGCCGTGCCAAGGATTTGTCTTGCCAGCACTGAGGGTCGGCTGCTGATGTGCCAAGGGAGACACTTTCCCAGAAGCTCAAATGGTAACAGCGCAGCAACAAAAGCCTCTGGCTCTAGGTTTCTACAGTCACTTACTCCGACAGCTTGAAGATAGCAGTCTGTCTCCTCTCATCCTTCACCAGCTCATGTTCTGGGAACCGCGAACGGTACAGCGTCACCTGGGGGTTATCCATGTGCTTGCCCAGCAGGTCCTGGAAATACCTGAATGCTACCTTGGGGTGCTTTATGGACTGTGGAAAGACCGACAGAAAGTCACCAGACAAACCGGGGCTCTTTGCTGAATCTCAGACAGCTTTGATGCTTTCATATGACCCTCTCCCAGGTACTTCTTACTAAGTGTATGCACTTGGGAAAGGGTGTTTGTTATGGGAGCCAAAATTTTTGGAAAGCAGACATGAAGTCACAGGTATCAAGCACTTCCACAGAAGAAAGGATAAAACAAGGCGCAAGAGGTCTGACCTGGACGTGTGTCACCAGGGAACGTGCAAATGGGGAAATGGGTTTTGCACGTGAGCATCTGTGTAACAACCAAAGCACCCATTTCAGGGACCAGAAGTCTTACCATTCCCAGCGCGCTATCACCAAAGAGACGCTCATTTTCTTTCAGAGCCACAGTCACTGGTGTTTTCCTCCGTGATTCTCTAAGTAGGAAACAGCAATTAAGAAAAGCAAAAACAAAAAGCCAACGACATTTGACATGGGTGAGCAGTCAAAGCAAAGAGCCACCGTGAAGGAGACGGCATGTTTTCCATTCAGAAGGACTGGAGGTGACTCCTTGACAGGCATTTCCCACGCGCCAGCTGGAAGATCGGTTACCTGGGTAGCCTGATTCCCGCTTTTTGACTGCCTCATTCCCCAAACCGAGACTGCCGAATTTGGGGTACAGGGAAGACAACCCGCTCAGCGCCCCTTCAACCTCCTGTAAGGGGGGGCGGTGGGAGCAGCGTCTGTGCTGTTCTGTCCCCCTCCTGCCCTCCGCTTTTCACCACTGGGCCAGGTGATGCTCTACTCTCGCTAAGTGCCGGCCCTTCTGCAGGACCAGCCCCTCGCAGCGCTGCTCTGGTCAGCCCGGCGAGGCCGAGAGCGGCCGAGGAGCTCCGGCTGCCTGTCTGCGTTAAGCAAACCTCCCCGCCATCTCCCACCGCGAGCGGCAGCAGGGCTGCAGCCCGGACACGGCGCGCTCGCCCCAGCAGAACGCTCAGAGCTTACTTGTTCAGGACGATCTCCATGGGCACCCCAGGCTTCACAATCGCGATCTTCATCGACTCGCTGCCAAGGTCCACCGACATCACCGCCAGGGACTCTGCAACGCAACGGGGCGGCTCTGAACGGCTCGCACGCGCGGCGCTCCAGCCAGCAAAGCCTCCCGGGCTGCTCCGGGCGAGGGCCCGACGCGGCCCCGAGCACCCCACGCCCAGAGCAGCCTGCCCCGCGCCCGCCGCGACTGCGAGTGCTGCCCCCGCGGCGCAGCCAGGCCCGCTCTGCACCGGGGCAGGCACGGGCGGAGCAGCAGGCGGGCCGGCCGCCACCCCGGCCGAGGGGAGCAGCCCCCCCCGGCCGCCACCACCCCCGGGGCGCTCGGCACCGTGGCGGCGCGCCAAGGAGACCCCGGCATGCCGGTCCGTGCAATGGGCGCAGCCCACAGCCAAGCACCGGCCCCGCGGCCGCACGAGCCGGCCCGAGCCGAGCGCCCCCCGGCCCCGGCCCCGGCCCCGGCCCCGCACGCACCGGCGGGCGGCGGCAGGCAGGTCAGCAGCAGCAACGCGGCCGCGGCGCAGGGGCCCAGCGGCGCCATCCGGGCGGCGGTTCCTGGCGGCGGCTCCTCGGCGCGGCGCGGCCCTGGCGGAAGCGGCTCGACCCGGCCCGGCGGCTCCACTGGCAGCGCCCCGACCCCTCACGCACCGGCCGGACGCGGCGCGCGCTCATTGGCGGGGCCGGCACCCGCGCGCCAATCCGGGCCGCCGCGGCCGCCTATTGGGCCACGTCCAACCCGGCCGGAAGCGCTGCGCCCCGCGCCCCCGCCCTATTGGCCAGCGCCAGGCCACGCCCCCTCCCGGAGCCCGGGCGGCGCGAGGCACGCCGGGACGGGACGGGAGCGTGCGCATGCGCATGCGCTCCGGGCCCCGGCGGCACGTGGCGGAGCTCCCACCCCCCCCCCGACGGCGCGGAGGAAAGAGGCGGGACCCGCGGGGCTGGTCGTAGCTTTATTGGCCGGGAGGGGCGGGCCCGGGCTCGGGCGCACGTGCCGGGCGCTCCGCTCTCAGGGCCGCCCCGCAACGGTCCGTGCCTAGCCCGCGCGGGCGTGGGGCGCGGAGCCGGCCGGGCCGCGTGCCTAGCCAGTCCGAAGCGGCGGCGGCGGAGCCCGGTTCCGCGCTCGGCGGGGCCGGCCGGGCTCCCGCCCGTCTTTGGCAGCTCTCGCGTGGCACGTGGCAGCGCGCCGACCCGCCTCCGTTACAAAATAAAGTCTGGTCCGTATAAAAGCCTCCGGGCCGCGCCGGGCCGCGCCGCGGGGGGAGCCGGGCGGGCGCGGGGCTGAGCACCTGTCGCTCCTCGGGGAGCAGCTGCAGCACGAAGCCAGGGACTCCGGCGTGAAGTCCCCGCGCCCCAGCCCCGGGGCCCGCTCTGCCGTCGTGTCCCGCAGCTCCGGGGAAGGCAAGATGCGGCGGGGCGGGGCCGGCTCCCTCAGTTCATGAACTGCGTGTAGCCCTCGGCCCCCGTCACGATGACGTCCATCCAGATCCGCATGGCCTCGGGCGAGGGGGCCACCACGTAGTAGAGGCGGTCGTGGGTCTTGACGCAGAAGGTGAGCGCTGGGTTGGGGCTCTGCAGCGGGCGAGACGGGAGAGAGCGGGTGAGCACGCGCCTGCAGGAAGGGTCCCGCGCGGGGCTCAGGCCTGTCCCCGCCCGGGCAGCAGGCGCCCCGGTTCGGGCCACGCACCCTGCGCGGAGGGAGCGGCCCCGGCCTGCGGGCCCCGGAGCAGCGAGCCGGGCGGGCAAGGCCTCCTGCTGGCCCCCGGGCCGCAGCCGAGCAGGAAGCGCAGAGACGCCCGGCGTGACGCTGCACGCCCGAAGCTGACCACGACGCTGCCGCGCGGCCCGCAACCAAGCTCTGCTTCTGGGACAAGGAGGGCACCAAGGCGTGAATGCCGGCAGCAGGGACCAGGCTCCCGTGCCACCTGCCTGTGGGCCCGGGCCCGGGGAAGGCCGTGGGGCGCGGAGCCAGCGCTGCACTCAGACCCCGGGCGTGCTGCGAGCAGGAGTCTGCGCTGATGGGAGCAGGGTTTGGTTGAAGAGCAAGACGGCTGCTGGGCCCGGGCCCAGGCCAGGCCCCCGGGACAAGGGCAGCCCAGCCCGTGCCTGCCGGTGGGAGCTGCGCTGGGGGATAACTGACCATGCTTGTCGGACGTGCCCGCAGCTCTGCCCAGGCAGGCGCCAGGCACGTGGGGGGCGGTGCCAGTGCCAGTCAGGCAGGCACTGACTGCACAGCCCATGACGACTGGTGCAATCAGGGGCCTGAGCCCCCCAGCCTTGCATGTGGCCTTGGCTTCCCCACCATGCAACACGCACCTGTCACTCCTGGCTGCCGTGTTCCCCATGTGCTGCAGGAGCTGCCTGGAGCAGAGGCAGGAAAGCCCTGACCAGGCCAACCTTGCAGCCCTGTCTTCCCTGTGACCCCATGGCCCTTCTGCCTCGGCCCCAGCTTCTTCCGCTGCCTTCCGGGCAGACACTCGAGGCCACACCTGGGCAGAAGCAGGCCCTGCGTGGGGCCTGAGCCCCGCTCCCTGCATCCACGGGACAGGCTGGGCCCCTCGCTGCATCTGGGGCTGAGCCGGCCTTCCTTCCTAGCACCCCCGTTCTGCTCAGTCCACCCCCACCCAGGGACACGTTATCCCATCAACACTTTGCTTCTAGGAATGGCTGTGCTTGCTTGTCCCTACCCCTACTCCTGCCCCTCTCCTGCCAAGCTTCGGGTCCCAAAGGGAACCGTGCCATTTAGCCTGTCACTGCAACCTGCACAGCTGACCCCATTGCAGCTGATAGCATAGCACCTGCTGCTGCAGGGGGAGCTGCTCAACCCCAGAGCGTCGTGGGGATGCAGCGTGTCTGTGACCAGTTAACAGAAAGGTGCCTTGATCGCCATGCTGTTACAGCCCTGGCTGTAGCGGTGGGGCCAGCGTCCCAAAGGGTGCTCTGCTGCCCCGTCCCCAGAAAGCCAAGTGCAAGGCAGCAGCACACTGCTGCAGAGCGGAGACCAGTACTCAGAGCGCACAGACTGGGACGCAGCAAGGCTCAACCTTTCCTGTGCAAAACCAGCACGCGCGCACACACACACCAGGGGCAGCCAGGCCAAGGCACCTGGCACACCAGAAAAAGCAGCAGGGACAGGCAAGCACACGGAGACAAACCTCTCTTCGGAAGCGAGTGGGGAGGATATCTGCTAGTTGCTAGAAGAAAATGAAGACAGGCGATTAGGAGAGTCTCTCAGGCCCTGGTCCCACGCCACAGCCCAGAAGCAGCTGTTAGCCGAGCGGAGGCTGTTAGTGGGGAGCACGCTGCTAGAGGCAGCTGCCCAGTGCAAGATCCCATCACAGGGCTCTTCCTTCGACGGGCTCAGGCCGCTGGCTCTGAGGCCCCTGGAGCAGTGCACGGGCCAGTGGCTGGTAGGTGCCAGTGTCCTCACATGGTGACAGGATGCTGAAGCCAGCTCTGCTCACGGGCCCCAGTACTGCACCGTGCGCAGGGTGAGCTGCCGTCAACAGTCCAAGTGCCCGGATGGTCACCCCCGCTCTCTTGTGCCCAGACGCCCCTGCTGCACCCTCAAGCAGCTGCCCTAATGCGAAGGGCAAATCTGGGGTCTGGCAGAACCGCAGCTCCATGCAGCACGGCAGGGACCTGCCCCCGGGATGCTGGAGATGCTGGAGCAGGGGTGCGGCTGGCCAGGTGCATCTCTCCTGGAGGTCGTGCTCCTGGCCTGACAATGGTGGCAGCTTGCACAACCACAGCAACGCTGCCAGGAGGCTCTGTGCATCTCACGTACTGTCCCCAGGACACAGGGTCCCCCACAAGCTGTCTGCCTGTCTTGTCCTGCCAGCGGTGGCTCCACACTGCAGCTTGGGGTGCAGCAGCTGGGCACACCATGGGCTCTGCCTGCTTAGCTTCGCTCCCCAGCCCTCCTTGCAGCGCCATGCATGGCTCCTTCGCAAGGCAGCCTTTGCAGCCCTTCCGTTTGGCTGGAGAAAGAACCACTTGGTGCTCGGGCCTGGCATGCGGACGCGGCTGGCAACCCTGGCTGAGCTGTGCGGTGGCAGAGGGGAGCACTTGCGCTCAGGTCTGCTGTACTTGGCAGGCTGAGGCCAGAAGGACATGGCTGTCCAGCTCCGGATGATAGGGATGGAAGAGCTGGGAGCACCTGGCAGGGGCTTGCTCCCTGGGACAGCCCTGTGGCCTGCAGCCAGAGCGGGAGCTTGGCCAGGCACCTCGTGCCCTCAGTCCTGGGTTAGCTGAGGCCAGCAGCAATGGCTAGGAGCTGCTGGAGCCCTCTGCCCAGCTCCCTCGTGCAGCCCCTTTGCGTCCTGCCTCTGCCTCATGCTCCATCCCCAAGATGGGGCAGGGGTTCAGTCCTGACCAGGCTCGCTGCAGGAGCTGGAGGGCCCTGCTGTTAGCACCATCACAGCATGGGTTAGGGAGTACCCGGCAGCCAAGGGTTAACGGGCGCGGGGCGAGAGCCTTGTTAGTGCCAGTGCAGCCCGCGGGTGGATACGTACATTCGCTAGGCTGAGGTTGAAAAGTCCTTTCTGGTTAGGGGAGGAGAGAAAGGAGAAAGAGAAAGAGAGAGCTGGGGAGTCTGGCGCAGTCGTGCCGTCCAGCACGCCCCTCTTCCCCAACGGCCCCAGGTTGCCCTGGGCACTGTGCCGCAGGACCCAAGCATCCTGGGCCAGGTCAGCGAGGTGCCACGTGGTGCTCCACCGCCCTGCCCTTGTCCTCAGGCTAGGCCAGGCCCCCACAACACGTCAGCATCTGGCAGCCCCTTCGCCCAGTAACATGCCAGCTTGTGTGCCCTTTGGCAGCAAGGGGGCAGGGTCCTCCCAGGACCAGCAAGAGTCCCCCTCTGGCTTCCCCTTAGCAGCACCCAGCACAAGGCAGGAGGTCAGTGACAGGAGCAACCGGCAAGCTCCGGGCAACGCAGAGGCCGCTTCTGGCACCTGGGTCGGGGGAGCACAGGCTGGGCTCCCGCATGTGGCTGCCTGGCTCGTGGCCCGGGCCCCACGCGCCGCAGAGGACTCCACAGGGCCCCGTGCTGCCCTGCCGCACCTGGCTCTGGGCTGCAATGCAACAAGGCTTCATCCCCAGCCCTACACCGTGGTCTTGCTGCGTCTGCCCAGCACCACGGGGTGCCCGCACCTCAGTGCCCTGCAGGACAGCACCATGCAACCTGCCTGAGCCCAGCCCGCGCCGAGGGCAGGACCCAGCCTCACCTTAGCAGCGCTGCGGAGATGGTCGTAATAAACCTCCTCTATGGCTTGGAAATAGATCACTCCCTTGAGCTTCGTCTCGTGTTTGTCTGCACAGGAGAGAAGGGAGGGGCCCGGTCAGCACTGGGCTTCACAGGCCGCAGGAGAGGGAGCGCCCCACCGGGCCTGCGCATCCCCACGCAGGAGCCAGCGCCAGGGCTCGGGCTGCCGCATGCCCACAGGGCAGGGACGGGCAGACTGAGGTGCGGGCGGTGGATGGGGCTCTTACCAACGTAGTAGGAAACTGTGCGCTTCATGCGGTCGAAGACGAACCAGCGCTTCTTCCAGGACTTGATCTTGCCGCCCATCTTAACCAGGTAGCCCTTGCACATCTTCTCGCTCAGGATGACATGGCAGCACGTGTCCACGCTGTGGCCCGAGGACTCGATGTGCAGCTTCAGGTCAAAGTCCTCCTTGCGAATGGGCAGGTACCTGGTGAGGGGCCGTGCCTGGGGAAGCAGCACCGCCTGGTGAGGACCAGCTCAGTCCATGCAGCAAGCACCCCTGGGGCCACACAGACTCCAGCTCCAGCCTTCGGGGCCCACCAGTGTGGCAGGCTTTGCTCTGCTGGGCACCCAGAGCCAGGGATGCCTGGACCTGTCCCAGCCTCCCCTTCTCCCCCACACACGGCAGCCCAGACTTGCACCTCCACGTGGACCCAGCCTCCCTGGATCTTCTGTGCTCAGCTTCACCTGAGACGGCAGCAGAGCAGGCCAGAGGACTGGGCCACGTGGCTGTGCCTGCAGGCTGGGCCAGAGCCATGCTGGGGCCTCCCCGCCTGCCCAGCCTCACCTGGGAAAAGTGCTTCTCCCGCATCTTGACCTCCTTCTCAACCAGCTTCTGCCGCTGGGCCGTCTCATCCTGCAGCCGCCGCTCCAGCTGCTCCCGCCGCCTCCGCTCGTCCTCCAGGGCCTGTCGCCGCAGCTCCATCTCCCGCTCCTGCAGAGACAGCCACAGGCTCAGCCCACGCTGCGCTGCTGCTGGGCATGGCCGCTGGCTCCCAGCATGTGTGCATGTGCGGGGGCCTGCCCCATGGCATGTCACCACACTGTGCAGGCGCGGCAGGGCTGCGTGGAGCACACCCGCCCTGCCAAGGCACGGGGCCCCACTCACCCGTGACTCCATGAGGCGGGACTTCTCCGCGTGGGCCTCCTTCAGCATCTTCTCCATCTCTTCGATCTTCCCCACCTCCATGCCGCTGGCACTGCAAGGCAAAGCTGGTGCCATCGGTTCTGGCCAGGAGCCCAGCAGCTCCACAGGGCTGGGAACCACTCCAACAGCCAGCAGCATCCTGGGCACAGGCTGAGCAGCCAGGCCAGGTGAGCCCATGCCCAGGGCTCAGAGCCAAGGGAGCAGGTCTGCATGTGTCCCTCCCTGACCTGGGCTCCCCAGGACAAGCAGACAGCAGCTTCTGCTGTGAGAGAACAGCCCCAGGTGCATTCAGAGACTAGGACCCCAAACCTGCCTGCCCCCCCACCTGTCCTTCTGGGAATGAAGGCATCCCAGAGAGCTGACAGCGTGCAGGGAGCGCCCAGGCCTCTGACACCCTCCTGTGAGTCCTGGTCTTATTGCTGATGGATGGAGGACAGGACCCTGCCCCATGTGCCCTCACCCCAGGGCAGCGCAGGCGCCGGAGAGTCCATCCAGGGAAATTCCCTTCATTCAAGCAGAGCCAGGACGTGCTGCAGGCCGGGCCATGCTGCGGCACCGGCACTGGGCACATTCTCTGGCGCCCTCGGTTTGCAGCTGTAGAATCACTGGAGATGCACCCCTGCCCCAGGGCTTTCCCAGGCCTGCCCCACGCTGCCCTCCCATGCAGACGCTGGGACGTTTCAGAGTCCATCAGCCCGGGGTCACTGCCAGCACTGCTGGGGGTGACTGCCATCAAGGCTCCCAGGCATCGTGCCAGCCAGGGCCACCAGCACTGGCACCTGGAGCCCTGCACCTCTGTGTGCATGCCCAGCTGGGCCCAGAAGCTGGGCAGACATGGGCACCGGCACCCTCCCAGAGCAGGTGTGGGCGGACAGTGCTGCCTGCACTGGAGGATCCTCATTCTCATGCTCCCAAGGCCCTGAGTTTTGACCAAGGCCTCTTTCTAATGTCTCCTGCCTTGGCAGCTGCGAGACCTGCCTCTCCCAGCCCAAGCACTCATGTCCTTTCCAAGGACAGCAGCAGCCTGGGCAGTCCCCTGCTCCCAGAGGTGCTGGGCTGGGCCAGGCTCTGCAGGCTTGCTGGCCCCTGCAGAGCAACCCAGACAGCCCTGAGCAGCAGCATGTGTAGAGCAGAGCGTGGTGGTGCATGTGGGATGGAGGATGGAAGCGGCTGGGATGAGGTGTCAAAGATGCTCAGAGATGGCTGCCCCCGCCTGACTGGCACCGGCACTTCGTGAGCAACAGCCAGAGCCAGCGGCAGACAGCAAGCCTGGACTGGCACAGCCTGCCAACGCCTCGGTCTGCAGGGGCTGGGAGGGAGTGGGATCCCTGGCTGTGTGTGGACACTGCTCCAGGGCCAGCTGCGGTGCAACAGGGCAAAGGGGTCCCGGGCTCGCCTAGTGCCAAGCGGCTGCCCCCAGCCACAGGGACCCCTCTCCTGCACAGGGCTGCCACTTGGGGCAGGGTGGGGCAGGCCCGGGTTACCTGGACATGTTATCGGGTGAGCAGGCTGAGTTGTTGCCGGTGGAGACACTGGTTTCCAGGCTGTCCGAGCTCTCCAGGCTGAGCGTGTCGTAGGCATGGTCGGGGTCCTCAGCCCGGGGCCCGAGGCCGTGCGGGGGGTGGTGATGGAGGATGGAGTGATGCATGAGCGGAGGGTAGGAGGGTGGGGGGAAGTGGGGCGGCCCGTGCAGGGCTTCCCACTGGGACTGCGCCTCAGCTGCCGCTTTCTGCTTCAGCTCCGCCAGGCGCCGCTTCTGCTCCTCTATCACCTGCTGACCTGCAGCTCCGGGGAACAAGAACAGAGGGCAGGTCACCGGGGAGGGCAGCACTGGGAGTGCCACGGCACAGCACAGGGGGCTGCAGCATCTGCGACTCCATGTTCAGTCGTGCGGGGCAGGATCAGCAGCATAGGGAGTGCATGGCCGGGCAGCACCTCCCGCCTGGGTGAGTCCTGTGGCAGCACCGTCCAGCAGGGCACGGCCGGCCTCCATCCTGGTGTCATCCTCCACCCTGCCGATCTGTGCACGTGTGCAGGTGTGCGTGCATGAGAGCCGGCTGCCAGCCAGTGCCTGTCCCTGATCTAGCACGGGAGTCTGTCTGTGCCCCATCTGTCTGTCTGTCCATCCACCCGGCAGGGCAGCCGCAGTGGCACGCGCCACTGCCCGCCAGGGCTCGACCCCCTCCTGCAGCCCCACCCGGGAGGTGCCCCCTCCCCTGGCCTGGCCGGAGTGCTGCAGTTAGCAGAGTGAGTGCGATGGAGGCGGATGAGATGGGAGCTGCGGTTATGACCAGGTGCGGAAGCAAGGCAAGTCCCCTGCTGCGTGTCAGGGACGCACATCATGGCCTGGTCCCAGCTTGTGCTCCCAGCCTGGGCCAGGCGGGTCTGACTGATGGTGCTGAGCACTGGCAGAGCACACTGGCCCTGTGCCACTGGAGCCCAGCTCTTCCTAGCAGAGACCCTGCCTTTCCAGGCAATCCCCCACCCCAGATGCACACGCAGCCACAGTGCCCTTCCAGGACCACAGCTTGCAGCAGCCACCCAGGGGCAGCTCTGCCTGCAGAGACGTGAAGAGTGGGGACAGCAGGGAGGTGCATGCGTCAGTCTGGCGGGTGCAGGGCTGGGCAAAGCAGTCACGGTGGGAGCAGCCTAATGCCGGGTTTGCCAGCCCCATGCACCTTGTGCTCCGAGCTAGCAGGGGCCCCGTAGGCCTGGGAGACGGAGGGCTGCCAGGAGGCACACGGACAAAGCCAAGGTCCTGCAAGGGCTCCAGTACATGCCGGGGCAGGAGAGGGGACAGGCCTGAGCAAGGCAGGGGCATGGGATGCACCGGGCTCCTTCAGGCCTGCCTCTAGCAGGGGGAAGCCGGGGCTACAGAAGCAAGGCTGCTGGCCTGAAGAGCACCAGCCCCAAATGCACAGGGGCCAGCTAAGGCATCCCTCCAGCCCCGGCACACAGCACAGGGCAGCTCAGCACAGGGACAGCACACACTTGCACACATGGACGCAGCCAGGCCCAGGCTGACTGTGCCCCCTTGGCAGAGGGTATCAGGTGCCTTCAAGGAACAGCCAGCCATGCCGCTGCCCGGGCGCATCTGGGAGGCCAAGCCTTTCCAGGTGTCTACCTGAGACATCGTCTGGCTGCAAGGGCTCCGCGGGGAGCGAGCCGGCTGGAGACGCACCGCGCCATCAGGTGGAGAGAAGGGAGAAGCGAGAGACTGTGAGAGAGGCACTGCCCACCCTGACGGGGTCGGGAGACAAGCGGAGCAGGGGCTAGTAGCGCTGCCCCTGGGACCTGGCCTCACAGCCCTTCCACTAGCTCAGAAGGGCCCCCGTGCACGCCACGCCGCGCCACGCCACGCCACAATGGTTGGGCAGACTGGCAACGGCAGCCCTGTCGTGGCAGCAGGAAGCCTGGCCTTGGGGCCCTGGGCAGAGCCACGGCCTCTCCTGCCGAGCATGGGGCTGACGGTGCCCAGTGCAGCTGAACTGCAGCATCAGTGGGAAACCCCTCCTGCCACACGCCCAGCCCTGGCCACGGCCCCAGTCCTGTCCCCAGCCCTCCTAGGATCCCCCGGCCGGGTCAGCTACTCCGAGGGCACCCAGCCTGTTTGCAGGCCTGCCCTGGACCTCCCCCTTGCTCCTCAGCCCCACTGGCAGGGGCCAGGTGGGGTTCAGAGCATGCTGGATGCAGGCCCGGGCCCCAGCAGGGCTTGGTAACGCGGGGCAGAGCTGAGTGCATCCCAGGGCCACCAACACCCAGCCCGAGGCCGGCTGGGGGCAGGAAGGGCTACAGCCCCGCAGGGATCACTGTGGATCGTGTGCATCTCCTCCTCCCCCAGCCCCAGAGCAGTGCCGAGGAGCACGCAGTGCTCAGGCTGAGGGGGCTGGGGCTGCAGCGTGTGGCCTGCCCGGACCCCCCGGCCCTGCTCCCGCTGCACCAGCTCTGCGAGCACACAGGGACCCGGGGCCAAGCTCATGCCCTTCAGGAGGGTGGAGCCGTGCCCAGCCCTGGTGAGGGGCTGCCTGCACTCCACTCGAGGGTGGGGGGTGCCCATTGTGGCAGAGGAAAGGGGATGGAGTGCCTGGGGCTCGCAGGAGGGACGTGCCAAGGGCCAGTTGGGCCGAGCGCTGGGGACAGGCGGGAGCCCTGCCGCCCCACGAGGAGGCAGGTTCCAGCCCCAGCCCGGCCGTGGTGTCGCTTGAGTGCTCCCTGGGCAGGGTGCCCAGGCTTGGGCGCAGGCACTCACCCTTCTGCTGCAGCGCCCGCTGGCGCTTGGCCTCGATGTCCTGCAGCGTGGCTGCCAGGTTGCGGGGCAGGCTGCCCGTGCTGTTCTGTGGGTGCAGGGAGCCCTGGGGGCGAGAGGCAGGATGAGGATGCCCTGCCTGACCCACCCCAGGCCTCTGGCTTGCCCTGCCCACAAGGCCATGACCATGGTTTGGGGCAGAGCAGACCCACTGGCAGAGGTTGCCAGGGGGGAACAGGGCCTCAGGTCCCACCGGCTGCCCGAGAGTCCCAGGGCAGCTCCCAAAGCAACGGGCCAGACCACGTGCTGTGAGGAGGGCAAGACCGAGCCAGTGCTCCCCGTGTCCCCCACACGCCAGCCCCCAGCCAGTACCTTTGGCGAGGAGCTGCGTCCCAGCGTGGCCACGCTGAGCTGGGAGGATGACGGGGCCCCAACCCTGGCACATGGGAGCGAGCTGCTGCTGTCGCTGTCCAGCTTGGCGCGATAGACCTGGGCAGGAAACACTGCGACTCAGATGGGTACGGGAGGACAGGGCACAGGCCCTGGCACCTGCTCACCAGTGAGGGCCCCCCCAGCATCCCTGTGATGACAGCTTCATGGCATGGGAGCCTCCCCATCCCGCGGAGAATGCCAGGGCTGCGGTGGACTGTCGGGCACTGGGTTGAGCAGGAGCTGGCCGAGGGGACAGGCCTGGAGCCAGCGCTGTGCCCAGGTGTGTGGGGCACGCGGCAGCTGCATCGGCCCCAGCGGCAGGAGCACGGGCACGGCAGCCTTCCCCTCCTGCCTTGCACTGCCTCATGAGGCCTGGCCCATCCAAGTGGACCAGCTGCTGCACACGCCTGCTCCAGGCAGACCCAGTCCCCACGGCTGAGCACGGGCACAGCAGCCTTTGCCTTTGGCTGCCTCACGCTCCCCTCTCTAATGGGGCCTTTATCCCTGGCAAGTGGCCTGGAGCTGCCATGGTCCGAGCCAAGGGGGTCTGCACCACTGCAGGGGAGGAGCTGGTCGATCCCCCGGCTGAGCCCATGGCGAGCGATGGAGTGCAGAGGTGCCCAGCAAGCAGGTGGAGAGTCACGGAGGAGCTGGTCACCTCTGTACCAGCCACAACCACCAGCTCCCGCCAGTGCACGTGCGAGCCAGCCCTGACTTCAGGCGCATGCACCCTCACACAGGACCCCGCACAGGTTCCAGCCGTGGCTGCACGCTCTCGCTCCCCAGCAGGGCTCGCCCAGATGCCAGCCCTGGTGCTGGAGTCACAAGTAGCTCCAGGCTCAGACGAGACGAGCCTGGGGCTCCACTGGCAGGAGCCAGCTTGCCAAGGCACCCAGCAGATGCCAGAGGAGTCTGCGACATGGCACGGAGCAGGCACAGCTGAGCCAGGTGACAGGTGTGCTGGGCAGGGCCGGGCCGGGCACCAGGAGATCCAAGCCACGACCCCAGCTGGAGCGTTCCCGGTCCGAGAGAGCCAACCGCAAATGTCCTTAGGGCTTGGCCCCTGGGGCCATCTCCTTTCCATCCCGCCACCCCTGCAGAGACTCAGGCCTCCCTAGCTCGTAGTCTGACAGCACTGCCCTGGCCCTGGCCTTGCCCCACAGGGAGTTACCTGGAGCGGCTTTCGAGAGGAGTGAGCTTTAGCAGGAAGAGGAGGAGGGGAGGAGGGAGGAGAGGCAGGGGAGGAGGCCTCCATGCCAGCCATGACCTCCTCGTACCACTTCTCTAAATCGAGGGCCGGGAGCTGCCCCGGGCTCCCTGCAAGCTGCTTCTCCATCTGAAGAGAGAGGGGGCAGGAGACAGAAGACAGGACAGAGGGTGGAACAGCAGGGGCAGAGACGCGGACAGAGAGAATGAAAACCAGCAGAGCCCTGCCCCAGCCCAGCCCTCCCCACACACGACAGGACCAGTGCTGCCTGGGGCCGCCCGAGCCAGCCCATCCCGTCCCATCCCGCTGCACAGGAACCATTGTCTGTCACCAGTCCCTGGCCTGGCGCTTCACTGTGCCAGGACAGCTCCAGGCGCCAGGCCCCATGGCCGTCACACCGAGCTGGAGCAGGCACGTGCTGGGGAAGCAGCAGCTGTGATGCTCGATGCTCAGCCCAAGCCGCCCTGTTCAGGTCTCGCCAACTGACAGGGCTGGGCCCAGGGCCCGCGGCTCCGTCTGACAGGTGGGGGGAGCGGTGCCAGAGCAGGCAACGGCGCAACGCTAACACTGCAAGGCTGCAGCAAAGCCGGCGAGCAGCGCCGGGGGGCTGGCTGGCCCAGGTGCTCTCCAGGAGCTGGAAGGGTCACAACCTAATGGGCTCAAAGCAGGGGCACGAGATCCACCCTTGGCACCATCAGAGCTTCCTCTCGGGTGCCACGAGCCCTGATACCTGCCAGCAGCTGCTGTTCCCCACAGAGAGCGCAGAGTGGAGGAAGAAGGAGGGGGGGCACAGACACAAACCTCTGCAGAGATGGAGGAGGAGCAGAGAGGCAGCGCAGGAGGAGGAAGGCAGCCTGCAGGTGAAGCAGCTCGAGGGGCGTAGCTGGCAGGGTGGCAGCCCGGGGTGGGAGCAGGAGGGGCCAGCACTGGGTTGGCCCTGGCGCTGCCCAGGATCCCTGAGAGCTGCTCAATGGTCACGTACTGGGCAGAGAGGAGAAGCAGATAAACGCTGAGGCTGGGGCAATGGGGGCCCGGCCGGCAAGGACGGTGGCCATCCTGGGGGCATTTCACTTTCTCGTGGAGGTCACGCAGCCCATGTAACTGGCTAGCGTCCCTTGCCCACCCACCACCTGGCAGTGTGGACCCACAGGTACACAGCTGCATGGCCTGGGCCTGCCCTTGTTGGTTATTTGTATTGACTTGGGGGACCCCTTAATGCTTCCAAGAGGGGTGGAGAGAGGCCAGGACAGATGCAGCTGGCA